>NW_020175039.1:2496754-2537596 GCF_003031525.2 Neophocaena asiaeorientalis asiaeorientalis | reverse complement strand
AAAAAAAAAAAAAAAAAAAAAAAGACAAGCTCAGGTGCTTTAGATCAGCGCTGAACAATAGAACTTTCCATGATGATGGGAATGTTCTCTATCACTGCCCAATATGGTAGCTTCTGGCCACATGTGACCCTTGCATACTGGGGATGTGGCTAGTGCAACTAGGATCTGACTTTTAAATTTTATTTACTTTCAATAACTTACTTAAGTAGCCATACATGACTAGTTGCTACAAATTAGATGGAACTCCTTTATTATAAGGTTCTCTCATACCAGTCTGGGAAAGCAGAGAGAGTTCAAGCTCACAGGTTCTGAAATTGGACCCCCTGGGTTCAAATCCCAGCTCTGCCGTTGGGTGACCTCTTGTAAAAGAAGTATGCTAATGACATCACCTGCCTCATATAAGATGTTGGGAGGAATAAACGAGGTAATACAAGAAAGACCTTCAAAGAGTATCATGACCATTTCCCCAGTCAAGTGTCCTCTTGCTTTACTGTAGCCATGTATTTGCTTCTCCGTCTTACCCACTACATTAGAATCACCGCTGTAACACCAGGGCCTAGCACCATGCCTGGCACATTTAGACTCTCATTAAATAAGTGTTGAAGGAACAGAGGGAGGGAAAAGAAGAGGAAAGGGAGGAGAGAGGATGGGAGAAAAGGAGGAAGGGAGAGGCGGAAGAAGAATGAATAAAATAGGCAGTAATGCCTTTTCATGAAGTGTAAAGAAAGCTTCTAAAACAAAATAGATAACAAAATATGAGAGCTTTCAATAAAAACCTCAGTGGGTATGACTGTCGGCGCTGAAGATGGAAGTGAGTGCTCTGAGGGAAAACACGCTTCCCAGGGACAGTGAAGAGAGCTGACAGCTCTGAGACAACCAGGGAGAGAGGAAGGTGGGCTTGAGGGGCTTTTCTAGATTCCACATG
Source organism: Neophocaena asiaeorientalis asiaeorientalis (assembly GCF_003031525.2). Taxonomy (NCBI): domain Eukaryota; kingdom Metazoa; phylum Chordata; class Mammalia; order Artiodactyla; family Phocoenidae; genus Neophocaena; species Neophocaena asiaeorientalis. The sequence goes on along the minus strand of NW_020175039.1, from coordinate 2,536,671 downwards.
TATGAAAACACAAGCTTCAATCCTTAAATGTACATTCAACCGAGCTTCTTCATGAGAACACAAGTGTGGGTTGTGCAACCTTATTCATGCATGGGACAGTCTAATCTAAAAGGCCAATGAAAATTAATTTTAAAAATATGCATATATAGTTGTGAGGCAAATTTTGTTATATGAATATTACTGAGTTATGCAGAGGAACAAGGTGAACATGAGGTTGATTTGGTCATTGGAACATCCTGATAATGGGTGGATGAATTTTGAGATTGTCTTTCCTTCTCATTCCAGAATAACCTTTTGTGATAATGATAAAAGTATATACCAATATTTGATGGAGAATTATTTCTAGGTAAAGAAATAAATTTAATATTTAAAAAAATAAGTTAAAAAAACAGGGCTTCCCTCGTGGTGCAGTGGTTGAGAGTCCGCCTGCCGATGCAGCAGATGCGGGTTCGTGCCCCGGTCCGGGAAGATCCCACATGCCGCGGAGCGGCTGAGTCTGTGAGCCGTGGCCGCTGAGCCTGCGCGTCCGGAGCCTGTGCTCCGCAACGGGAGAGGCCGCAACAGTGAGAGGCCCGCATACCGCAAAAAATAAATTAATTAAAAATAAATAAATAAATAAAAGGCATTAGATTAGAAGTGAAGTGTATGCTTTGTTGGTTCCCCATTTTCAAGTTTTTATTAATACTGCGTTCACCAGTTCCCCCAAAAAAGCAGTGTTGGGCAAGTTTTCATAACTGTTTATTCATTATAAATAGTAAATATTTACTGCACTTTTTACAGGAAAGACATTTTTACAACACATTGTTGTTGGCTGAGGCTGCAACACGAAGATAACGCTTCTCTTGATCCACCACCCCCTAACACCAACGTAGGAACTAAACTCAGTACTATGTCTAGTCTCACTAACTCACTACGTCATAGTTCTTAACTCTAAAAGGAATGTAATTGTGCCTACCTCGTTCATGGTTCCAAGAATAGAAAGAAATAAATAACACTGCATTCCACCTTCCTGTTCCTCTTAACATCTCAAAAAACAAATTTATTGACATTCTAAAATGTCACCACACAAACGTATGTAAACCTCAGTTTCCTATCATCTTTCAATTTCAGGTATTATTGTATAATTTAAAAGTACATGACAGCCACATGGACATTTCTGGTGTTGCCCTGCCTTTCATAGAAAAGAGAAGAATGTAAACGAAGTCATTTTAAAAGCATTATTCTCAAACATGGTCTCTAATCAAAAGGAGCGAGCCGGGTATTGGTTGTCCAGCAAATGGCAAACATCACTGCATTCTACCACAATGAATCATGGGCTGCGAAAATAAAGCACCTGCAAAGATATAGTTCTGATTCTGTTTCTATGGCCCTGGCCAATCCAAAGCACCCGTGAGGTACACAGTATTGCACACTGATAATGAAAAGCAGCTGTGGGAATGCACATCACTTCTCCAGCACGCCCTCCCCCCGCCCAGGTTGGCTTCCAAATGAAACTAAATTGGGCAGATGTCACACACCTCTCCCACACTGAGAAAGAAAACAAGCTTTTCTTCTGGTTCCCCCATATCCTGTTAGCAAGACGTGTCCATCCAGGACATGTATTGACAACTGAATTACAGATGAGGATAAGATAACAAATAATTTATTTGGGAGGTCCTTTACATCTAGTCTAACTTCCTAAAAATGGTGGCATTTATTTTTATATCCATTTCCAGTGTGTAAAAGTCAAGGATTCCTCCGTTCCTGCTTCATGGAGCGAGCAGTTTTAAGGTTGTAGAAGTGTCAGCATTGGACATCGAACTTGTTATACTTTATTCTCCGACTATAATTTCAGAACATTCTGCTTGCCCAAACCAGTCAAGATAAATCACACACACACACACACACACGCACGCACGCGCACGCACACGCACACAAATGGAATGTTTTAGCTCCTTGATCATCAGCACTAAAGAGTTGGGATATTTGATATGTAGCCATGTTAAATCATTGCCTTAAAATGTTGCATTTGTCTTTTATTGTTCCGGATCTTCCTTTTCTCCACTGCTTTTGTCCAACACGTTCAAAAGAACTTGAAACCAACTACTGGAGAAAGAAAATCAATCATTCTCCCTTGTCTCCTGTCGAGACTGCCCCCCAAGAGGGTGATTTTTTTTTTCTGAGAAGATTCTTCACGTCTAGGCTGTGGAGACCGGAAACAGGGCCAGTTTAAGCTCCAAGTGGACAGTTCACTTATGCGATATCTGGCTTGAGATAATGAAAGGCACCTGTAAGGAAACACATGCAGCTTTTCAGGTCAGGCTGGGACAATTCACAGCAAGGGGCAAAATCAGCTACAGGCTGACAATGTCATATTTAATACCGAGGTATCAAAGGATCGAGACGAATATTTTTATTCCTAAGACAAGTTTGACAGAACTCTGTGTCCTTGGGATTATACCCCATATGATCCTTGAGCCGACCTCATTAAGAACATGTGTTTCTAATGCCAGAGGTTATTTCATTTTGGCCAACCCTTGTGTTTTACCTAGTGGCAATCAGCTTTCACGTCTCAGCAATTAATAACCGCAAGATGTTGCTGACATTGGTTAAGAAAATAATTATACTGGGAAGCCCTTGCTGGAACAACCAGCTGGCTTTGCCACAAAATTGATACCAGGATGGAAGGCTTAATCATGCTGGCAGCTCCCCTTTCTCAAGGAAGAGTTAAAGTGTTCCACCCTTACAGGAGTAATTACCCCCTAGAAAGTCCAAGGCTTACTTTGTCCATACTGCCCATATTGGTAGCCTGTGACAGGGTCCATACTGTAGCCCGTGGTGCTATAGGTGGGTGGACAATAAGATTGAGAGGTTGGCAGACTGTCCAAGCTCTTCATATGGTCTAGTCTCTGACTGCAGCTGGCCGACACCGTCGTGGTAGGTTCCAGGCCCCCAGTGAGAGGCGAGAGCGCATAGTCGGTCTGGGGCTGATGGGGTACCCCACCGTGGTTGGTCAGGAGTCCCATTACCTAAAATAAACAGGCAGATTAGGAAGAAGTGAGAATGCAGGGAGGACCAGACCCTAGCCTGTAGCTGAAAGGATAACTGAAAAGGGCCAAGTTTCACTTCTTTGGAAATCTGCTGTTAAAGAGCTGTCCCGAAGACGGTGACCTCCATTCACAGTGGCAGAGATATTACATCATGCCCAGTGATAGCATCTGACTGCAGTTTCAGGAAGAAGGAGAGGGGGAAAGGGGAAGGAGGGTAGGGGAAGAAGGGAAAAGAAAAAGAAGGAAGGAGAGAGGGTGGGAGAGAGAGGACACCGTGCCCCTAGTGATAAAATCATACTGGAAATTCAAAGAAGGAGGGACACAGGGACAGAAGGTTGGAAGGAGGAAGAAATTATATCTGTTCGTGTCGAATAATGTTTAACCATGTATTACAACTGGGAGTCTCACATGTCATTTTAAACAGGCATTTGCTTATATATTTTTTTAAGTTGAATCCAAATCAAATTCTTTTTGTGTACTTTGAGATCTCTATGTCTTTTTTCATAGAGTTCCCTCTCGCGAAAACTCCACTCTCCATTTTGGCCATCCTTCAGTAATCAGGAATTAGTACACCCTCCCTGATATTCCCTTGCGTTTTCCTCATCCCTCTTACTGTGTAATTAGTACTTGGTCACCTACTTTGAATTATGAGAGCTCTGAGGGGAGTAATCTACCGATTTTCAAATCATCAGCACCTAACAGAGGGCGGGCACATATTAGGTACTGAATGAATGAATGAATGAATGAATGGTAAATGATTCTCCAAATAACTGCCCCCATTACCTAATCCTTTCATTTCTTCTCTAAACTAACATTTTCATAAGAAGCGCTTTAAAAAAAAAAGCCTGAAGTGCAAACATGTTATAAAAAGTCTGCTCGGTTTTTTAAATAACCCTGGAGAGCAAGCGAACTTTTAAAAAAACAGAACTGTGATAACAGAACAACTTTCCAATTAGCACGGTGACAAGTTTCACAAACACAGGCTCGATGACCCTTACAACACCTTGTGATGGAAGCAAGTAGATAATTAATTTTGCATCCGGAAAACTGCCACCCAGGAGAGGAAGTGATTTTTCTGAACTTCATGCAAGTCAGTGGCAGGACTCAAAAAGCAATCGCAGAAGAAATCAACTGCTGAGTGAAGAGCTTCCAGAAAATATCACCTGCTTACAAAGTATCGCAATGCAGGGACCCACCACTGCACAGTATTTCCATCCTAGTCCTGTTGTATTTTAAGACGTTTGAAGCATATGGAGATTAAAGTGTACAAATAAGAGCGAGATGAGAGGGCAGTAATGAAACTCAACCCTGATTGTAGGTCTTGGGTTATCCACCAAGGTAATGCAGGCCACAGGATCCTGGATGGAGGGGTACCAGCAAGGCAGGAGGGAGGGATGAATCTTGCATTCCAGAAAGCTTCCTAAATTAGATTCCAAAACCAGTGAGGCCACAATCCCCTTTGGGAAGGGTTTGCATAATCCTCAGAGCTAAACAAAATCTTCTTGAAATAAAGCTTTAAACTGATCCATCTTCAATTAGCCCCAAAAGACAAAAAAAAAAAAAAAGAAAAAGAGAAAACAAAACAGAATCTGTTCCACCTTCTATGGATTACCCTTTCTTCCTCCATTTTAACAAGCCATGATTCTCCTCACCATCCCACCCCGGCAAGTCTCTATTCTCCGTTTCCTTGTCTCCCTTTCACTTGAGTTCTTCTATGCGTGAGCAGATGGGAAGGCGGGCTGGTGTGGGGAAAGCAACACAGTCTTACCGAAATTTTTTAAAGACAGTCCAAGGGATCAAAATTTTCTTGAGTTTGAGATTTTTCAAAATCTCTAAAAATTACTTATATTCAAAAAAAAATCGTATGTTTCAGAGCATACTTTTGTTTTATTGGGCATTAGGGGAAAGTGAGAGTCACAGAGTAAAGTAAGAATAAGAGTCACAGCTAAAGGAGAATGAAAAGTCACCAGAACATGGGGCTCTCATACACTGCCGATTACAGTAAGTTAATTACTTCATTTTCTCATTTAAAAAACCTGAACGTAGCCCCAAATGCATTTATTTCCTGAATGTTCTTCCATCTATATATATTTTTTTCTTTTTTGCCTTTCTTTGAGTTCATGTAGATGATTTTGCAGTATATACTTGGAAAATTCATAAATGTCAATTGATATACTAATTTATTAAATATTTTCTTTCAGCCCAAATTACGAACGTCTATTAGAAGAGAAGTCTTTAAAGTAGAGGTTGTTCAGTGCCAAACACACTCCTTTCAAATCAGGAGTACCCCTCTGTGTACTGGTCTAATGGGCAAGAATGGACAAGGAAAATTAAAATATTAAAAATGTGATATTTTTAATGAAAGGGGGATTATGGCACAGGGCACAGATATTTTACTGTGTAAATAATCTGTGCTAAGTTTTTTTTAAAAAGCACTTAGAAAAATCAACTTTGTAACTGTATAAATTCAAAGAAAAATATGCAGTGGTACTGGATAAAAAGGAAATATATTTTTAGTACTGTCCTTCATGAAGATACTTACTTGAAATTCTGTTAATGGTATATCTCTTTAAGGAAGAAATGGAATACTCTATCAGTCAGAGTTGAAGAGTAATAGAAGAATTTTATTCAAAACATGCACACTCTCCCATGAGCTATATGTACATTTTTGTGATAAACTTTTTTTAATCCTCTGCCATATATTTCTTGTTTGCATAACTTTGAAGGCCGCAATAATTCTGAACATGGGAGGAAAAAAACGTGAAGATCCTAAAAGAGAAGAAATGAGTCCTTCCTAGAAGCAAAATTCAGCTGACGATGTTCACGCAGCAACTTTTTGCAGCTGTTGAATTAGAAAATACCTTAGGACAGGAAGACCTTGAAATACATTTGTTGGAGGATGGAGAACATACAGTACCATCTGCCAAGGCTGTATTCTAGGGCAAGAGAAAGACGGCTCCTTAAAGGTGCCAGGGCACAGTGTCCTAAAGACATCCCAGCTCATGATCCAGTCAGGAGGGATGGCTGCTGTGTGAATGGAATAAGAGGGATGCTTGATGGATCTTCGTGTCGCTATTATGACTGTCACACACCGGAAGCTCGTGACAGCTCCTGCTTTAGCAACTGCCCTTAGCTCAGCAGCCCAATACTTGCGGAAGCTAATGTGAGGAAATAAAGAGGACCAGAGACCCGTTATCTTGCTTAGAGACAGATATTCTCCCACGAGTTTTTCTTTCCACTGTGATGGTCACACATTGTAATCATGACTTCTTTCTCAAGAATTGGATGAGGATGGGAAAAGAAGCACTAATACTTCCCTACATTTGCTCTGAAATGGAAATTAATGAATAATGACAACTAACGCAACTTATTTCAATATTTCACACTGAGAAAACTTGAGAAATGTACATCGTTGTAACAGCTTCTTATTTAAAAATTAAAAGGGAAATCTGTGTTGGAAAAGAAAAATAACTATATCAATACAAAATGCATTACTTTCCCCTAACATAATTTAAAACCTCAAATCTCTATGGAAGGGTCCCATTACATTTTTATGTACATTTCTTTAAAAGCAATTTTGCTATTTAATGTGGTTCAAGGGAAACTATGGAAATTTCTTTCTGCTGCACAAAGTTGGTAAACAGACTTCTTAGAACTCCCCCAATATGGTCATGGAATGTCTTCCAGTCATATTTTCTTTTTAAGAATATTGTCAGGATCTCTTTCATATAAGCTTTTCCTACAGCAATTTGTAATTCAAAGCCTAAAATAAAATCTCCATTGGTTGCAAAGTGGGGGATTTTTCCTCATAAGCCATTAATAAGCTATTTCTATTACAGGGATGGCATTTTTGCCTGATTTTATTTTATTTTTTAATTTGAGGTAAGAGAAACACAATTGCCTGGTTTTCACAAACAATTTCACAGGAAGAGAAATAGACTCAGGGTTAATCAGTTCTGTCTCCTGAACATCAATCACATTCTTATTAAATGTCAGATGAGAACAGGAACTGCAATGAACAGGAAAAGTTTTCCTTTTATAAAGATCTCTGTTCTGTCTCCTTGGGAATGGAGGTGGGAGGAGGATTTTTTTTTTTTTTTTTTTTAACTTTTAGTTGAGTACAACTCTTAGGTGAGGCATCTGGAAAAAAATCTATTAAGTATATCAGTAAATTGTTACCTCCGAAACACTTCCCAGACACGTTTCTAAATTGTTTTATGGCTAACCTTTAAAAACAAATTCAAGCCTTAGAGTCTTGAACTGGGACTTCTGCTGGTTCCTCAGTCATTCCCTTTATTAGAGACTTGGTTGAAGATCTTTTTAAGCTCATTCTCAAGTTTCAGAATTCCAAAGAAGTTGTTTATATCTTGATTGGAAGATTATATGGTTCAGGAAAAACTAACTCTTTACAATTGCTTCATGCCATATTTCTCTTGAATTAATTTTCCTATTGTAAGATTAAATATAAAAGATAAAAAACTATGAGTCAAGCTAAGATTTACATTTAAAACTATGTGTCTGGAAAATATCCATCTTGGCTTAAGTGTTATGATTTTGCCATCAGTTGAAAGTGCTCAGAGCTTATCAGAAATCTAAAATGATTTAGCAAATTATGGTGTACGTCTAGGCGCTTCTTTTTTTCCTTAGCAGGAATCCTGGTTCATGTCTTTATTTACATTTTTGCTCTTAAGTAATCAGATGCTTTTCTGATTTAACATTTAATAATACACATTTAGTTGCATTTTAGAAAACCACTGTGAATTACAGCTTTGTATGACATAAAGGGGTTTTTTTTATAGCTTCTACACTTTTCTCAAAAGGCTAATGATGATAAACTTTTAAAATTTGGATATAATTTATTCCCACAACCAAACAAAAAATTCAAATGTTTATGCCCGTGTTTTTTTGCCGATACGGATACTACTGGAGTTATGTTATGCTTAAATATCAGTGACTGTATCTTTGAGGCTGTAACTAACCCTAAACTTGAACAGCAGAGACTTCCCTGAAAATGTTGTCTTCAGATTCAAATGCCTTGGGAATTATCCTGCAGTTGATTAGCATCTAAATAATTAGATTTTTTGGCCCTGTCTGTTTGAAAGCTGTAAGAGGGAAGTTGCCCGAAGGCAGAAGTTTCTAGCAAGGTAAGGATGGTGACCTTCTCACCCACCCAGAGTTACGGGAAGGGCATGGCTGACCTTTACCTAACCAGATAGAAAACCAGTGCATGTAAAATGTCCAGCTAAATACACACTTATTTTTTACTTTAATCCTTAGCTAACATTTTTAAGTAGCTATGTTTCACACATGATGCAAAAGTATGCGTGTCAGACAAGTGTGGTTCATATGGTGCGTATATTTCCAAGTTTTATTTGTAAAGACCACAGTGAGTACCTTCTCAGTTAAACTCTGTTATATGTGCTTTAATCTCCAGCTCTGTGACAAGTTACAGAATGACTTTTACTTTATTGATTCTTTAGAATACCTCTTTCTCAATAGACCTAAGCCGTCAAATGGGTAGCAATATTCTTTAGAGACTGATGACTAAAATATAAACCTAGGCAAAAAAATTAGCATAGAAATGGCTTGCCAGAGACACATATACATATACACATACAGAGTTTACTTCTAGACAATGATGAACAGTCATATCGTGTCCATCTATTATCAATAAAATAAAGCCCATTAAGAAAAAGCTCATTTCACCTAAATGAAAAAGTATGGCTCATACAGTTGGTATCTGACTATGTTACACCCACCATGGTCTGTAATAAAATTCTCATATGTTTTAATTCATTTACGCATGCCTGCATTTAATATGCTTTGTGACCATGTCTACAATTAATATGATTTATGAGAAAAGAACATGTGTGATATTGGGGGGGGTAGGGTGTAGCATACATATTTTTTCTTCTATGAATGAAAAATATAGCAAAACGGCTCAAGGAAAATTGTTGGCTGTTAGCATATTAAGATGGACTGACAGAGCCCTGAGTAAACTTGGGGGAGTTAATGATATCCTCTTATCTGACCCTGACACATTTGCAGCATGTAATTTACAGAAGCTCTGTCCAGGGAATCTTGACAAATGCTCCTAAGGATGTCAGGGCAATGTTCCATTCTAATGTAAAACAGATGTGGGTCAGATACCCTCATTCATCACTTAACACAGAGAGTCTCAAACTCTTTCTGAGAGGAATGACATTACCTGCTGTTAACTCTTCTCATTTCAGGAAACAACAGCAGCCTTCTAAAGAGTAAGCACTCATACCTATCACCATTTCAAAAACATGACTGTAGAAAATTAAGCATATATCTTGGTTTAATTTTATGACTACTTCTGGACACGTTTACTAAATATTAATTGACCTCTTGAGACCTAGGATTCCAAATATAGAAAGGGAAAAGCTCTACACTTGGGCATCCCAGGGTACTTCAGTGAGATGGTGTTTAAAACTTTACCTCTAATTGCCCATAAGCTAAGCCTGCATTCAAGAAAATGCAGGGCTGATTCACCTAATAACCATTCCTAAATGCATACCTTGCTGAATCTTAACTGACCAGTTCTGTCTGAGATTCACGCAGAACTTTACAATAACCTAGGTGTCCACGTTACCTTTTCGAAAGAAGGACCTCCACACTGCCCCTCTGAAGCATAGGGGTGCTGGGCTACACTGTGTCTTCACTCCCCAAAAACTTCCCCTTCCACCCAATACTACAACTGTGTGTAGGGCAGACATTCCAGCCTACTGAGGGAGGAAAAAATTTGCCCGGCTCAACAGTGAGATTTCTTCTTTCTTCCAGATCATGTGTGATTCAGGCAAATATTTCTGTGGCTGCCTAAAGTCCATGTCATAAGACTCCATCTACTAAACGCCTGAAGATTACAGAAGAGAAACTTCCCTACACTTCTCTTCCTGTGAAGGAAGATAAGTCCTTAGGACAGAGAAAAGAGCCAACTGAAAAGATCAAGTGATACTGATTTAACGAGTAGATATCAGGAAAGTTGTTTCTATTAACTATGGGAAATCAGTGCACAGCCTTGCAAAAGTCTGAGAATGAACTTACCCTTCGGGAAGTGTTTTCTGCCCTGTTTCACAGGTTTTGTGTTAAGGCAGAATAAGCTTTCATTTAAGATGCATGGAAATGTGTAACAACTCTATACATATGGGACAACATCTGAGAATATAGCCTTCTAAGGACCAGAAGCTACTATTCCGGTAAGCTAAAGTCCTACCTACTTTAATTCCCCACCTTCCCGACTCCAGGGACACTGGACCAATAAAGATGTTGCAGTGCTTTTCTACCTGAAAACTTACGTGTGTTCTTGATCATAAATTGGGCAGTGGCTATGTCTCCTATTCCCAGGCAACTTGAAGTAGCTGGCAACATCCAGGACCCACAGTGAGGCCATATACATAGTCCGTTGACCTACAGAAATTAAATCTGCTCCTACAGATCTTGACAAAATAGAGTCTCTGTAATTTAGTGATAAAAAGAATACTCCCCATCAATTAAATCAAAATTACTCAGATTGCCCCTTACTTTCTAAAACCTTGCACCTGTTGTTTTAGCTACCTTTCTCTTTTGCTGGTGAGAGAGAAGTATAGCATTCATAAGATTCTCCTGCCTTTGAGGTATCTAGTATCATAAAAGCTAGACTGTAGATTTTTAAAAAATGAGTTCATGTCAATATTATATTTCAAGGGGCTTCCCTGGTGGTACACTGATTAAGAATCTGCCTGTCAATGCAAGGGACATGGGTTCGAGCCCTGGTCCGGGAAGATCCCACATGCTGCGGTGCAACTAAGCCCGTGAGCCACAACTACTGAAGCCTGTGTGCCACACTGCTGAAGCCCGTGCGCCACACTGCTGAAGCCCGTGCGCCTAGAGCCCATGCTCTGCAACAAGAGAAGCCACTGCAGTGAGAAGCCCGTGCACTGCAACGAAGAGTAGCCCCCCGCTCACCACAACTAGAGAAAGCCCGAGTGCAGCAACGAAGACCCAATGCATCCAAAAATAAATAAATAATTTTTTAAAATTACATTTCAATAAATCAAAACAAGAATAAGACTAGGAAACAATAGGACAACCCTGTCCCCTCCCTACTCTTAGCCCCATGGAATGAAGGATGGTTGCCTCTTCTTTTCATTGTAGTGAGTTCTCATGTTATTGTGATCTGAATTACTCAAACAAAACCAGTTTTTGTACATTGTATTTCTGGGGAGTATCATATCCCAGTAGCATTGCAATGACTGCATTCTGAATGGACACCAATATGTGTCCTTAGGTCTTTAAAATGTCTGAGTAGAATACCTTAAAATACTCCAGTCCACCAAGAAACTGCTTTTCCTTTGATGGTATTCAGCTTCCACATTTGTCTTATTCATCAGGGACAAAGAAAAGTATGGTTTTTGTCAGAGGCCTGCGTGATATTTTTCAGCAAACAATAATTAATGAGAGCTCTGTTGCAACAAACAGTATTATCACTTTATCAAAATGCATTTAATCCTTTTAAGTACTGTTTTTCTCAGCGTAGCTCTATAGGGTGACTCTTTTTCAATATCTCCCAAGTTTAACAGGAGGATGAAACAGAAGCTGAGATAGTTTAAGCAACTTGCCTGAAGACACACAGCTAGTGAGTGGCTGTTAAGTACTAGAATCTAGTGCTTTTGACTTTGGGGGTCCTGCTTAGAGCAATGAGTTATACCCACATGGCCAACAGTTCACTAAACAGGAATTCTCTCTGTTTTTACTCCCTTTTTCTGCCTATCTCAACATTATTAAGCAGTTAATAGCTTCTTCTTTAAAATTACTCTTTTTCCTGCTAAGGTCACTTGCAGAGGGTGACAATGTATTGAAGCAGGAGACAACATCAGACATTAAACAGAAGAAACATTCACTAGTGAAAAAAAATTAAAGAACAATTCTAGAAATGGACAAATCATGAGTCGGGTCTCTACCCATTTTTTTCATTCAGCACTTCCTAGGAAATATTCCTCAAAACTTGGTAGTCTGATACTCAACAAAAGGGATCCCCAGTTAAATTAGAGAACACTGAGTTAAACAAACATGTTTCTATACTGCAAGACTCGTCAGAGCCTTTAGTAGGCTAATGTGCACTGGGACTCTGAAAGGTAAAGGGATATAATTTGAAATATTTACCAAATCGTTGACTCAAAATCCTTTTTCCCCAAACCACTATTTCAAAGAGCCCACTTTGGGGAACAAGCCTTTATTATGAGACACTGTTTGGCTTCTGGGTGTTCAAAGATGATTATGACCTAGTATCACGCCTCTAGAAGCTCATGGTCCAAAGGGGGATGGATATGTTATAATACAGCGTGGTATGTATTTTAAAAAGGTATAAACACTCTAATGGGGCATCAACGGAGACTAAAGCAAGAAATTCTGCCTACAAGTGTCATAGAAGGGTTCATACTGAACCAGAAATTTTCCCTTGGAATCTTATATATAGAGGGTCGGCTCTTTAGAGGGTTTTTACACTTGATCTTAGCCAAAAGGCCGAGAAGTGATATAGAGGGCTTTTTTCATCGGCAACTGTTTAATTAGATTTTGTAATGCAAGCTACCCAGAATGAGACATCAGCATTTTGTGGAGGGAAAAGATGGTTATGTCTTTAAATATTGCCTGCATCCTTCATTAGTTCAGCGCTGAGGACAGCCTGCCCAGTCATCTCACAGCTCCAAAATATTCCCCGCAAGGTAGAAACACAACCCTTTGATTCCACAAAATGCACTATCTCAAAGGGTCTCCCAATTTACCATCTTTTCCATTGATCAGTGGAGACAATACAATCACTAATCTCAGAAACTCTAGTTTACTGAACTCTAGCTAAATGTCAAGAGGAATTTTTAAATATGACACTATACATTGAAAAATATACACCTCTGATGAAACCCAGACTGTTTCGCAGAGACAGATTCTTTAAAAAAAAAAAAAAAAAATAGTATACAACGAATGACTGAATCCAGTCTTCTGTGTCTGCAGTACAAAGCACACATTCAGCCTCTAATTGAATAAATATGCAAGTATTGAGATTTCTATAGATATTGCCATTTTGCAAATGCAGTAATAAATTAAAAGCTTTACATTGCATTCCAACCACATATAAAGGGTTGATTCAGACCATTGGCCTCACACTAGAATTCAGCACGGCTTTCCTATGTTTTACTGACGAAAAAGAAAACCTTTTTATTCCAGTAGCTTAGTTATGGACCAAGCAATCACACACAATTTTTTCTCTTCAATGGCTAAAGGAATTCAAATGGGCCTAAATACCTTGGGGTTGTTACATTTTTTGTCCAATGTACAAGAGAAAGTAGCTGATGGAATTTCTACTTAAATCAATTTAATTCACAAAAATTTTAATTCAGCAAGAAAGGTTTTCTTGTGGCTCATTTCAGTGACATGATGTAAGATTCAGTCACTGGTGGCTGCTGCTCCCTTCCTTTCTTTTAAAAAGAGATTTTGGCCAGGTACTTGCTTCTCTCACAATTCTCCAACTAACTCAAGAGGCTGTGGCTAGAGCTGACATAAACCAGGGCTCTCCTCGCGCTCTTTAAGGGTAGCAACCACAGCCTTCGGAGAAAAACCAAAGGCACCAGGTCAATTACAGCCTGCACTGATTCAACAAATGGATTAGCAGCAACATTTTCACCACGAAGCAGAATATCTTGAAAACCTAACATGGCGGAATGGAAACATGCAAATGGCCAGTGGTTACTCTGGTGTAGCTGAAATGGGCTTATTTATGATCATAAACATCCTTGAGCCTTCATAAACATGTAAAAGGCTTCTGCAGCCCTGGTTTTGAGCTGATGAATTGCTTTAGAAATGAAACAGAAAGAGGCTGAAGCTTCGGAGAGGCTGCCACTCTTGTACAGAATGTCTCTCTGTCCAAGCTTTGTTTGACACCCAATCAATCTCTTTAATCAAAAGCACTCCTTTTTCTTCCACAGATGAATTTCTGGAAATTGTAAAAAGGTAGTGCCTTTGTTTGGAAATGAGTTGGTGGCAGGCCACCTGTTTGTCCGGTTCTTCACGATGATAAAGGTAGGTTGAGGGCACAGGATCTGCAACCTGTGTGTGAAATGGACAAAACAAATGGCCTGGCATCAAGCAGCTTCTGGATGTGTGCCCCAAATGTCCAGAAAAATAGCTCTCCTGAAACAGGAGCTGGCCCTGCCATCAGGGTAGATCTTACTGCTTTTACATGTATCAACAGTACTAAAGACCAAGGAATTGCTATACCACAGTGAAAAGGATATTCTCTCTATACGAAATGGAAAAGTACCCATCACAACCATTCTTAATGACTATACCCCATTCGCATAACAAACTGATGTGTAGTAAACCGCACACCTTCAATGGACAAAAATCCTTCATCTTGCTTTGCAGCTAAGGAATTTGAGATAATTGTGAACACTGTGGTGCAGGAAACGACAAGCAAAATCAAAAGCAGTCTTGAGTTCTGTGTACACATATTAATGCTTAAATGCTTCTCCCTAGTAAGTTTCAGGAGTAACAAATGTTTGTCAAAAGAAACCGGTGCTGAGCAATTGAAATCTGATTTGAAATGGAACCACGACAGTCTAATACATATATGCATGAAATGGAGAAGCTGCCTTATAAGCGTAGCTGACACCAAATATGCAATTTACATACATTACACACTGATAATCTCAATTTTAATATTATTCTTTAAAAGTAACTGGATGGGTGGTGGAGTTAAAATTTTTCTTTTATAAAATGTGAATAAGAACAAAAGTTCATCCTGACGTCTTCCACCATTAACCACAACCTCCTTAGTGTAAAGATATATCTGCTCTTTCTTGGGTCTGTTTCAGAGGCAGTATCTCATCCCCACAGAGCTGTGATGATTCAACCAGACTTAACAGATGAATGGTCGATAAACTTGATGAGATCTGCAGACCTACTCTTTGTTCCTGAGGTGCTGAGTGGTGAGCAAACATTCAAGCACGTTTAAGGCTGGTACACAAATCTTTATGAGAATTTTTTCTTTCCTCAGTACATTATCCATGAAATAGGACAGGTGTACTGGTTATTCAATTACATCTTACACAAGACCTGGCCAAAATTTAAAATGAGGCCTCTGAGCATAGATCTTACTGTGGGGATTTATTAATAACAGTTAAAAGTTGTCTATAACAAAACTTTTTTTTTGTAATTTAAGCCTATTTTCTTATTTTATCATTGGTTTCACTCATAAACCAGAAACGAAAATCTGCCCATCTGTTCTAAACATAAAATGTGTTCATAATAATCCAGATTTATACCAAATGTATTTTTAAGTATTGCTGAATTGAGAGAGTACTCAAAATTTATAGCCTCTGAGGTTACAAAGAGGACTTCCTCTTTTTAAGGAGGAAAATGCTTAAAATGAACGTAGGAAAGGCTCAGAAAGCTTCTTGGATATCAAATGGCTCCGTAGGAAAAAAAAAATGTCAATGATATAAGAGTAAATGAATCAAAACCATATGGATCAAATTTTCCCTAAAATACACAGTTTGAAAAATTAAGGAGGAAAAGTGCTTGGCAAAATGTGTTTTAGGTTTTACCAAACCCAAAACATTCAAAGAATCATTTGCAATGGTTGATGAACCCTAAATGCAGCCAACTTGGCCCATTTTTGTATACTACATAACAATAAAAAAAAGCTTCCTAGATAACTTCCTAGTGTAACCCACTGATACTGTATTTCACTCAAGAAATCATTAGAAGCTGTCACCAGAAACCGTGGCGTTTGTAGGAGTAGGGGGGTGCTGAAACGATATAAGTTTGTTCATTTAATTGGCCTTGTTTTGGGGGTTTGGCTCGGCGTGTTTTGGAGGTGGGGGGAGCAGTGAGGGTAATGTTTCTTGCAAAGGAAAGTTAATTAGAAGAACATGGGCCAAACGTTAATTAGTCTCACGTCTTGAGCATGAGAATATGATAGTATTTTCCTTGGCACTCCGTATTCCAAGTCGGCATTCCTTTTTTTCTCCTGCACATGCAGGAAGGTGCTGGGAACACACCAGCTGGGTTTGGAGGGGAAGTACGTGGTCTCTATTTCCCTTTGCTCTTTCTGTAGTGTTCCCACACCAAGAACACACAACTTTTCAAAAGAGGGTGCTACGGCAGGGTAGAGGGAGTTGAATGGTTTCCTTCTCAGATCGTGTTTTGTCATTCATTATAAAAGCCTCATCTCCTGAAAGGGTTATATAGTTCAAATGGTCTTAGAAATTCAGAGACAGTAGAAAATTTCAAGGGAATTAGCCTATTCCCAACCCACCCATCCCTGAGAATCTCAAGTTCCCTGACAAATCCAGCTTTTGAGGGAGTGTGAAGCCCAGCCCTCCATCTGTGAAGGCTTTTGACGGTTCCTGCAGGAAAATCGAGTTGAATATCAGTGCCGGAGCCCACGGAAAACCTTCTACATTATGCTTCTTCAGCAAATGAAATGTGTAATTTGGTTTATTAAAGAATTAGTAATAACTGCAAGAGAGGTAGACTCGGCTTTTAACTCTGCCAGTGACTCTAACTGTGTTGCACTGGCCTCAGCTTTTGCATAAATAAAATGGGAATATTCCCCAGATACAGTTATGGATTCCCTCAGAACAAGATACACTTTTCCAACGATTCAGTAACACACAGACACTTCTAGCAACTTGAGGCAGGATACGACCAAAGCTTCTAAAGTTTTCGTCAGGATTCTGAGATTTAGAATGTCATAGACGCCCGTCAGTCTACTACTACTCTAATCCCGCCAGCTGGACAGTGTAACCTTTTCCTGATTCACTGCTTCACACCCATCCCTCCCGAAGCTGAGAATTTCTCTGGGAAAAGCACTGAGGGAATCTAAGAAACACCATTTGACTAATGGCTCTGATTCCAAGCTTTTTTTTTTTTTTTTTAGGCCGCAGGTCATGAGAGATCTTAGTTTCCTGAACCCGCGGCCCAGGCAGTGAAGCACGGAGTCTTGCCCACTGGACCACCAAGGAAGTCCCTGATTCCAAGCTTTAAAAGAATCTTTGCTCAAGGGAGCAGATATCTTAGAGACCCCAAAGGAAAATCAACTACATCCCTCACACCAACAGAGAAACAGCTGGCTTATCGTAATGGCGTCTATTAATTCTCTGACAAGAAACTAGGAAGCCGATTTCACAATGGTTCACATACATTCTAACTCATGCAAACAATGCATCAATTTCGATGACACTGAGAAAAGAATCCAACAAAATGCACAAATAAAATAGCATCCACTAAAGAGAGTTACAATGATTTGATCATAACGACTCAAAAAACTTTAGCTCCAATTCAATTTAAATTAACAGGTAGGTAAAGACCTATGATGAAGAGTAAAGGCGGGGAATAGGTAAGATGCAAAGTTACATATTATAGAACATGCATACTATCTCAATTATATATATATGTGTGTGTGTGTGTGTGTGTGTGTGTGTGTGTGTATATATATATATATTTTTTTTTTTTTTTAAGCATAAGACCCAAAAAGAGCTGAAAGGCAATATGCAAGAATATTAATAGTGACTCCCCAGGGGAATTTTTTTCCTACTCTAGAGATACCTTTTTAAATTTTTTTTCCATTCTCTACAATAACCATGAAGTACTTTTTATTATTGGGGGAAGTTAAAAGATTGATAAAAAAATGTGTAAAGCAAAAAAGCATGTAGGGCTTCCCTAGTGGCGCAGTGGTTAAGAAACTGCCTGCCAACGCAGGGGAAAACAGGTTCGAGCCCTGGTCCGGGAAGATCCCACATGCCGTGGAACAACTAAGCCCGTGTGCCACAACTACAGGGCCTGTGCTCTAGAGCCCATGTACCACAACTACTGAAGCCCGAGCGTCTAGAGCCCGTGCTCCACAACAAGAGAAGCCACCGCAATGAGAAGCCCGCACACCACAATCAAGAGTAGCCCCCGCTCGCCACAACTAGAGAAAGCCCGCGAGCAGCAACGAAGACCCAATGTAGCCAAAAATAAATAAATGAAATAAATTTATAAAAATTTTTTTAAAAGCATGTAAAGAGTGCATTAGCAAAAGGAGTGTTAATTAACCCAAATCCAAAGTTTAGAAAACTAGTTCCTATAAAATGATTTTAAAATATGAATAAGACCCCCACCTCTATTTTTTACGAAACCTGTCTCCTCTTCACCCAACTGGGTGCTATCATGAATGAGATTCGAGAGTAGGAGCTGGGAATCCTCTGTCCAGTCCCAGCTCTCTCACTATTAGCGCTGTGACCACAAGCTCTCTGAGCCTCAGTTGATTTGTCTGTATATTAGACGTCCAGATAGAGACAGAGGAAGTGGAAAAGTTGGAGGAGAAGAGGAGAAATGGCAGTGGCAGGTTTAGTTCTGTTTTTAATGTTATATGATCCAGTATATTAATAAGCACTTCTCTATAGCAAGGAAAAAGACTAAGCCATGACCACCCTTTCTTTACTCTCTTCTTTAGTTAACAGGTAAACCAGCTGTTAGACGTGGACTCTTTTCTTCAAATTTTCTTTACAATATTTTTAATAAAGCCAAACA
This sequence comes from Neophocaena asiaeorientalis asiaeorientalis, assembly GCF_003031525.2. NCBI lineage: Eukaryota > Metazoa > Chordata > Mammalia > Artiodactyla > Phocoenidae > Neophocaena > Neophocaena asiaeorientalis. The sequence goes on along the minus strand of NW_020175039.1, from coordinate 2,518,069 downwards.
ATCAAAAACAGGGTAGTGCACACCTCCCCACCTTGCTTAAATAGAGGCATTCCTGAGAAATGGTAAATCTTAAAGGCTATAGAAATCTGAGTTTTAATTCCCAACTCTCCTAATGTCCCTATTCCATCTTTCTGTAAATGTGTCTGGCAAGATATTGATTCACTCAGCCTTTCTTCCTCCAACTTTGCCTAAGGAAATAAGGAGCTTCATGTTATTCACTTCTTTTCTAACTCACTGGAGATGCTACAAGAACTAAGACAACATGGGTTCCTAGTGGTGGGTTGAGGAGGAAATATATGGTAGAAATGCAAAATGTCCTGGATATTTGCAATTTAATAAGTGAGGAGTTAACATAATGTGTAAGAGCATAGTAAAGAAATACAGGAGAAGTTGCCTGTGGAATTTTCCATGGCTTGATATTGGAATGATTCCCACCCTACCGCCAACTCTGGAATCATAGCCAGGCTTCTTGAAATCAAGGATTAACAGTTTCAAGGTCAAGTGCTAGTACCTCCACTTATATAACACAGTATAATACACTTATACTTCCTATAACATACAAGAGCAGACATCTATAATACAAGAAACTAGGAGCTTCACTTAGAGAATACATGTTCGTGTCATTATTTTTACTATGCTCGAACACTAAGAAATGCCAAAAGAATCCTGGGTCTCACCTTACAGAAGTGGTTCGAGTTGAAGTTTACTTTTATGCAAACTTTCAACTAAATCATGTTCATAAAAAGCTCTTCTATGGCCCCAAATGACTTATAAAACTGCAGAGATAACTACTTCTGATGTTACTTCTAAACTGTGGAAGAAGCTTCTATGCTATAGATCCAGACATTTAAAGATGAATCTATTAATATAAATCCATGATTTTCATGCAAAATCACATTCACAGAGGCGAGCACTTGGAAATTAAATGTATTAAAGTCCTGTAGGAAGCATGTCCATTGTTTTCATGTTGTTATTTTTCAGCTGAGGCTTAAAGCCACCTCTTATTTTTTATCCCAGGATGTGCTATAGGAATCTATGAAACTTAATTACATTCACTGTTACAAAAAAGGATTTATGAACTTTTGCCTTTAGGCAGAAATGTTTATTTCATTGCCTTTGCTATTCATTCTTTTCAACTCCAACGGCTTTGAACTTTTCAGCTGCTCGGAGTTATCACCGTTGTGCAGAGCCCAGGAACTCCACTCCCAAGACGCAGACCACAAGTTGAAGAAAACGAAGGCGAAGATATATGAGTCGTTATTTTGGCCACCCTTTGTGCCATTAAAATCTCATTTTCTGCCTATTAGAATGCCCTCTTGGTGTTTAGGCAGCAGTGATAGTCAGTGATTAGTGTGTAATTGAGTATAATTGTCTTTTCACTTTTCATTTGTGTCATTCTGAGCTTCTCTCTGTTTTTCTAACCACCAAGAGGAAAAAGGGGGTTAAGAAAAGATAAAGCTGTTAAAACTCTCACTCTCGGCCCTGAAGAGATTCTCGATTGCAATTATAGATTGCAACCCCTTCGTGACATTTCTCCAAATTCAGCGGGCAGCTCTCCTCGCCACCTGGGCCAAGTGCTCTCTAATAAAATCAAGTGATCTGTATTTAAACAACTGCTAATAATGTCAACCTCAGACAGATGCCACATGTAGGAAATTTAACCAACCCTCTGACATGCAATTATCAAGGCAATTTATTAATATAATCTCTCAAGAAAAGCTCATAGTTCAATGCAAATTAGAAAAACAATTACAACATTCAAATATCTATATATTCCCAAAGAGCAGTAATTCTCCTAATTTGTGCGTTTATAACTCATTTATCCTAGAGTTCTGTAGTCATCAGCTGGGTCTCTCTCCATACAACTTGTGAACCTCCTCTCCAAATATTGTATAAAAGCTTTGGTGTTTTCTTATTAAGTGTTTTTGCTCACAACCCTATCAGCTGACCAAATACCATTAAAAAAAGAAATGTGTGTGAACCTCTTACCCAAAACCCTGAACAAGGAGTGCAGAAGATGAATGCCTTGACAACTAAGTATAACATACAATCTCTGTGATTACATTAAAAGTCACTTGGATTTTAAGTCTAAGCTACAGCTTTTGATACAGCCCGTAGGAAGGGTGGAGAGAAAGGAAACTAGAAAACTGAAATCATGTGGCTTGTATAAAGAATACATTATGGTTTAAATTTGGCAATTCATTATATGACTGCCTCAGGGAATTGACTATTTGGTTCTGGTATACAGCAAATCGTCTGTCTGGAAACACGGGACTGACCTGAGGTGAAAGGCCATTGCCAATGGCGGGGTTCATGGGGTTGGAGGGCCCGGACGGAGGCACAAAGCTGTCTGTATAGCTGGAAAATCCATGCCTGGTGCTGGAGAGGCAGTAGGCAGAGCTGCTGTCCGGGGTGGAAGGAATAGTGCTTTGGTGTACAGTGCTTGGAGGAAGCGGCTGAGGTCTGTGGACCGTGCTGCTGGGATCCGACACGGCTGCAAGGAAGAAGATCATCGGCCATAAATCTCCTTTGGAGGCCAGCAGAGAAAGTTCAGTACCAAAGTTCACAGTCACCAAGCCATCAGCAGTATATCCTGGTCAGCCACATGTAAATTGCAAACTGTCCTTCTTGACACTCAGGTCTAGAACCACTCTTAACAAATACAGCCACATCTCTGCACGTATATGCAAGTACATAATTTATCTACGTAGTTTCAATGCACACTCACCCAGAACAGAAATTCAGAAATCACATCGACAGTGCCAACAAACCTATTTTGGTAGTGATTTATTAGTCAACGTGAGGGTTAACCCACGGAAGAAATGCAAGTCTCAAGCTTCTTATCAAATATGCTTCCAAAGCACCTGAGCATTAGTGTCACAGTATAGTTTCGAATGCCTGCAATGCTATCTTTCATAATGCAAACTAACTTAGTTTTATCATTTATCCCATTCACCTCTATGCACTAAGACAGAGGGACTTTTTATCAAAGCTTACCTTCCCTCTATTCCTACTGCAGTTAGGAGCCATCACAGAACTTCAGTTAATGGCAGACTGGAGTATAAATGTAAAGTTTTAACAAATGAAAAGCAAATTGCATGCTTATTTAGGGATGCTGTTTTGTTTTGTTTTAAAATACTGAAACAGTATTATATTACAACACCGTTTATCTAGAGAGATTCAGACAGGTCACAGGACAAACTATGTTTCTGAAATGTGACAGGTATCAGTACTTTCAGGACAACCTGATGTAATGAACATACAAACAGCCACAAGGACACCGCAGAAGATTTCACTGCATAAATTAAGCAGCAAGGAACAAGATTGGGAGTTGCATCTTAACCCCCGACTCCATTCCTCCATACCTTGTGGAATAGCTGTGGGCTGGTAAGAGGTCTCGGACAGCTGGTATGTTGGCAGAGTCGGCATGGCCGTGGGAGGGAATCCCCCCGGAATGAGATGGTTGAAAGCCATCAGTTGATTGGCCCCAGCCTGCTTCCTCCATCTTGCACGGCGGTTGCTAAACCAGACCTATGGATTTAATTTAAAATTTGAGGATTTCACTGATGAAATAATAGTACAGTCTTAATGAATTTTTCATGCTAAAACAGATTAAAGGCCCCTTACTGACAGGGCAAATAGACACAAGAGCCCTCCACCTTCTGGGTTGTATTGTCAGGGAAGAAAGGAGAGTTAGATGTCAGGGGTCAGTAGAAGGACTTCGAGGGCCTTCAATGGTCCTGCAGAGCCCCCACGAGCCCGGGGGGTGACCATGGGAAGGGATGGCTAAGCAGGGATGGGAACAACGGGAACTCCCTGCCATCACCATAAGCACCCTCCCACCTTCATGTACCGCAGCATAACGGCGAGGATCCAGGAGTCTGTTTGGCCCCCGCGTGACACGTGTCCTAATTTGGTCTTACCTATCACACTAACCCTTGTTTTTTATAGTCTTATCAATGTGTTTGTATTTCTATGGACATTATGTGCACAATTCCTGGAAAGTCATATAAATTAACCAGAAGGATAAATGGAGCTATTCTACCATCCCTTCCAAAGTGTGAGACATTGTGCTGGTCTTCATGGAAATAGATGCTGAAGAGGTAAGTATTTCAAGAAATGAAAGCATTTTATCTATGAAGCTCTTTTAAATAGTGGGTTTATTTATTATTTCTTTCAACAGCAGCTATAAGCACCTATCTTTTCAACAGAGGGCTAAAGGGGTGGATAAGATAGGATCCCTGCGCTCAAGTAAGCTTACTGTCTCCTCCTCTAGGAACTCACAGAGTAATCAAGGTCACCAAAATAACTGCTCACAGGAGGTAGAAACTCCATGTTTGAAAATGCAGAGAAATTAGGAGAAGTTTAGAGTGGAGACAAAGTTTCAACTCCTTTGAAAGCTTGGATATGATTTCGAAAAGTGGTCACGCCAGTTGGAAGAGATACAAGAGACCAGCATGTCTAAGAAAAGTTGAGACTTGATTTCCTTATAGAACAAAGTTAACAATTATACAACTTAAATGTAAATTTCAAGTCACAAAACATTTTTTTATTTTTATTTTTGCGGTATGTGGGCCTCTCACTGTTGTGGCCTCTCCCGTTGCGGAACACAGGCTCCGGATGTGCAGGCTCAGCGGCCATGGCTCACGGGCCCAGCTGCTCCACGGCATGTGGGATCCTCCCAGACCGGGGCACGAACCCATGTCCCCTGCATCGGCAGGCGGACTCTCAACCACTGCGCCACCAGGGAAGCCCTAAAATTTTTAAAAGAGTGGAGAGAGGAATGTCTCCCTTCTGTAGCAAGAAAGCCCAGTTTAACAGATACTTTGCCAAGGTATCTGCTTAAACTTTTGCCAAGCACCCAAGCATTTATCTGGAAAAGAGTTTGGTCATCTCTAACCATGATGCAAGACAGTTGTAAGGAAAGCTATTTGAACTTCCTCAGAACACTAACATTTAATACTCCTTAAGTTTCCAACAGGAAAAGAAGGGAAGTCAATATTTTCCCATGTTGATACATAATTAAATTAGAGTTTTACTTAACTTGAGAAATTACCACCTGGGATAATAGAACCATTGACAGTGCTCAATTTCAGGTCTGCATCAATTGTGTTTTCTCAGTGCAAGTCTAAGCGTCTGTTACCGGGACTCCCAAAGACATCAGGGTAAGAAAACTGTTTTCAGGGAAGCGCTTGGAACAAGCTGGTTAGCCTGAGGAGGCTGGGGGTGAGAAATTAGGGTTGTTTTCATGCCTGAATGCACTGTCCCATACCACTGCACTGTGTCATATTTTATAGTATAAAACCTCCAGATTAATGAGGCACACCTGGCTCAGCTGATGGGTTGTTTTTTTTTTTTCCTCCCCACACTTATCTAGACCAGCCCATGGGCAGTGCATCTTCAGCTTTATGTACTAGGCCGGGAGGAGAGTTGAATTTCCAAAAGTTCTGATGTGACTTCACTCATTCAGACTTACTGTCATCAAATCTACTGGTGAGATCCCTTATGAAGAACTCAGAAGCTTGCCACTTCTGACATTATCAGAGCATGTTGCCAATCTCTCTGTGCCAACTTCCTGCTGTAACTTTTAGATAAGTAAACCAAATGTGATTTTTCCAGTGGGTGGGCTCTGCCTGGTTAGTCGATCAGTCTTAACCTACTTTTGATCTACATTCATGCTTACGCCTCCATAATCCAATTTTTTAAATCAAAAATGTCTTTGCTCAGATAATAAATTAGAAGAAACATCATAACTACAAATCCCTTCAAAACATTAAATCCAAAAGGCTAGGGGTAAAGTTTTGGGGGTTTTATTTCCATTTTTCCAAAATGATACAAGTAAATATTGATGACATGGAATAAACCTACCAGGAGTTGGATAAAAATTCTTATAGTTACAATACAGCATATATTATAACTACAATATAAGATGAAGAGAAATAGTTGGGAAGCAAATCTTTACTGAAAAACAAACCTTCAACAGGAGGTTTAAGAGTTTCCCAAAGGAAGGAATTTAAATGTTGTTTAAATTTAGGCTAAATAAATCCAGAGGGCTATTCCTGAGGGAAGCAGGGCTTACTGAAGACTGAGCTGCCTGTCTCTGGCCATTTAACCAGAATTTTCTTTTTTTTCTTTTTTTTTTTTGCGGTACGCGGGCCTCTCACTGTTGTGGCCTCTCCCATTGCGGAGCACAGGCTCCGGACGCGTAGGCTCAGCGGCCATGGCTCACGGGCCCAGGCGCTCCGCGGCATGTGGGATCTTCCCAGACCGGGACACGAACCCATGTCCCCTGCATCGGCAGGCGGACTCTCAACCACTGCGCCACCGGGGAAGCCCTTAACCAGATTTTTCTATCATCTTGCCCCTGCCAGCCTCTGCATCTCCTAGAACCAGCTGACACTGCCAAAAGAAGCACTGAAGGAAAAATATACTGAAGTTGCAAAATGAGAAATGGCCCTTGTCTTCTTTATGCTTTGAAACTCATAAACATCTATTTTTAATAGGAAAAAAAAAATGCCCTTGACATCACCTTCATTTTAAGTACCCAAACTGGCTATGCACAGTGATCCTGGGGTACTGTTATTAGCCCATCTTTGACTGAAAGACATTCCCTTGCCCTCAGAAGTCCTACCCAACTCTTCCAATATTGTCTGTCTAATTCCTAACAATCAAGGAATAATCTACTGAATGGCTTGTGTAAGTGCAGAATACTGAATAAGTTCATCTAAAATGGGTGGAAGGCAACTATGATGCAGTTGTTACTATCACGAGAAACTTTGTTTTGAAAAGAGTAGCAGTTGCAACAGAGACAAACTGGCCTTTGATGTTCTGGAGGAGAATATGAGTGTTCCACCAATTTCTTAGCCAGAAGGGCAGGAAGAACAAGTTTTACTAAGCTATCTACCTATTAAATGTCATTCTACAATCTCTAATTCAATGTGATTTCACTCTCCCCACGCAGCATTACCTGGCCTTACACATCACACTTAGCATGGTAAGAAAGTGGGGCGGGAGACATACATTGGTGGATAACTACTACCAGGCGTGGTTAATTGCTTATAATTGCCTGTATAATATCAGAGCCTTCCCTCGCACCAAGTTTTTATTTCATTTGATGAACTGCAGCCTGGTTCATTTTCATCTGCTCCTGGATCTTTCCCTACTTGTACGTCTCTCTTCAGAGCCCTTCTGCAAAGTCATATTCACGCTTTTGGACATGATATTTAGATCCATTCTGGAGTAATATAATATCAAATGATTTTTTGAAGCAAAATTTAAAATATAACATCATGATAACTAGGGAAAAAAGGTAATGAATCACAAAAGAACAGGTCTTTATAAATTTTTCTCTTCACGAGTAAAAAAAGTACCAATTTGTTCTCAACAATGAAAGTTGTAAAAAAAACTTAATATTTTAAGAAATACGGTAATACTTTTCATTCACATGGAAGCAGTGCAGACCAGGCAATAGTTGAATCCCACCTTTCCCCACCCCTCACTACCTCTGTGATCTTGAACAATTTGCATAATATCTGTAGGTCTCTGTTTTCTCATCTGCTAAATGGGAGAAATAAAAAACTCCTTCAGGGCTTCCCTGGTGGCGCAGTGGTTGAGAGTCCGCCTGCCGATGTAGGGGACACGGGTTCGTGCCCCGGTCCGGGAAGATCCCACATGCCGCGGAGTGCTTGGGCCCGTGAGCCATGGCCGCTGAGCCTGCGCGTCCAGAAAAAAAAAAAAAAAAAAAGCTCCTTCACAAGATTAAGTGAGACAATATAATCAGTTAAATGAGACAATACAATCAAAGCTTGCAAAACACTTAAGAGATACTGTGTTCAATAAATGTTAGTTATTAAATACAAACATCACACTGAGAAATCCAAGAATTAGAGACTTGCTTTGTTTTCTAAGCTCTCTGGTCTACAGCCAAAGCCTTTTGTGCCCCTGAGCAAACAGGATAGTACCCAAATAACACCTCAAATAATTGAACGCCAGTTTGGCTTGAATGGAGACTTAGGTCCAAATTGCTTCCAAGGTTCATGGATTAGTGTTAATTGTCCCATGGTGTAAGCCTAATTTTGCCTGTCAATAAATTACTGGTTCACATTTTCGGCGTGGTCCTCAAAGGCAATCTAACCTACATTGTTCCAGATGGGTTATTTCAAATGCCATTTAAAAAATGGGAAGAGAATGTAATCATTAATCCTTAGAAAGAGAATTCACAACAAGATTATAAAATGTTTCATTAAATACTAGAGCTGAGGGGCTTCCCTGGTGGTGCAGTGGTTGAGAATCTGCCTGCTAATGCAGGGGACATGAGTTCGAGCCCTGGTCTGGGAGGATCCCACGTGCCGCGGAGCAACTAGGCCCGTGAGCCACAGCTACTGAGCCTGCACGTCTGGAGCCTGTGCTCCGCAACAAGAGAGGCCACGATAGTGAGAGGCCCGCGCACCGTGATGAAGAATGGCCCCCGCTTGCCACAACTAGAGAAATCCCTCGCGTAGAAACGAAGACCCAACACAGCAAAAATTAATTAATAAACTCCTACCCCTAACATCTAAAAAAAAAAAGATTTAAAAAAAATACTAGAGCTGATACTAAAGTGCCAATTACAGTACTTTCCAAGTAGGTAAATTCAGGACAAGCTGCTTGTTCCCTGGACCTTCCCACTCACTCCACTCCCTCTCTCCCATATCGCACATGCCCAGCCCTCTTCCCATTGCTGCTACCCAGCCTTGACCACTGTATGGAGAGCAGGTTGGGGAAAGGATGAGCAAGGCTGATGAGGAGAAATGCCACGCTCCTGTGAATGTCAGAGGATCACGACACACATGAAAGCGTACTTAACTGCATCTTTATGTATCCCAAGGGCAAACTCCTGCAGAGAATTGTAGGATGACCACATTTTTGCTTTATTATGGAGTTCAGGGTCAATATTCTGTACCTATCTTTAAACTATACAGATCTGGGGCTTCCCTGGTGGCGCAGTGGTTGAGAGTCCGCCTGCCGATGCAGGGGATGCGGGTTCGTGCCCCCGTCCGGGAAGATCCCACATGCCGCGGAGCGGCCGCGTCCGTAAGCCATGGCCACTGAGCCTGCACGTCCGGAGCCTGTGCTCCGCAACGGGAGAGGCCACGACAGTGAGAGGCCCGCGTACCGCAAAAAATAAAATAAAAATAAACTATACAGATCTGTTAGATGGCTTTAAACCACCATTGGGCTTCCCTGAGGATCACAAATTACTGATGCTATAAGGGTCCTGAGAGATCATGCATCCTAGGGGGTTTTAATTAAAGGAAAGAACAGGGGGGGATTTCCCTGGCAGTCCAGTGGTTAGGACTTCGCGCGCTCACCGCTGAGGGCCTAGGTTCAATCCCTGGTCAGGGAACTAAAATCCATAAGCTGTGTGGTGCTGCCAAAAAAGAAAGAAAGAAAGAACAGGAGGTGGCGATTTTTGGGAATATGATGAGAGCTGGGGCCCTCTCCCTATTTAACACTTGTGTGTGCGCGCACACACACACACACACTCACACTCACAGGCAAAGGCACATTTGCGCACAAATCTCAAGTTTCCCAGGTCTCCTGAAGTCCATCCATGATTATCCTGCTCATCCATGGACCCAGACTAAGATCATCTGATCTAAACCCCATCTTTTCAAATCTGTATTTAAATTTTTAAACACCTGAAGTCCAGCAGGATTACAGCAAAATTGTGACTTACTTGCCCAACAAAACATTTTTGGCAAAGCTGAAACCAAAACCCACATCTTCTGACTCCTAGTTAAATGCTTTTCCACAAGCAGCTTCCTCTCCTGTCTTCCATTACCTGGGTGGTAAGAGAACAATGCTTGCCTACTTCTCGGAGTTTTAGATGGAATATTTACTAAAACTTTTACACATCATAAATGTCTGCAAGTCACCCTTCCTTACGAAACTTTAGTGCTCGCCATTATTTGCATAGTAACAGCTACCCAGGAGGTGAATTAGGCAAATTAGTCTTTGCTGTACAATAATTCTTAGATTGTGTACTCAGATTTGACCCTGATAAATATAACACAGCTACTGTCTAAACAAATTTTTATGGAATACTGACATACGTCTAATTTATTAAAGCTTTAGTCTCATTTTTATCCAGAAGGGTTTAGAAGGTGTTTTTTTTTTCCCCACTCTGGGAGGAAAAAAAAAGGAATAGAGAAAGTGTGGGGGGGGGGGGGGGGGGGGGGTCTGGTGTTGGGTTTTCCCAGGTGCCCCAAATTAAAATAACTCACACTCTCTGGCTATCACTCAAACTGAGTTGACTTTGCTACTGCTTTCCCAGATCCTTCTAAAAACTAAAGGATTTTGTTCTGGCATTTTAATCAGTGATTAACTACCCCCTTCTTTTTCCTGCTGGGTTAAGTAAAAGATCCATATGCCGGGTGTTGTAGGGAATTTGTTAGGCTGTAGATCATAGCTGTGGTGCAAGACGTGATGTGTCTCAAGGGAACTAATGAAGCCATAAGGAATGTAAAGAGTCACCGGGTTAAAGCCACATTAGGACAGCTGTTAGGTTAATGAGGGCCCCGCTTTGGAGAGGAGGTCACTGTATAGAAAAATATGAACCACTCTTTATTGGTTTGATCCCATGTCCTCTGGAAGTTAATGGGCCATTCTTATTCTCCTTTGACGTTCACTGAGCCAGGTGCGAGTGCCGGGCACTGTACAAGCTGCATGCGGTTGAGATTAACTCTGTTCCCCCATCCTTGTCTTTGGCAAAAGCAACAATGAACGAGGTAGAGCAACACAGCACGCGCTTTTCAATTTTCCATCACTCTCTTTGTTTGATTTCTTTACAGCCAATGTTTATTTTTTGACTCTGAGTTCAGAACTGATCTTCAATCTATCTTAAGGACAGACCCAGTATGTGGGCTTGGCCAGCCAGAGAGGATAAGGACCAGATCCTGGAATACAGTGGGCACTCAGTAGAGGTTTGCCCAAAGAATGGAAGAATGAATGGACCTCACTTTACATTTAAACCAGGTGATCACATAACTATAATAAAAGCAAATAGATTTGATATATGTAATATCTGTAGCATTATTATATATATTATAATACATACACTGTATATATTACCATAAAATAATGTGATATTTATATATACAAATATAAATATCATCATGATTTGTGGTCAGCGGTGGTCATTTCTGGGAAGGAGCGCTATATCACAATGTAACAGGCAGAGGGATCGAATAGCTCCAGCTGTAAAACATTTGTGTCGCAAACCCCTGTGTATCTGTGACTCTTCCCTACACTCACCTTTGCACCCACCTCCAGCTCACACAATCAGTTGCCTACATCCCACCTTTCAAGGCAGTTCTCTCCTTTCCATCCTCACTGCCACTGACCTACTTCAGAAACCACTGAAAAGTTTGCCGTTGTCCATGTACCACCCCTAAACTCCAGAGTGCCTGGTACATAACAAGGATCCCTGAAATGATGAGTGAACAACCTGAGCTGACACACTTCTGTATGTTGTATCTGACATAATCATATTCTCCCCATAGTGATAACCAAAGTTAAGAATGAACATTTTCATAAGTACCAAAAAATAAACACTAAGAATACAAAGAGAGCAAATAGATTTTCAAGCAATCATATTCCTTCCTGCCACCCTAGCACTCCCTACCCTTAACCAAATTGAACTATTCACTGTGTTCTCAACACGACTAGAGTGAAAAATGAAAGGTCATCTGATATGCAACTCATGTGCTTCCGACTCTGTGCTTTTGCTCATTATTCTGTATTACCAAAATACTCTCCCAACCTCCCTGTCCAATGAATATCTATCTAAACTCAAAAGGCCATCTGAACCCTCCCTTCTTCATGATCCCCTCTTGTTTACTCCAATAAAATCTCACCCTTTCCTCTTCTCGACTCTCACTGCACTTCAGCTCTCTCTAACGCACTTATCATCTCGCCTTTGTTTTTAAATTATTCATGCGTTTACTTTATTACCCATTAAATACTAGTTCCTTGAGAAATTTGTCTTAATTCATCTTAGTGTTCCTTGGCCTTCCTAGCACTGTGATGATCAGAAAGAAAGTCAAGTTGAAGAAAACAATCCCTCTGACTTGGCTCTGCAGGCTACGAGAGGCTATTCCAAAATAGTCTGTGATAGGAGAGGTAGTTAGATGCTTATGGGAAAGTGTCGATCAATCTGGAGACCACATCAACTGCCTAGTTTGCTGCTGAGTCCCCAGCCTCACTCTAACTATGAATGTCAAGTATCTGGCAAAAACATGACGTTTCCAGATAAGGTAACTTCACTCCTGGGGCAGTAAGTGGTTCCAGGATACCCTGAGGCATTTGTAATCTTTCCAACCATGCTTTACTACCTTGAGAAGAAAGTTCATTATTCATAATGAAACATTATTCTATCACTCAATAGAAACATATTACACCAAAGTAGCCTTTCCAGAGGGTTCAGAACACTTCTGAGTTGAAAATTTAAAATGTTCTTTAAATAATATAGTTACTTGAAATGCTTCTAGACTTAAAGGAAGGGATTTTACCTTATATAACTTTGCACATCTTCATAATTGAAAGGCCCAAGGGAGGAAGTGTATGGAATCCAATTACCTCCATCACTTACCAGCTACATGACTTTGGGTAGCTACTTAAATAGTCTGAGTCTCAGTTTCCTCATCTATAAATTGGGGATATTAATAGCACCAACCTAGGGTTTTAATGGTGAGTAAATGAATTGATTCTTATAAAGCATTTAGAACAGTGCCTGGCACAGAGTAACCACTCAAAATTTTGCTATTATCTATGTACCACCCCCAAAGTCTATACAGTGCTTGGTACATAACAAGGATTCCTGAAATGATGCATAAATAATGTGAATTGACACCCTTCTCTGTGATATATCTGATATAATTACGTTCTCCTCATAATGACAACCAAAGTCTAAAATAAGAATGTATACTTTCATAAATACAAAAAAAATACTAAGAATACAAAGAAAGCTAATTAAATGGATCACAGTTTTAAATCTATACATATAAAACACTTGTATCAACTAATGTGATAGAAAAGAAGCCAAATATAGCCATCACATCAATAAATTTAATTGGACTTATCAACCTATTAAGAGGAAAAGGAAAACTTTCTGACTGGTTAGCAAAGTAATATGTTGCTGTATACCACAGACACACCTTGGGGGAGATGGTGGGGCAGGGGGCAAGGGGCAAGGGGGGTTGTTGGCAGGAGGTGCTTGGACCAAGCACATGCAATAAAATGGAAGCGGAGGTCACGATGTCGTTATCACGACACGGCGAGATACGAAGGGAAGAAATGAGAGAGAAAGGAAGAACTTTATAAAGTGAGAGGCTGCCATTCACAATGAAGGACTATTCCTGACATATTTATTTTCTTGGTCTGAAATATGCCCTAGAGAAGAAGACACTCTTGTTTCCTGTGTGGGTTTAAGCAGGACGGGGATGTTTGGACGTCAGTACCTGTACTCGGGCCTCGGTGAGCTTTGCCCTCTGGGCCAGTTCCTCCCTAGTGTAAATATCAGGATAGTGAGTTCTTTCAAAAGCCCGTTCCAGTTCTTCAAGCTGCTCTGCTGTGAAAGTGGTTCGGCTCCTGCGCTGTTTCCTCTTGAGCGGTAAATCTGGTTCAGAGTCGATGTCAGAGCCTTCATCTGATTGGGGTGCCGAGGCTAAAAGCACAGGAGAAAAAAAGTGATCAAATGTGAAACAAAAAACAAGTCTGGGGAGTTCACTGGTGGCTGAGCGGTGAGGATTCAGCACTGTCACTGCCATGGCCCGGGTTCGATACCTGGTCAAGGAACTGAGATCCCACAAGCTTCTTGGAGCACCAAAATATGAAAGAAAAAAAAAACCAGTCTGACCAAGCTATAATGATTCAAATCCTAGTATGAAGTACATTCCCAATGTCCTCCCACTGACACAAAGCCCCTCCTTGCAGTATTACATTATTAAATGGTATTTGATCTCTTCCCCTATCCCATCTCCAAGGCCCCCAGGCAGAAATAATTGCTCTCTGCACCTGTCATTCTAAGCCCATTACGAACTCTTAGAAAGCAGAGACAGGCCTTACTCCATTTTTCTGGCCCATGTCCTTAGCCTTTAATGGGTACTCCGTTCTTGTCTAATAAATGAATCACATTTAATTTGGTTCCTGATCAATCTTCACCAGCCTTTAGACCAGGAAAAAATTTGTTAAAAAGTGATTTTTTTAAATTAATATTCCGAAACTGACTTCGTATCTAAAAAGGCAATAATCGTAAACTAGTACAGGACTCCTATTAATTTGTAGACTGTACCGCTCCTATAAGAAACACCGTGTTAAATTTACTCTCTCATTGCCAGATATTAGGAAATGCTTTAAGGAGTGTTTAGATATTGTTAATGCAAATGTCAAGAACAGACTCAGGAAGAAGCAGGCATAGTCTACCAAACTGTTTCTAAACAGAAGTTCAGAGTCTGGGTCTGATAGGCAGCTGCTTAGGACCGCTGCCTAGTTTGAGAAGCGCAGTGCCAAATAAAAACACAGGACCCCCATGTTCACAAGTTATCACGAATTTCAAGATGGCAACTACAGAGCATAAAACTAAGCACAGGGCCTTCTGCACATGGGGCCCTGAGCGACTGCATAGGCCACACATCCCTGAAGCCAGCCTTGCTACAGGCCCCCTCCTCACCAAAGCTTGAATTTGCCTGTAGGAGCACGCATCAAGGAAGGAGACCTTCCAGTTTTAGTATGCAGGCGCCCAAGAAACCGGAGGAGGAGTTGGGAAATTAAGTAGAAATTTGCATTAATAATGCAATTTAGCGTCTGTGAGTTGTGACAGCAGAGTACCTGTTGGCCAATAGCAGGTTCTTCAGCTTGAGGATGCACCAGACATAGGGCTCTCGGTAGGAGAGCAGCCCCCTCCCAGAGGCCTGGACCTCAGGACAGTGGCAGAAGTTGTCAGAGGGCTACCAGGCCACAGACTCTTGAGTGTAGCGTGGGAGCCAGAGCACCCTTGCCCCTGAACACATGCAAATGCGCTCAAAACTTCCCAAATAACTGGAGGATCCTCTGGGGAAGAGGCTGAGGTGTGCTGTCAGCAAATGAGGAGAGAAAGCCAGAAAATTGTAGATGACTAATGTCAACATCAAGGTAACTCATTTGCACCCTCAGGCTGGTAGAACCTGGGGAAATGCCGGAAGTGCTAGAAGCAATCCTAAAATGAAGTATCTCCTATACTACTAATTCTCTTTTCTCTTAAGCTCAAACTTAATTCTGCCCTATAGAAATTTAAAATTTCATTTTACTTCAGTATAAATTATAAGCTGCCCCAAAAGGTACACATCCAAAATAACCCACAAATATAATTTTAAGTTTTCTAATATTTTAGTACTTCTACATTTTATTCACATTCAAATACTGTGAAATTAAGAGAGTGAATTAATAATATATATGACAAATCAAAGAAAACCAATACTGGCACATAAAAGCAAAAGGGAATTATAATATGTAATGCTCTACTGTATGTTAGCCATTATGCTTGGTTTTTCAATTGTTATCTAATTTAATGTAAAACGGTCTAATTTAATATAAATCTTATTTTAGGAAATTTTGGTATTAACTGAAAGAAAGAAAAATAGACTTTAAGTATGCTAACACTTTACAGGAGTATTAACATGCTAAGAAATATGTCGTTCATTGCATTATAAACTTCAAAAGCAGCCAATACAACTTACATGTGTATACCTTTAATAAATGTGAACCAAATTAAAAGAACAATAATTTGTGCCTAATTGTAGGGCAGCGGTTCTCAAACCTCTGGAGCATCAGAATCCCCGGAAAAACCTATGAAAAACCAGATGGCTGTCCCCTCTTCTTATTCCATACGTCTGGGGTGGGCTCTGAGAATTCACATTTTTAACACATTCCCTGGGGATTGACGCTGATGTTACTGATCCTGGACAGACACTTTGAGAGCCCTCTCTGCAGAACATTTCAGATTAATTATTCACTTCCCCCTCAAAATTCCCAAGTATATAAAATATTTTCTGCCACAATTTATCCAAAAAATTGCTCCCACCTGTATTTTTTTCAGTTATAAATAATATACTCCCCAAGAAACAGATTACTCATTCCCCTAAGAAGAAAATAAATTTTTATAAAATGTTTTCCTTCCATGCTTCCAGTTTCTGTTGCCCTGACTTTTCTGTCTAAAGTGAATTCAGGTGAAAAACTCAACAGTATTTAAGAACTGACCAAAATCTCTCCTCTGCCTGTGAGAACCTTAAATCTTTGCTTGCACCTTCTCTTACTATGATCCCATTAGGATAATAGTATGTGGAAATTTTCATGTTTCCTTTGGGAGTCTCTGGGGCTAGTAAATCCTCCCAAGTAAATATGATGTGCCATGCACTGTCAGGTCAATTAATCAAAATCATCGCTGGTTTCTGGAGAAAGAGGGCTGCTTAGATGTACAAGTACCAACCAGAGTTAATTCTGAGGGTGAAGACGACTGTTTCACCTTAACAATTAACATCCCCCAGAATAGAAGCTCTATGAGCTCAAGACCCTTCCTTTGCCTTGTTCATTGCTAGAATTACTGCTGGAACATAATAGGTGCTCAATAAATACATGCTGAATGAATAGAAGTACAGGAGAAAAATTAAGTTTTGAACCAAAACTCACTTTTCTGTCACCATTTTACATCTTTAAAATGGAAATTCTGCTCTTTTGAGTCACCCAACTACCATTTATAGATGGGCTTTGGGGCGGGGGTTGTGAGTCCTTGAAAATTACTTGGAAATTCTTGCAAGTACTTGCATGCCTGAATTTTTCTAGGGAATAATTACCAATTTTTTCAAAGAGGATTGTGATTTTTAAAAAAAGATGAAGAACCACCAACAGTCAGTGATAAACAAGACTCAAGACTATCTGAGTTCAATAGCACAGCCTTTACCACCAAAAATAAATTTTTCTTTAACAAGCTAGCAAATTACTACTTTTATTCCTAGACTGTTTATTCAAAAGCAATCCAAAGGTTCCATCTAACTAGGAAAAACTCCAAATAGCATCATTTTAAAGACACTGAGGAAACGATTTGCCTGATTTTTCTGCTAGAAAATTATCTGAACCAACTGATCATTTTTGACACGATGAAGCCACAACCTTACAAGTCAATTCTAACTTTTCCCCATCTGTAAACTCCAAAAGGATGTGGGCTTTAAAAAATGCTCAGTCAGCAACCCTAGATTAATCTACCAGCTAGGAAATACTAGCTCTTTCTAAAGATGGAAACACTACCATTTTTTATACTACTCAATAGAATTAAAATGTTTTTTGTGGTTTTTTTAAATTTATTTTAATTTTGGCTGCGTTGGGTCTTCATTGCCGCGTGCAGGCTTTCTCTAGTTGCGGTGAGCAGGGTCTAGTCTTTGTTGCAGTGCACAGGCTTCTCATTGCGGTGGCTTCTCTTGTTGCGGAGCACGTGCTCTAGGCAGGTGGGCTTCAGTAGTTGTGGCTCACAGGGTCTAGAGCGCCGGCTCAGTAGTTGTGGCGTACGGGCTTAGTTGCTCTGCGGCATGTGGGATCTTCCTGGACCAGGGCTCGAACCTGTGTTCCCTGCATTGGCAGGTGGATTCTTAACCACTGCACCACCAGGGAAGCCCTAAAATGTATTATTTACACAGAACATGGTTCACAATAATGTCCTAAATTTGAATCATTCAGTTTTTACCAAAAACAAGTCTAAAACTTAAATCCCATTTTAATAGCACAAATTAAATCAATCCGTTGAAGTTCTATTTTACATATTTAACTTTACTCAAGATACTGGAACAAATTCGATACTAGATACCAAGTATCTAATCTTGCTAAATATTTCAGCAAAGTAAAAACAAGGCCTTTCTTTCAGACAGCTTGACAGAAAGAAATTGTTTTTTTTTTCTGTGAATAATATTTAAGCTATGACTTGAAAACTACAAGCAGTGTTAGCAAGACAGTTATCTAAATGTTAATAAATTGCCAGGATATAGCAACTAGATTAAATATAATTTCTTCAGTCTATTTATACTGTCTGGCCTTAATTTTTTTTTTTTTTTTTTTTTTTTCGGTCCGCGGTCCTCTCACTGTTGTGGCCTCTCCCGCTGTGGAGCACAGTCCCTGGACACACAGGCTCAGCGGCCATGGCTCACGGGCCCAGCCGCTCCATGGCACGTGGGATCTTCCCGGACCGGGGCACGAACCCGTGTCTCCTGCATCGGCAGGCGGACTCTCAACCACTGCACCACCAGGGAAGCCCTGGCCTTAATATTAGAGGGAGACTTTCATACATTTAAGTTGCTCAGTCACATTCTACACCTGCCTTCACAAAGTTTGCTTTACTGTTCTTTAGAGATATTGTCCCCTAATTTGAAATTCCAGAATAGTTCTCATAAGAAAATCCATATCAATACATAATACATGGTCCTCTAAGTGGAGATTTTGTTGTTTTAATTGCATAAAAATTCTCAGATTTTATCCTAATCCATATTCTTATCAGACTTTGAAAGTTTTGACTCTATTACCAAAACCCCTTCACAATCCATTCTCTGACTTACACATTTGTTTAACTCAATGTCACCAATGAACCTGGAGCAAACCTTCCCGAGAGGTGGAGAATTTCTCTCCTTTCCTTACGTAACCACACAAAAACCCGTGAAGTAAATACTCACCCCAGAAAAAGGAAAGATTCAGAGAGGTTATTCAGGTCACACAACTTGGAAACTGGGATTTGACCCAGGTTTATGGGACTTCAGAGAACTCTCTCTCATCTAGCCTGGAGTGTTCTAAATAGGTGTTGAGTTTCTTTATCACACACACACATACACACACACACACACACACACACACACACAAACAGTCCCCTTTTGAAGAGGAATACCGGAAACACACCAAAACAGGAATCCCAATGTAAATCATTTAGCTGATTGCCACTACTATTCTTACTTGTCCCAAATTTTCACAACTTCTTAGAACCAAATGAAATTGACAGAAATACCACAGTTTAATCAACATTATATGCCAAATCAACTTCCCAATTGAATTTAATTCAACAAATATTTATCGAATTCTTTATATATTCAAAGTATAGATGTTCAACAACAATAAAGCACTAAGAAATGGATCAATTTTCCAAGATATTGAATGAATTTAAGAAATTAAAGCAGTCGTCTGACCATGTGCAGTCTCCATTAAGAATCGTCACAGACGCTCAGTTCTAAGATCCAGGGTCAATAGGGAAAATACTACAGTTCACAAGCAGTTGAACTGATCACTCTGTTTATACATCTTTATTAAAGTCTTCTTTTTTGATATTAAAGGCACCTTAGTGAAAGGATATCAAGAGCTCTAAAGTAACGTCAAATTCTTTTTAGGCAAAAGCGTAGGAATAAAAACTTGAAATCTGTTGGGATATTCACAAGTTATTCAGCAGAAACCTCAGCGTGATCACCAGGAAAATGTCACCTCTCACCCAGGTGCCTGAGTGTTTCAACTCTGTGCTTTAGTCTTAATTTTAAAAGAAGCTCATTTCTTCTTTTTCTATGTTAAGCTAATTCTAGGTCTTAGGAGCAAAATTTTTAGTTATCCCAATCATCTCACATTAACTCCCCAAATCAACCTTGGGAAAATGGACATTTTCTGCTTAAAGAAAAAAAAAAAAAAGATCAAGCATAGGCAACAATCATACCCCATAGGATTACAAATTCTTCTTTCGGAAACAAATCAAACTGGGAGGAGAAGGCAGAAGTATTACCACCAGCGGACCAACCATGAAGTTTAATTAAAGAAGGAATTACAGAATTAGAGAGTATGTCTTTGTCCGTTAACCCCTTGTGACCTCTTCTATAGCCTCAGGAAATATTTCATCCTACTTAATGCTATTATACATGAGATCTTACCTCAATTTTATAGGGATTTAGTCACGTGGAATTCTATAATTATTGGTTTCCAGACCAGTATAATTCAGAGATGGGAGACAGGCAAAAAATGGAGAACCAAAATCATTCACAAGCATGCATTTGGCACACTGTCTTTCTTCTCAGCAAGACTTTTCATTTGAATAATTAAAGAATCAAAACATGACAACCATTTAAACTCTGTGTTTTCCCCAGATATAACACAATGCAATTTACAGACGCGGGAGGAGGTGGGGGGAATCTCTCTCTGCAGGTTTTGAGGCTGAACTTCCTTGGTCAACTGTCATTTATTCTAAGACAGCCTCAGACCAAATCAGATGGTCGTCCCATCTGTACTAACCTTTCCGAGCAAAACCTGTCAGCGTCGGCACTCAAAGCTATGTTTCACCGATGAAAGAACAAGATAAAAATAAAAATCGTGCCTAAGAACCCCACGAGGTGGTTTCACCCTGTGTCAGACAGCATGAAGGTATTTCAGAAGTATATCCCATGAGGTCTTTAACGGGTCAACTTGAAGTTGGATGTACTTACTTGGCTAATTGTAGAATGTCTCCTGTGTTTGTGAGTTTTACCATTCAACACGAAGGGGACAATGGGACAACTAACTGTTTTCTGATCTGAAATAGCCCTTTTACACTGAGAGAGATGTGAATGACCTCTCTCGTGTTTACTCGGGTGAAAATCAGGAAGAGTCTGATATTCCCTCACAGACCCAGAGTAAATGACAAATGACACTTTCCCTTTGTGATCTTTGGGATTTTTGTTGACTTATTTGGAGGCTTTTGTTGGATCCCAAGAAATGGCCTGTGGCCGAGGCCTATTCTACCGATTTCCACGCTCCATCTGTGGAATCCATCAATGGAGCGTTTACCCTCATTCAGGGCTCTGACACCTGCCTGGCAGGGAGCAGCAGACACAAAGAAAGCCGGAGTGGATGAGAAAGGGGAGGTTGGGTGTTTTTTTTTTTCCAGAGGAGGGAGGAGGGGGAGGTTGAAATGGAAGCACAGTAGGGGTTAATCCAAGCCAGTTGAGAGACTTCAGCACCTGGAAGCTTCTCTGCCACATTAATTCACAAGCTAAGAAGTAATCGGCAACATTATTTTTTTTAATGTTTTTAAATTGTATATACGTCAAGAGAAGGAAAAAAGAAGAGACCCCGCTGAAAGGAACAAACCAAAGATTTACAACAAAATCCTAAAGTAGATCTAGAAAGCGTGTGTGACCTAACAAACTCAAGCTATCTAATGAACTTTCCAGAATTCCTAACTCAGAACTAGGTTTTGAGTAATTGTGACCATGATCGTTGATAAACTAGGAGAGATAGTTTATAACCTGATCAGTG
>NW_020175039.1:2479630-2496388 GCF_003031525.2 Neophocaena asiaeorientalis asiaeorientalis | reverse complement strand
TAGGACAGTGTATGGCAAGAATATTCTGAGCTCTCTCTCGGAAAGGTTCTTTTAAGAACTCTAAATCTAATTAAGACCCTCCAGCCATTCACCTACTCTCGTTCCCGCCCAGCAGTCCCCATCTGGGGGCTGCAGAAATGTAACGCCGGTCCCCTCCCCTCTGACCCAAGCCCTTCCCTCGGAAGCCGCCTTCTCACAGCACGGGGTCATTAGAAGGAAAATAAGCTCCTGCCAGGTTGGTGCTAATCAAAATAGCGCAAATAAACCCTGACACTCAACAACTCCCTGAGTCCCTGCTGCCCTGGGAGGAGAGTACAGATTGGTTATGAATATGGCCGGCCGCGGGGGCAGTCCAGGAGGGCCGCGTGTGCTCCAGGGCCCTAGAGTGACTTGAAATGCACAACATGGACCATTGGGTGTTTATTTAAGATAAGGGCTGACAAGCAGAGGCTGGCTGAACGGCCAAGCTGCCTCCGAGGCAATGAGCTGCGTGGCCCTAAAGACCCCGGATCCTGCGGTTCTAATAACATTGAATTTCAGGTGCGTGTTGGATCTCTATCCACTTTACACTGAGGAAATGTAATCCGGTGGAGTTCCCTCCTAACAGCCACTACCTGACCATTAGTCACTTAAAAGGCCTCCTTTGTAACAACACGGCTAGAAAGAAAGGCTATTTCTCCTTCACTTATTGCAGCCCCACTAGTGATTATTTTTAGTAGCTGTATTCGTTGACGTGTTTAAGTAAAAACATGTTTGTGCCCTTTCTTTTCCCCGACACAAGCAACATGTTGCTTAAAGGAGCCACAAAATCCCAACCAAACTGCTGTTTCAGCACCTCCTTCCAAAGGCATAAAGTGAAGAAGGAATCATTACTACTTTGGGGGACCCTGACAGTGACCCAGATTAACCCAGTGGCTTCTTAAACCCTTTATTTTGAGATTTACGTGTGTGTAACAAGAATCCTTTTAACGAAATGAATCTCATCAAGCAAAGATGAAGCCACACTTCCCTACCTGACCCCTGCAAATGATTTCTACTCGCAAATACTGGTTTTAAATGGCTTTTTGAAACTTCGTGGTAACCACCACCAGCGTGTTTCAAAGAGAAAAAAAGAGGAAAGCCCCAAGAAAATGTGTTGCTATTCAATTAGGAAAGCTGATCAGTTAACTAATTAGTCAGCTAACAGCATTCTAAGAATAGTCTTCCCTGATAAGAACTTTCCTCCCTCAAGAGCTTAAAAGTCAGTCATAATTAAAATGAAGAGCCAGAGCTCTCTCTGTGCTAAAGTCTCCGTGTCTCTAAAAGCAGTAAGCTAGGTTTTGGTTTACTGGGATTGGATTGCAGGGAGCAAAGAAAGGTAATTTGCACACTGAAGGGGAACAGGAAAACAGTAGTTCTTGTGAAAGGAAAAGGGCCAAGTGACTTTTATTTACAATTGCCAAGAGAGAGGCCATTATTGACCATATGTGCTACAATTGCCCTCTTATCACGGGCTGGCCATCATGTCCTTTGGGAGCTGTTAATGAACTGGGTAATTGAGCTGCTGACATGTGTTACCAAAACAAAACAATAGGAAGAAGAGACAAATGAACATTTTATTTGCCAATCAGAGTAGGTTCAGCTTTTCAGGGAGCTGCAGCTAAGTAACTGACTGAATACATAAAACAGTGCATTGAAAGCAAGCAGATGCAGACACAATAATAGTTAACTGACAGCTTATGGCCCATCTGTGCTTAACATTTTGTTAGAGAAATTACTTGACTTGCTAAAGAGACAAGTCATACATCTGCCCCAAGTGCTGCATTATAAGAGATAAATCATCAGCTAAACTGTTTCATGACAATGAAAATGACAATGCTTATTAACAGTTATGCTGGGATATTTTGTCAGCACAGCTTGACACAGTTATTACTTACTAAAAATGTGACAACTCATAGATATTCAATGGAATTGAGTTAGGAAAGAAAATCAGGACACAGCAAACAATTTGAAAGAACAATAGGCATTTTTAATCTCTCAGGATTAAATATGCATTTCTAAGATGCTATGAATGAAAAGAATAAATCCATGAAATAGAACATAAGATCATGTTCCATATAGTAATTATATATCTTTCTTCCATTTACACCTTACTTATGCACAACTGTAGAATATTGGAAATGCTCTCGCTCTGGGTTGCTTACCACTAATATCACCAATGATATCAGTCTAAGAAATAATTGTGGCTAGCCATTTTACTTTCCCAAACATACCTTCTTTTCCTCCTTTGGGAAAATATTTCTCTAACAGGGAAAGAAAAACCATGTTGCAAAACACTCACTTTATGAGGAGATTTAGCTTATGTTTTTGTTACTGCATCTGAATTGATACCATATTTTTTGGTCCAAGTGTTGTTCATCCACTGCCATGTAGAACAACTTAATTTTGAAATCATTTTTATGTAAACTGGTTAACTAGAGGCAGAACATGGATCTCTCAAAGCCCTTCTTGTGATAGTTCCTTCAACGTTCTGGCAAAATCACCTCCATAATAGTAATAATGATATAAGAAAAGCTGCTCTTCACTGATTTACTGACAGCTTACTATAGCCAACCACTGCTTCCAGCGTTCTTTCTGTGCATTTTCTTTCATCGTTACCAAAACCCTATTGGAGTATTGTCATCCCCATTTTACAGATGAGAAAAAATGAGGTCTCAAGAGTAATGTAACCTACCTGATCAATGAAAACTAAGAGAGGCTACCCAAATATAAGATCAATGAGTAACATTGTTATTTGAGGAACAGGTCGGTTAAACCATTGATGTGGGTTTAAAAAAAAGGTCAGTATCATCACATTTTTCTTCCAAGTCACAGTCAACCCTATAAATCCGTTGCGAAAACATGACCATAAAAGGTGAGTGATATTTTCCATGGTGGTTGGTGTATGTGAAATTATGTTACATACAGTTACTAAGAAAGAATTCTGGCTATGAAACTCAAACCTTAACTATATTTACAGAGCTTTAAATAAGACACAGTTGACAAAGAACCACCCTGCCTTTATTTTCCACTATCGAATATTTTTGCTATTGTGTGAATCAGTCATTTAAAAGTCAACAAATAAACTAAGGCCGAATATATAAAAGAGGTGACCAGTTACACAAAGAGCCTTTCAGCAGGTAGAAAACAAAAGATGCTTTTGCCACCCTTATGAAGACAAGATAACCCAAGACACACAAAACCTAAACAACTAAACTTTGTCAGGATTAGCATGATTTGGAGATGTTTGGAAAGGAGAAGAAAGGCAGATTAAAGAAGAAAGTTAAATACTACACTTTTTGTGCCAGAAACCAACCAAAGGAGTTAAGAAGATAAATGACTAAGAGACCTGAAATACCAAAGCAAAACATTTACAGAATTTCAGAATCAAAGGAAGCAACTTTTGGCCAGTCCCTTCATTTTGCAGTTGAAGGTCAGAAAGAGCAAGTAGGGTTGCCCCAAATCACACATCTTTCAGTAAACATTTACTGAGTGCCTACGATTTGGCTGGTATTGTCCTTGGCACCAGGCATGCAAATATGAATAATGTATGGCGCTTAAACTAAGAAAGTAAAACTCAAATCACCTAACTCCCTCTCCAGTGCTCTTTCCAGTGAATCAAAGTAAAGTATCACTATATACGGAAGATAATCCAGCCATGCCCTGCAGCAACAGGAAGATTAAGTGGTCTCTCAAGGCTGAAAAACCTAGATACATTATTTACTAAGTAACAGAGCCATAGATTCTGTGCGCCTGTGATCTTTAATACAGAGATGAAATTAATACATAAATGCTTTACTGACACCTCCCATATGGTATTTCAAGATTGTTTCTTTGCTTTTCGTTTTCTATTGGGTTCCAAAAGGAAGAAAAGAGGCAGTACGGGAAGCTTGTTTTGAAAATCCAAATCTTATCTGGGTCAATTATTGCTTGTTGGAAGATAGAAAGAGGTAATAACTGAACATAAATGAAAGAGGAAACTTTACCTGGAGGCAAAAGAGAAGGCTGAGCTTAATTCTCCCTGGCAAATGCATTAGTAGCAACATCAAGGTCATCATCAGAAATCACTCATGGGAGACCTACTGTGCAAGTAGTACTTTGCTAGAGGCCGGGAGGAAGGGGATAATGAAGAAGAGAGTGGGATTTCTCTCCTTCATCCTGCAGAGGTATGATGCTCAGACTTGGAAGGTTGGCTTCCAAATTAGTGTCATATCCCACCAGAGGACCCCAGGAGGAACTGGCAAACCAGTCGAGATGACTAAGCAGATAATGATAAATGATACGTCACTGTCCTTAGTTAGATAGGGATGGCTGATTTTTGAAATTTTGTTTTCTTCTCTTTGCATCTAAGCAACAGTCACCGTTGAATTCGGAAGAGATGATACCAAAGGTTTGGACAAACAAAGCAGTAAGCCATGGTAGAAGACCCCCGGCTCTAGAGACAAGCCGGTCTACTTCAAATGCCCACCTGGCCACTTCCTCTCTGATTTGGGGCAAGCTGCTTAACCCTCTGACTCAGTTCTTTCATTAGTAAAATGTGGTTTAAAACATATGCTTCAAAGACTGGTTTTGAGGAAAGAAGTGTTTGTGAAGCACAGAACAGCTCCTGATGTACAATATATCCTCCGAAAATGTAGCCCTCTGCATCCCTTCACCTTCATATTATCCAACCCCACCGGGCATGAAAAAAAAAAAAAAATACCATGATAAAAATGCTCTCTAAGTTCTAAGACTCAGAGAGAAAAACAACCACCAAAACTGAAGATGTAGGTAGAATTTCCGGATTTTGCGAAATAAGAGCATTTTCCTGTCTCTCATCTGCTTCCTCTTCTGAAGATCCTGCCCATCATCAGCCAGTATACACATATCCACTTACAAAGGATATTCAGTTCTTGCTCCATTTCCAATTCCCTTAAAAATCTAAAACGTAGCCCAGGATACTCTACTCCTCCTGGCCCAGGGCACGTGTCTGTGCTGTGGGATCAATGGTTATGGTAGCTATGAAAGTAAATAAATCCTGTGCTCCCAAATACCTCAAGACTTAAACGAGAAGGCTGAGCTTAACAAAAGTCAGGCAAACAGCCTAAAAGAAATTAAGTATACTTGACCTCTCCTTTATGCCAACATTCATTTCGATTTCCATGGGGAAGAACTTTGAGTATGTTTGCTTGGAGGCAAATTCTCATCTTCAATTTTGTCTACTGATATGAATCTATATAGGCAAAATGAAGCATAGTTTTGACCAATTCACTATCTTCTCATTTTGATTAGTGGCCACAACCAATGTGAATAGGTCAGGTACCCAACTCTAGAAAAGAAAAAAAAAAAAAAAAATCAAGAACTCCTTCAAAAGCAGGCTTCTATGTGAATTGTTGGGCAATTGCCTTTCCTCTCCACATTAGCTTTCCAGGAACTATCTTGCAGAGCTGGAAGGAAATGAATAAGGAAGTTTTAGGTAGGAGAGAGTGAGGGAGGGGAGGACAGAAGAGGAAAGAGCAGAAGAGAAGAGGGTCAACTTTCCTTCCTCATGAAGAAGAGTAATAACACAATAAGTGATTTCAGAGTTAGTGGGTTGACCCCAGGCACTCCTTTCTCTAAAAGGCTCTGATGACAATCTTGTTGAGTTAGGAATGCCTGCTCGGACAGAATGGGGAGGGCAGAGGGTAAGGGTCTGAAAATGTGTCCTGATCTTCGGCAGCTTTGAATAAATTAAGGACCCTCCTGGATGCTGACCAAATGTAGTCCTACTCATCCTTCCCACCCACACCAGCCAGTAATTTTAACTGGAAATCACCCCATCAATATGTAAGGATAATGCCAGCATTTAAAGACTATGTTGCCAATTTAGTTCAAAGTGAAGCCCTACTCTTCGTCACCCAATTGTAAGTTTATTCCTAAGAAGAGTTTCTTGGACAAAATACATTTCTTATTTTGTTGTGGATTTTTGACTTTACATTATAAAGGTAAATTACATTATAAAATAAAATTGGAGCAGTGTCTAAAATTAGAGATCAGACTGTATAAATGGATGGGTGGACGGATGCATAGATGGATGGATAGATGGATGCATGAATGTGTAGATGGATCAAGAGAGAGATATAGATTGGCCAATCTCCTTTACCGTATTTCTTTCCATTCTTTTGTTCCATGTATATTATTAACGAAATATAAGTTTCTAATAAAAACCCTCTCTTGGGCTTCCCTGGTGGTGCAGTGGTTGAGAGTCCGGCTGCCGATGCAGGGGACACGGGTTCGTGCCCCGGTCCGGGAAGATCCCACATGCCACGGAGCAGTTGGCCCGTGAGCCATGGCCGCTGAACCTGCGTGTCCGGAGCCTGTACTCCGCAACGGGAGAGGCCACAACAGTGAGAGGCCCGTGTACCAGAAAAAAAACAACAACAAAAAAAACCCCTCTCTTGATTAGCTACACAATCTAAAAGTAAATAAATTTTTTTCCTCCAGCAAGTATTCAAATGAATTTGTTGTTTTAAGAATAACAACAAAATTGTTTGGTTGGTAGTATTGTTGATATGTAAAAATTTCACTTGAGTTCTGAGGTTATGTAGGGTGCTTCCAATTTGCTCATCGAAACTTGTAGATACATTTGAATGTACAAATATAAGCATTTGCCCATGAGGACCGAGATAAATGACGTGTAGTCACACTGCGTTCACATGTGAATGCAGTTATTCAATTCATTCAAACAAGCACTGAAGCCACTGTCATACCTCTCTCTCTCCACTCTCACAGTAAATAAGCCACAGTTTTAAGAAAGCTTGTCAAAAAAAAAAAAAAAGAAAGCTTGTCAAAGGCCTGAGTCATCAGAGGTGGTTGTCCTTGCTGACCGCTCCTCCCAAATCCTCATCCCCATTTCCAACCATGATGCAATTGAGTAAGAGGGGGCCCTTAAAATGCTGTCTTCTTCCTGGTAGAAGAAGCCAGAGCAGGATCAGTGTGTGAATGTCTGAGCATAAGATGGGCATAAAGAGAGACAGTGGCTAGAAAAGAAAACCAACAGGAGAAAACCAACTGAAACAGGAAGATGACGTTCCAGGTAACTAACAATGTAAATTGCAGGGGAAAAATTAGGAATATTGTTTAAAATATTTTTTCCACTATTTGCTAGAGATGTTCATGTTTTGTATTAAATGCGCTGCTTAGCACAGAATTTTAAAAGCTGGAAATTACTTTAAAAATCATCATGATTTACCTTACTGATAAAAAAATAACAACTGAGTCTCAAATGAATGAAATGGTACCTCTATCATCATCTGGCTTGTTAGTGACAGAGTTAAATCTCAAACCTAGGTCTTCAAATTCTAAATTATGGTTCTTTTCTCTGTATCAGACTATCAACTCATAATTTTCTGTGGATCTGTGGGTGAAGTGACTTCTATTTTCTGATCAACTATGGTAGGTAGAAAACTTCTCCCAGATGCACTGAATCCAAAAATTAATGAAATGAGATGAAGCACTTTGGGCTCAAATTGGGCTCAGATGGAAAAAAATATCTAGCATCTCAACCATTATATGTACATTTAACCATTATATGATTCTGCTTTTTTCTGATTATTAAAGTTCTTTACCTCATTATATCTTTGTAACAATTCTGTGAGTTAGAAATTAGTATCCTTGTTTTTCAAATGAAGTTGATACTCAGAGGGTTTAAAAGGACTTGCCCAAAGTCTCAGCAAGCCAATAAGCTTCCAGAATTAAGGGGATAATCACCAATCTTCACTCTAAAATGCATTGGAATGATTTCTAGATCATCTATTTCTTAGTATCATTCACAAATTTCTTTGCTCAAGTAACATGTATATTCAAATACCAAGCACTAACAACCAATTTTTATAAGAAACAATGGCTAATATATTCCTGAATAAATCAGCTTCAAAATGTAGAAAACTATTAATGAACATGTACACGAATATCTACAAAGAGTTCACCAAGTGGAGTTTAAAGTTTTCATTGGACTGAAACAAATCCACTTCCCAGAATCCCTTGTGCTTACCAAAATGGACCAAGGATTGGTCATATCTTGACTTTGCCACCTTAACCACTGTCTGTTCTACCACCTTTCTGCCCATCTTTACACAATGTCAGGTCTCAAAACCCAGTTCCACAAAACCTTCCCTGAACCTCCCAATCCTAAATACCCCTCCTTTCTCTGTACTGCAGGAGCACTTCATCTTTTCCATTCCATCGACACTTTTCCTTCCTAATTGAACTATTGACTAAACTTTCAGGTCAACTCTTTACCACACATTTCTCTGACCACTTCCTCGAATGTGTATAAATTTAGTTGTATGTCCCAGTGGTGCCTTTTCATTTAAAGGGTCAAGCAGTCAGAGGTCAGCAAACCAACTAGTAAGTTTATACAGACAAATCTAACAAATGCAAACACCGCCTTAGGAAGAGCAGGTTTTGAGGGAACTCGGTTCTTTGCTTGCCAGTTGAGTAGTTGTGCAAGTGAGAAATGAGAGGCCATTTGAAGGGAAACTGCTTTGTGTGTCAAAGTTCAATGGTTATTTAGACTGCCCTGATGCTGAGGAATTCACAAAAGAAGAGAAATTGACAGATGGTGTCATGGCTTTATCACAAAATAAGGAAAGAATAATTAAGAGAAGCATGGAGACCACTCTATCTCAATTGTTCACAGAATTCCAGTTAATTTTGGAGGCATCCAAAGGCCAGAAATAAAGAGACTCTTTCTTGGCTTCAGTGGTTACCAGTGAGAGAAAGTATATGAAAGTGTTTTGTAAACTGTAACATTCATGTAACATATGTATTTTTGTCTTTGTCATTACCACCATATCATCGTTATTATTGTAATAGATAACACAGCACCAAACTTTATTAGCCAACATTAAATTAAAGAGGCATTATATTAAGCCTTTCACTTTCTACAGAAAATAAAAAATATGAGTGTATGAGGTTCTTTTCTGATAGCTTACGATATCTGCCCTTCTTTTTCTCAAATATCCTGATTTTTTTTAATACAGGAAGACAACAGCAATGTCATTCCTGTCTCAGCTTCATGCCCCTTTCCCTGACAAAAATCTTTCCTTTCACAATGTCTTCTTCAGTCTTAGGCCTTAGGGAAGATTTCCTCTCAAATCCCAGAATTCGACATATCTCCCAACAAAGGTGTTTTTCTTTTCCCCTTCCGAAAAGGTTTAAGTAAGTCCCAGCCTGCAAATACAGAGCCAGAAACAGATCCAGGCTTTGTGGGGTGTGAAGCTTTTACAATTTGGGGGGACAGAGTTCTTTAAAAATAACCCACAAAACTAGCTTATTTTTGCCTATTTTACAAAATCACATGACCATGTGACACATTTTGAGGGCCCTTTGCAAGGATTTGGAAGGACTCCTCGCCACTAAGGGCTCTGAAGTTAGCTTCACTGTAAATCCACTTTTGCTCATAAACCTCTGGTAAAAGCAGAGAGGCCCTAAGTGCAGTGCACAAGAGAAGGACACTTTTTCTACATCCACACTTCTTGCCATGAACATAGTGTAAACATCCCTAAACAACAGCAATGAAGCCCAGTTTACCCCCCAAATAGCAGGGACAGACAAGTCAATCAATACTCATGATTGTAAACTTCTTTCATGGGGACATGGGGTTTCTTCCTCAATTCCAGTGAAATCAGCCTTCAGGGGCAGCCACTTCATCAGCCTGTGAGCAAAGCCCATTCTATAAACTATAACAGAGCCATATATGGTCATGGATATTACAGAGAACCTCATGATAAGTACAGAAAGCCATTTTGCTTTGTTTTCAAACCTTAAAGAAACGTCTTGGGAATCTGGGGCATGTCCTGGGTACGGATCTCATGAGGCTGCTGATACCCTCATGAAATCACCACCATGAGTGCGGTTCTTCCGTGTGCTTATTCCATTAGCCTCAAAGGGAATGCAATTCAAATGACTCGTGAATTATTATTTAATTAATTAATATTATTAATTAAATAATATAATTAATAATTAACCTCAGGTTAATTAATAATATTATTTAAATATTTTTTCTGCAATGAATATGTGTTACTTTTATAGTAATGGAAATAGTTCCAGTATCATTGAGAGGTAACCCAAAAAAACTTGGGTATTTTTATGAGAATTTGCAAACAACCTTGAGTCAATTCAATATTTTAACCAGCACATGAAATCTTTTGGTACCTAAAAGGTGACACTACTAGCACCCTCTTAAACTTGAAAAAACTCAGAAAAATAATCATAAACACAACTAAAAATTCTATGCATGTTAATTAATATTGTCACATCTTGCATGGGAAATGTTGGCACCACAGAAACTGGAAAAAATTATTATGATAAGAAAGAGGGAGGACTTCCCTACTGGTTCAGTGGTTAAGACTACACGCTTCCACTGCAGGGGGTGTGGGTC
This sequence comes from Neophocaena asiaeorientalis asiaeorientalis, assembly GCF_003031525.2. Classification (NCBI taxonomy): domain Eukaryota; kingdom Metazoa; phylum Chordata; class Mammalia; order Artiodactyla; family Phocoenidae; genus Neophocaena; species Neophocaena asiaeorientalis. The sequence continues at coordinate 2,485,968 of NW_020175039.1, read as the reverse complement.
TGATCCCTGCTTGGGGAACTAAGATCCCACATGCTGCACGGTGCGGTCCAAAAATAGAAAAAATTTAAAATTTTTTTTAAAAAGAAAGAGGTACTTGCACCAGATTTAGGCCAGATATAATACTCTAGAAATTGAAGTGGAAGAAATGAGGCTATTACAAAGTTACAAGGAAAAAAGCTGGTTGGCTGTTTCAGACACAAGTGCCTTATAATTTCACTTAAATATTACCTTGCATTCTTCTTTAATTGCATCTGAAGATATGGCTTCATTCTCACCTGAGGTTTCTGAATTCTTAATATGTTATAGGACCTCACACAGTTTTACCCCAAATAACTCATTCAAGACTAAATTTCTTTATATTTCTTCACTTTAGATCAAGCACTAATTTTCACTGACCTCAGTAGTTCTAATACATTACCATCTGAGAAAGATTTCTTAAAGATGAAATTTTGCCAAGACTCCACGAAATTGAAAATGCACTTTGCATTTAAAGGACCATCTATCCCATCACTTCAGTTGTCTACTAGAAGTGTTCCACTTTGAGGGTATAACCAGTCTCGGATGAATGAGGGAGGACTGTCAACACCCCATCACATGCTTTGCAACAGAACCAGATGTTGCCAACAGAACTCTAGTAATGGGAATCTCCACAAACATAGATGTGGCAATAGGAGATAAAATAATACTTCCAAATTGGAGATGTAATGGTCTATAGCAGGGGTCAGCCAAACACGACCTACTACCTTACCTGTCTTTGCATGCCCTGTGATCTAAGGATGGTTTTTACATCCTTAAAGAGTTGAAAAAAATTAAAAGGAGAAAAACATCAATGCATGAAAACTAAATGAAATATTGGTGTCCATAAATAAAGTTTATTGGAACATAGCCATGCCTATTCATTTATCTATGGCCACATGCTACAAAGGAGTAGTTGTGACAGAGACCAGTGGTCCACAAAACCAAAAATATTCACTATACAGTCCTTTATAGAAAAAGGTCTATACGATAGTACCTGGTCTATACAATAACCAACATCTTATGGGTACTTATTACGCACCAGGTACCATGTCAAACATTTTTACTTGCTTCTGTTCATCTAATCTGCAAATTAACACTATTCCCCATTTTATGGATGAAAAAACTGAGGCACAGAAAGAGTTACTTAACTAGTACGAAGTGGAAGTAGATTTGACATAATAACTTTCTCAGGTAGATGCTTGTGTTTATGAATTCTGTGCCAAATTTCATCCTCACATTCCCTGTCACCCCCAAAGCCCACCACCACTTGCATCACCCAGGGGTAGGCAAAATATAAAACACAAACTCTCATCTTTCCCTAGCATGATGCAAGTCCCAATCCCTCTGCAGTATGCATGGAGGGATGCCTTATCCTATCTCCAGGGATGAATGAAGCCAGAGTTGTGGGGGATTTTTTCCCGCGAGGACCCATGTCCCTGTAATGTTACTCAGCTTTACAGAACAAGTGCCAAACTTCATTCATGAATTAATCACACCCAAGAACCAAAGTTATTACTCAGTTCACAAGCAGATAGAGAACCAGGAAACTCTTTTAATTGATCAACTTTCCCAGATGGTTTGAAGTCTTGCACCTATGGTTACTTTAGCTTAATGTTGACCTTGGCTTTGACTTCAGACTATTGGATTGTCTTGGATCTCCACATGAACTCAGTGACCTCTGACGCAAGCCACTAGCTACACCCACAGAAATGCTAGAACCATAGTTGTCACCTGACTCCCCACTCCTATGTCCCGATGCCCCATACACAACTGGCATCCTTTTTATCTAAGTGGCCACCACCGGGGCAGCAAATTTACCTATTTGGTAAACAAGGAAGCTAGAGGCAGCACACACACACACAAAAAAAAGAACTGGTATTTTACTCCCAGGATTCTATTCTCAACCCAGCCCTTCAGCTGGGCAAACAGTTGCCTACATTGTATTCACCATCTGTTAAGGGGTAATAAGAATCTATAGGCGGGGCTTCTACCGAAAAAAAAAAAAAAAAAAAGTATCCATAGGTGATGGTAAGGAACAGATTTACAGGAGCACAAATAGACTTTGAAAAATGTGGAGAACTGCAGAAAGGTAAAATAAAAGTAAGTTATAGTTTTGAAGTATAAAATATGTATCCTCATTTGACATTAGTATGCTAACTTTCTCAAACACTGAAGACATTCTAGGGTGTGACTCAGAATCCAAAACTTCATGCCAGCCAAGACCCTATTTATACGAGTAACCCTAGATGATGCACCACCAGAAACAGCAATAAAACAAGTTGTCAAAGATATAACCAGAGTCCAGATAACAGCACATAACCTATACCATACATATGTTTAGACATACGTTTTCTTTTCCAGGAAAAAAAAAAGGGATCAAAGTTTTTAATAACCGCATCACAAAATTTTTCTCTAATTCCTCATTTATTTCTTCACCAAATGTTTATTTAGTGCCTACTCTACGCCCAGGTCTGTGCAAAGCAGTACACGCAAAAGGGTGAACAGAACAGAGCTCACACTTTAACAAATATCAAATTAAAAAAACATCTGACATCCAGTCTCCAGGAAATGCCAATTGCAAAGGTTTTTTTCTTAATGCATAGTTTCACTTTAAGTTTTCAGTCAGACATATTAGATGGTTTACCAGATAATAGTTGGACTTCTAATCCCATTTTGTGTTCAGTGGATATATTATTTGCCTGCGGGGCGGGTAGTGGTGGGGAGCTGTCACAGTCTTTTTTCACTTTACATGTTGTCAGTGTTTTCTCACCTTACATTTAGATTGTCTTTGTTGTACTGAAATATGTTTGTCTGCTCTGACATGCTTCCTCCTGCCATAAGCATTGTCCAATGCTTCAGACACATATGGTTGCTCTGAAGGTCTGAAAGTCAGGGTCTCTTAGATACCCAGAAAAACCTTTGGAAATCTGGGTTTCCCAGAGTCTCTGAGTATTATTTTATCACAAAGTCATCTCTGAGACCCATCTCAGGGTCTGCCCCTAAACTGATGTCTCCATCAAGGCCATGATTATTTAGGATGCAAGAAAGTATCATCGCTGCCTGAGACCACTTGAAGATCTCTGAGATTTTTTTTCATATTATTTTCATATCACTTTACAGTGCAAGCATGTCAAACATCTCAGTTAATATCAACCTGCATTTATCATAAACCCTCATGTACTTAAGATTTACTATTAAACTTTCTATTCTCAACTCAGTCAGTTGGACGAGTTGCAACTCATCCAACTGAAGAGAAATAGAGATTTTGTTTTGTTCAGTAGCCAAACTCATTTACAGATTTCACTGGGGAAAGAGGGAATGTGTAGTCTTCAAAAACATGAGTCATGGGATCTGATTTTAATACTGAAAATGAGTGAGGCAGTCCCACTCTTGAGGTTTTGTGATAGGAAATGTCTGCCCTGCCTAAATATGGTCACAGTCTCGAGGAGATGGGGGGAGGAGCAGCAGGACCTCCTAGCTGGAGAGGCCTCATCAGGTGGTGAAGTTAGCGCCACTATTACACGGGGATATCATGCAAATCATCTACCAGCATCCACATCAGAATCACCTGCGGTGTTTGTTAAAAATGATGATTGCTGAGCTCCACTCCAGATCTGCAAAGTCGAAATCACTTGAAGATGATCCCAGAAACATTCTCTTATGCAAGAAGCCCAGAAATTAATGGTAGTAATACCTACACTTATCTAGCACTTACCATATCAGTCAAAGTTCTGAGAATTTTTTGCATACTAATTCAGGTTCTCTATGTATGACTCTTAGGTTCTGTGAAGTTGGACCACTGGGCTAGATTTCGGAGTAAGATGCACGCGGAGTCAAATCCTAGATCTGCCGTTTTTTCAGCAGTGTGGCTGCCGGCGGGTTATTAAACCTCCCCCAACCCCAGGGAACTCATGTTCAAAACAGGGATAATAATTCCTATTTTGCATGGTGTTGTGAAGATGGCATTTCTTTTTTTTTTTTTTGTTTGTTTGTTTGTTTTTGGCAGTACGCGGGCCTCTCACTGTTGTGGCCTCTCCCATTGCGGAGCACAGGCTCAGCGGCCATGGCTCACGGGCCCAGCCGCTCTGCAGTATGTGGGATCTTCCTGGACTGGGGCGCGAACCCGTGTCCCCTGCATTGGCAGGCGGACTCTCAACCACTGCGCCACCAGGGAAGCCCACGATGGCATTTCTTATACACATAAAGCACCCCACAGAAGCGCTCTAGAACTCTCCGCCGAGAGGTGACGCAGGGCGCACTGTCTTCCAGGGGGCGCTCAAGTGCCCTTAAGGAAAAGTCCACCCTTGAGCACTAATGACAAACCCGGTAGCATTCTTTACTCGCAGTTGTGAGATCCTCCCTTGAGAATGAGGAGCTCCTTCCCTATGGCTTGTGCCGGACCCTGTCCTTGGAAGCCTCAGAGCCCCTGGACTCTTTTCTTTCTTCCGGGATCGGGAGTGTGCGGTAATCAATCACATTCCAGGGGGGCAAACAGAGTGGAGACAGAGCTCTTAAGCGTTTTCAGAGTTTCCACGAAGGACTTTCTCTGCTCACAGAAAACCATTCTTTCCCTCCGACCAGCCCCGAGGACCCGAGGACTGTGCTCACCATCGCCTGGAAGATGCCTTGATCCGAGCAGGACCTCCTCTCGGCCGCTAATACCATCCCTCCCTCTCAGAGCCCCCTGCGGTCCCTCCTTGATCCCTCGGGCTCACACCGAGTCAGGCACTTCCTGATCTTTACCTCCCCCTCTCCACTCCCACCGAGACAATCCCCCAGGTACAAAGACCCCCTAACCTCCTCCAGGCCCTCGGCCCGGGAGACTCGGAAACTGCGCTTTGATTTCTCTACTGCAAGGAATTAGCTTTTCTTAACTAGTAGCCTGGAAGTCTCATTTTCTCATGAATACAAAATTAAATATTGTATGTAACGGCGATGTTTAAACGAATCATCTTTTAAATTTTCTTTTCCAAAAATTCAGAAAGTGAATACCAATACGGTATCCTTAATGTTATGCCTCAACTACGCAACTTGTTTCAGGGAACGGTAACCTGACTCCATCTCGGAAAGCAGGCGTCGAATTTGATGTATTGGTTCTCCTCTCCATTTTGAAATTTTACGCTGTCCCTAGACCGACACTACTTCTAAAGGTATTAAACTTCAGCTCAGCCTGCATCAGGGAAGTGGACCCTGCAATTCTGAGACAGTTTTGCTTAATAAGGCAAATTGGAGACAGTAAATATAACTAGTAATAGTTATAATATGCTGTAGAGCCTGCTGGTAAAATCAGGAAAATATTCACAGAATGGGCACACACAGACACACCATGCCATAGGCTCTTTTTTTGTGAGGAAAAACTACTAAATGGGGAAAAAAAAAAAACCCAAACTGTCTACATTTTGCTTCAATGTCTCCGCGTGCCGTCCATTAACAAGGACACAAAAAATATTTGCTGACTAAAGGGCTCAGCACTTTTAGGCCTCAGATAATATCTAATTCCTCACACTCTTTGCCTGACTATTGAAGTTATGACGTCATGGTAATTCATGGTGTATATTGTTTTCCTTTGCTTTTAACTTATACAGCTAAACAGCCGATTAATTATAGACTTTCACGTTTTAAGCATTAGCAATATGCTCGAACAAGTATTTTTCCGCAGGTACCAGAAAAATTAAAACCAGCACAGCTTGTGAATTTTTTTAAATTATTATTGGAGGTTTTATCACCCTAATTATAGAGACTTCTCAACGACTTCCCCTGGGAAACTGCCTATTTTCCAGACATTGTTTCAAAAACATCCTTCCATTTGTGTAGAAAAAATAATATTAACTACCGGTCTCGGTTCATCTTTTTGAATGCTGATCAGAATGCCTGCAGTCACTGGTCCAAATGCCCTCCCGCAATATTTTCCTAAAACAAACAACGAGGGATGCTGGAGAGTGGAGGGCCGTTTGCATCTGAGAGCAGTGCAGACTTCGGGGCCTGCTGAGGCTTTTGTGTCCACGGGGTCTCCCCGCGTCGCCCGACCGCCGCTGCTGACCGCGTCCCCGTCCGGTCCTGGCTCGGAGTCCCCGCACCACCACCACCACCACGGCCGGCCGGGCAACGTCCAGGCGGGGGACAGAAGGGGCTTTGCAACGGTATGGACGGCAAACCCTTCTGGGGAAAAGGGAAGAAAAAAAGAACCGCTTCAAGGAAGAGGAATATTCGAGAGACAACCTTCCATCCTAAAACCAACGTGATTTTCTGGAGTGCTCTCAAGAACATTTCTATTTCATGCTGAATCAAATGAGGACTAATTCATATCACACCATCCAATT
>NW_020175039.1:2474564-2479489 GCF_003031525.2 Neophocaena asiaeorientalis asiaeorientalis | reverse complement strand
AAGGCGTCTGTGTATCTAAGCTTCAATTATTTCATCTGCAAAGTGGGAATAATAATATATAATATAATAATAATATATATCTCACAGCATTGTTTTAAGGATTAAATTATATACTGTATGTGAGGCTTTATTATTATCACTATTATTTCATATTAATTATAAGTGAGAACAATTTTCTGATTTCATTATTAAATAATATTTAATAAACCTAATAGGGTAATTTTTTTAAAAAAAACTGAATACCTTGCCACAACTTTATTTAAATACAAAGCTTATATTGTTGTTTGATAATTTCACTTTTTCTGAAGATGCCTTGTTCCTTTTAGGCACAACAGCTTGACCCCAGAATCTGGAAACTGACATGCATCAATATACCTCTTTCCTCCCTCTTTCACTTGCCAGCAAGAACCTTTAACCTTTGGACTTGATTCCTAACCCTTGCATATTGTTTGCAATTAGTGAATATTTGGGGCAGATGGAGGATTCTTTTTAATCTGAGTTTTATTGGATGCTGACTATATCTTTCTAAAATGTGGATCTGAAATTTAGTTCTTAAAAAAAGAGAGAGAGGAATTCTTATTGGTAATGCTGAGATTATTTTTCTCTGAGTCTTATTCTCTTGGGTCACATCTGGGATTGACTGCATGGCACTGATTTTATACACACTATAAAAATCTCAAACCCTGAGGCATACTGTGAAGTGAGCCGCTAAAATGGCCTTGACCAGGGAACTAGAATAAGAAAACTTCTTCCTGCAGATTTCCACCTCTGTGGCTTCCTTTAAAAAAAAATAATCATCATCATCATCTTAAAATTTAAATTTTCCTAAACCAAATTTATTTTATCTTTTACCTCATCTACAGCTGCTGAGATCTACCTTCCAAGAGTGGTTTGTTGGGAGAGGAAAAACCTACTGTTACTGCTTTTCAATGAACATGCATACACGCACACACACACACACACACACACACACACTGAAGCAACCGAACACAATGTATCCAACAGAACATCACTGCTGAATAAGCCCACTCCCCGCCTCCTGATACATTCTGAAATGGAAATTCCTAATTCCTGAAACCATATTACATTAAAGGCAGGAATCACATTGCTTCTGCCTGTTTTATATCTAGATCAAAAGGTAAGACCAAAAGATTGTACAAAGCAAATAAGCGCTTTGCAGGTACTCTATGATATATCAAATACAAAGACTAGGCATAGCATTATACCAATCAGCATCTATTAAGAACATCAGAATACAAGGGTTTATAACTACTAGTCCAAACAGAGAAATTACTCTGGGAAATAACACTGATTGTGTTTAGAGAAAGAAAAATACAAACGCCTATGTTTTTTGAAATATTCCAAAGCCAGAGCTGGTGCTACAGAATTCAGCATTTTTGTCTTTTTTCTTTTTGTTTTAATGGAAAAAATCAAAAAATATCAAATAACTTTTGCCACAGAATCCGCGATTCAGTACTTTGGAGTCATCCTTTACCTTTTTTCACAGATATACGGTAGGAGTTCATTTTATCTAAAAGTAAAACGCTCTCAGGAGAATGAGGTTCTCACGCTGATTCTGCTGTTTATTACCAGCTCAGTGGCCTTGGGTCGGCCACTTAACTTCTCTGAGGCTTGCTTTCATCTCTGAGGTGAGGAAAGCCGTGCCAATCTGCAGCACATCACAACATGAAGTAGCAAATAAAAACTACATATAAAAGAACCACGGAAAAATAAAGCATTATAATTATCATTTACTGAATTGTGTTAGCTTTACTGGACTATATTTGTATCTGTTCTTGAACTAAGAAATCAGAGAACTTACTTTCATTTACACGTGGCTATGTTTCAACACCATAAGGTCTTGGTTGAGGAATGAAAAAAGTATTTCTGAAAACACAAAATTTTAAAAATAATGCTCTCCTTGTAACCATAGAACCTAGGGCCATCTAGACTTCGTATAATTAAAATGAATTCAAGTAGCCACAACCGTTCAGCATCATATCCTTCAGTGCAGTGCAGTCTCAATGCAAAATTCCTAAAATTACTTAACTGACAAACTTTAACCTTGGATATTCATCTCAATATACAGTTTTTAAAGAATAACCTGAGATAAGCTGACTTTATCTAACCCAAAGTTTCCAAAGTTTAGATCAACAAACTGAACTATTCTGGCAGACCTGGTATGCACATAACAAGGTGCCAAGAGGTCCAAGATGACCAATTTTCACAGCATCCTTCAAAAAACTAAGAGTTTCATAGGCAACCTCTGCCAAATTTGAGATTTACTTGTTGCATCCTTAATTATAGTTTAAGCTCATTTTCATAATGCTCACATTGACTTTGTAAGTGTTAAATGTTTATTCTATTCTAAATGTTAGAAAATGGGTAGGAAAAACATGCTAAATACCTGGTATACGTGTCAATTTGTATAAAACATTAGAACATGGCAGTCAAAGTTCATTGGAACTTTGCAATGAAATTTTAGGCTCAGAGGAGAAGGTACCAAGAAGATTGTAACATCTTTCTAAGATCCTCTTCCGAAGCAGAGCAGGGGATGAATTTCTTTCTTCCCACAAAGCAGAAAAAGAAAGCAAAGCTTCCTACTTTCTATTTTCCTCCCTGAGTTCCTGAGGTTCTAGTTTTTAATTCATGGGACAGAACATTGGTCTGGAAACCCTATAATACTGCACATTTGCAAATGTTTCTGAAAGGACCCAAAGGCCTAAATCTGTATAAATTAAATAAATGATACACAAGTCAAGGACAGGTTGACCTGTTTTCCATGAATATACATTAAATATTTTATGTATGCCTTCCTTGTTCTCTGAGACTGATGTGACCAATTCAGAAAGCAGGTTAAACGTGTGGTGATTCAAAGTTTACCTCTGGTGTAGACATGACTTTGCTCAATCTCTCTGACTTATTGCCAACCATTTCACTAAAACGGAGTACTTATATAGAGGAAGAATTTGTAATAGAATGGCATCCCCAGTTTGGTAGATGATTTCATTAATTTTGTACGTAATAGAAATAGATTCATCTTATTACCACTCTCTGATTTCCAAAACTCTTCAAAACCAAAACAAAACATCTTTGAAAATAAACTGTTCCCAGCAGGAATTTTTGTAGATATAGGCCGATTCTAAAATGTATGTGGAAAACCATTAGAATAGCCAAAAACAATTTTGAAAAAGAAGTTCGGAGGAATCACATTACTGGATTTTAAGAATTACCACAAAACTCTGGTGATGGAGATGTGGTATTGGCAAAGGAATTGGCTTATAAATCAATGGAACAGAATAGGGAGTTCAGAAACAGACCCACACAAACACCACCAGTTGATTTTGACAAAAGTGCAAATGTTTTTCAACAGAGAAAGGATAACCTTTTCACCAAATGGTGCTGAAACAACTGGACATCCATACGCAAAAATAAATAAACCTTGCCCTAAACGTAAACCCAGGTACAAAAATTAACTGAAAACGGACCACAGACCTAAATGTAAAATCTATCTTTTATAGGAGAAAATCCTCATGACTGGGGCTATGCACAAAGTTCTTAGACATGATACTAAAAAGCACAACCATAAAATAACAAATCAATAAATTGGACTTCATTGAAATCAAAATCTTTTGTTCTGCAAGAGACACTGTTAGAAGAATGAAAAGACAAGCTAATGATTGAGAGCAAATATTTGCAAATCACATATTTGACAAAGGAGTTGAATCCAGAATATAAAAAGAACTCTCAAAATTCAACAATAAGAAAACAATATAAATAATTTTAAAATGAGCAAAACAACTGAACAGATATTTCAGTTATATATGGATATGTGGAGGATATATGGATGATAAACACATAAGAAGATGTTCGATATCATTAGTCATTAGGGAAATGTGAATTAAACCATGATTAGATATCTCTACACATCTATTAAGAATAGGAAAAATTTTTAAATACTGACAATATCAAGGCTAGCACCAATGCGGAGCAACCAGAGCTCTCATCCATCGCTGGTGGAATGCAGAATGGTATAGCCATTACAGAAAATAGTTTGGCAGTCTCTTATAAAATTAAACATACATTTAACATATGACCTAGCAATCCCACTCCCAGGCATTTACTCTAGAGAAATGAAATTTTGTGTTGGAACAAAAATTTTACACAAATGTCTACACCAGCTCTATTCACAATGAACAAAAACTAGATATAACCTAAATGTTCCTCAGCAGGTGAATGAATATACAAACTGTAGCACATCCATTCAATAGAACAGTATTCATCAATATGGCTTGAAATGATACACGCACCCCAATGTTCACTGCAGCGCTGTTTATGATAGCCAACACATGGAAGCAACCTAAATGTCCATTGACAGATGAACGAATAAAGAAGATGTGGTACATCTATACAGTGGAATATTACTCAGCCATAAAAAAAGAATGAAATAATGCCATTTGCAGCAACATGGATGAACCTGGAGATTATCACACTAAGTGAAGTAAGCCACACAGAGAAAGACAAATACCCTATGATATTGCTTATACACAGAACCTTAAAAAAATGACACAAATGAACTTATTTATAAAACATAAACAGACGAACTTATAGTTACCGGGGAGAAGGTGAGGGGAGGGATAGATTGGGAATTTGGGATTGACATGTACACACTACTATATTTAAAATAGATAACCGGGGCTTCCCTGGTGGCGCAGTGGTTGAGAGTCCGCCTGCCGACGCAGGGGACATGGGTTCGTGCCCCGGTCCAGGAAGATTCCACATGCCGCAGAGCGGCTAGGCCCCTAAGCCATGGCCGCTGAGCCTGCTTATCCGGAGCCTGTGCTCCACAACGGGAGAGGCCACAACAGTGAGAGGCCCATGTACCACAAAAAAAAAAAAAAAAAAAAAAAAACAAACACAAACCC
>NW_020175039.1:2474017-2474373 GCF_003031525.2 Neophocaena asiaeorientalis asiaeorientalis | reverse complement strand
AAAAAAAGATAACCAACAAGGACCCACTGTATAGCACAGGGAACTCTGCTCAGTATTCTGTAATAACCTAAACGGGAAAATAATTTGAAAAAAATAGATACAGGCATAGGTATAACTTTATCACTTTGCTGTACACCTGAAACTAACACAACATTGTTAATCAACTATGCTCCAATATAAAATTTAAATTAAAATAAATAAATACATCCATTTTTTAAAAAGGAATGAAATATTGACACGTTCAATGGCTTGGACGAATCTCAGAGTAACTATACGGGGTAAATGAAGCCAGTCTCAAAGCGTTACATACCGTATGATTCAATTTATACAATATTCTTTTTTTTTTTTTTTTTTTT
>NW_020175039.1:2451798-2473542 GCF_003031525.2 Neophocaena asiaeorientalis asiaeorientalis | reverse complement strand
GTGGTACACGGGCCTCTCACTGTTGTGGCCTCTCCCATTGTGTAGCACAGGCTCCGGACGCGCAGGCTCAGCGGCCATGGCTCACGGGCCCAGCCACTCCGCGGCATGTGGGATCTTCCCTGACCAGGACACGAACCCGCGTCCCCTGCATCAGCAGGCGGACTCTCAACCACTGCGCCACCAGGGAAGCCCTATACGATATTCTTAAAAGAACAAAACTGGAGAACATATCAGTGGCTGCCAGGAGCTGGGAGTGGGAGGAGGGTGTCAGTTCAAAGGAGCAGCATGAAGAGATCTGGGGGGCGGGGGGGTGATGGAACTGTACTGTATCCTGATTGTGATGGTCGTTACATGAACCCATACTCATGTTAACATTTCAAGAAAGAACAAATATATGTACACACATGTTCATAGCAGCACTATTCGTAACAGCCAAAAGGTGGAAACTGCCCAAAGGTCCACCAGTGGATGAACAGATAAACAAACAGTGGGTATACAGTGGAGTATTATACAGTTGTAAAAAGGAATGAAGTTCTGATACATGTTACAACGCGAATGAACCTCTAAAACATTATGCTAAGTGACAGAGACAAACAGAAAAGGTCACATATTGTATGATTCTATTTATATGAAATGACCAGAATATTTAAATCTATAGAGACAGAACACAGATTGGTGGTTGCTTAATCGGTACAGGGTTTCCCTTCAGGGTAATGAAATAGTTCTAAATACCTTAGAACTAGGTAGAGCTGGTGGTTGCATCACCTTGAGAATGTACTAAATGCCGCTGAACTGTTCACTTCAAAGTGGTTCGTATGAACTGCACCTCAATACACAAAACAAAAATTAAGTCTATTTTACTATATGATAATTTCAAGATACAAATTTAAGTCACAAAATGAAGGAATCTAGAAAAAAATAGTAAGAGTCTGTAACTGCATGCTCAGATCATCTCCTTGAACACAGCATAAAGGAAGAGTTAGAGTTAGGTTGTTACATTCCCAAGAGCTTCCCACTTCCGTGTATCAGGCTCTGTTCTTCCCCAAAATGCTCCTGCAAAATGGTCACTCATAGTGGGAGAATTTTTGTCCCATTTAAAAAAAGAACTCAAGTGTATGGAATCCGATTTCTTTTCAAACAACAATTACTTAATAACAAATATTAAAGAGACCTATTTTGACATGGATGGAGGCTTGCAAGGATTATGCTGAGTGAGATAGAGAAAGCAGATACTGTATGATCTCCCTTATATGTGGAATCTAAAAAAAGCCAAACTCATACAAACAGACACCCAAATGGTAGTTACCAGGAGCTGTAGGGGAGTGGGGCGGGGGAAAGGGGAGATCTTGGTCAAAGGGTACAAACTTCCATTTATAAGAAAAATAAGTTCTGGAGATCTAATGTACAGCACAGTGATTATAGTTAATAATACTGTATTATATACTTGAAAGTTGCTAAGAGAGTAGATCTTCAATGTTCTCACCACAAAAAAGAAATATTCATTATGTGATGTGACGCAGGTGTTAGCTAACGCTTTGGTGGTAATTACTTTGCCATATACAAGTGTATCAAATCAACACATTGAACACCTTAAACTCACATGGTGTTATATGGGAATTATATCTCAATAAAGCTGGGGGCGGGGGAAAGCAGCCTACCTAGCCTTTGGAAAATATGATTATGTTGTAGAGTATATCGCTTGTTCATTTACAACAGAAGAAAGATGAAAAGGGAGTGCTTATTCTTCCTTTAAAGACTGAGGTGACAGGACCCCTGGTTGTCCTCAGCTGCTTGGCAATCCCCACATACAACATGTGTTTGATTGTTCCATGCCTTTGCTGCCCGTGCTGTTCCCTCTACCTGTAATGCCTTTCCTCTAGCCCTTCTTGTGCTGATCAACTCCTAGTCACCCTCTAACGCTTAGCTCTGAGATCTTCTCCTCCAGGAAGCACCTCTGAACCTGGAGATGGCCAGACGAATTTCCCTGCATTCCTTCGGTGCCCTGGACTTTAAAAGCACTTCGACATCTTAGATTGGCATGATCTGCTCATGCGACTGTCTTCCCTTCCAGGCTATAGGCTCGTGGAGAGGCGAGGGGCATCTTATTAATCATTATTCTCTCCACTAACTTAGCATATAGTAAGCATTTGATGAGTGTAGCTGATTTGTTGGTTGTTGTCTGTTTCTCACAAAATAGTCTGAATTGGTTTCTGAGCAAGTGCTGGTCTCCCCTTATTCATACAGGTTCTGTCATCCTTGTTCTAAAATGAATTATAATTCCCTACGTTGTAACTTTCCCAGTTGTTCTAAGTTAGCCTCCTGTGGCTTCTTCATACTTGGAGCAAGATTTTTCCTCCAACCCTCTCAGGATACTGGCAATTACAACGTTAAGCAAACCAGATTTCAAACAATACCAGAATAGGACGGTGGTTTTGACTTCTCTAATTCATGCACATAGAATCTGAAGGATCAGGTAGAATTCTCAGTTAATGCCTATGAATGAATCAAACTCTCAACTAACCAATCAGTAAAGCAACCATCTCCTACCTCGCGCCAGAACCCGGCTCACCAGTGCCTGGAGAGGGTATCTCTCCAAGGGCTTTAAAGCAGAGCCAACCCAATAGTGTGGCAGCAGTCAGTAGCTGGTCCAGGTTTGGGGGGACCTTCTTAAGAAGAATATAAATTTACAATTACAAAAGCCAGGTACAAAGTGAATATTTGTTTAGAATGGGGAAAAAGTACAGTAAGTTACTGGAGCTACCTTTTGTGTTTATCTCTCAAGGCAATTTAGTAGGAATTCGTACGCGGAAACACATCCTGATTTCCTCTGCTCACCCAGAACACTCTACAGCACCCAGCAAACTCCCAAGGGTTCATGCATGAAAAAGTCCTAAAGTTGAAGCTTTATCACCTTCCTGGGAAATCCACCACCGAGTCACGCCCCAAAAATAAGATTAACAAAGACAATACTTGATGTTTATTGAGGGTCACTTGTGCCCCTGTGTATTCTCTCATATAATTTTTACAATTTTATAAGGCAAATACTATTTTTGGCCCCATTTCATAGACCTACTAGCTGCAGAGTTGCCTGGCACAGTCCCTGAGAACAGACTCCCTTCTCAATACTTTCTTAATGTCACTTGCCTTTCCAGAAGCCACAAGCCAGTTACATAGTGTGGCAGTTACAAGTGCATGTTCTGGAATCCAACAAACCTGGATTCCAAGCCCAGCTCTGCCTTTACAAGCTGTGTTACTCCTGCGTCCTTAGAAAATAGGAAGTACATTATATTGTTGCTTTGTTGTAATCTGTCTGGCCCTTGAAGGACTGATTGTTGATCCAAGAATACATTCTGATTTGGGGGAATCACTAAAACCCTAAGATCCCAAAGATCATACAGATTCCAGGAATTCTTTGTGTACCTCCAAGAAGCAGCTGAGGGGATGATAGAATGGGGTCCTTTGCATTGTAAGTCTATGAAAGGATATGGCATTGAACCTGAATACAGCAGGAGCTACAAGTGTAATAACTGCAACACTGCTCTAGATTCAGCCATTTGGATTCAAATTCTCCAAGGTACAGGCAGAGCAAATGATAAAATGTATCTTGACTTCAGAACCAGTCTCCCCTAGAGATTGCACACGATTCTGAGTTCAGGAAGGGGGGCAAAGTTAACACAGGAGACAAAAGGGAACCCAAATTGTTCTTCCCCTCCACTGTTGCACAGCCTTCATTTCTGGCAGCAAAAATCAGGGGTTTGTGTGGGGAAAAAGAGGCTAAAAAGGTAAAAGTTGGTGGAAGTTTGCAAAATCACCCAGGATTAGGAAAAACACAAAGAATAACAAAAACGCTCCCAGTCTTTCTTTCGACTTCGAGCTGATTTTGATCGGAAAGTTATGTCAATGTGTCCGTATTCTAAGACCATGGACATTTCCTAATATTTCCAGATACTATGATTTTTAGTCATCCTGAAAAAGAACATAAAAATGAGCTCTGTAATTTTAAAACTAAAATAAAACAAGTTTTCAAAAATAGTCTGAAAAAAAGTCCTCTTTCTAAAAGTGGTAACGTTTCCATAGTTATTATTGATGAAAATGTCCTAGATTATTCTATTTCTTTTCCCTGAGTTTCCCCTTATTTGACAATTACTATTTAACTATGTTTTTATTATTATTTAGGGTATTTCATGGTACTTTTCTCCCAGGACACCTAAGGAAATTTGTAAATTTCACAGAATTCCAGTTCCTTAAGCAGCTACTACTCTCTGCTAACTTTGTTTCCAAGTGGAAATGCCTCCTAGTCCCTCAAACATTGTTCTGTCATATGTAGCATTAAACAGGACAGGAGAGAATTTACGCGTTGGCTCTACTAAATAGCTGAAGCGATTTATATGTTCAAAAATTAACCATAGGGCTTCCCTGGTGGCGCAGTGGTTGAGAGTCCGCCTGCCGATGCAGGGGACACGGGTTCGTGCCCCAGTCCGGGGAAGATCCCACATGCTGCGGAGCAGCTGGGCCCGTGAGCCATGGCCGCTGAGCCTGCGCATCCGGAGCCTGTGCTCCGCAACGGGAGAGGCCACAACAGTGAGAGGCCCACATACCGCAAAAAAAAAAAAAAAAAAATTAACCATATAATTTGTTTTCCTAGCTTTGTATACAATTCACCCTGGGTGACCCTCAACTCAAGTTTGGTTGTTTTTTCAAGTGCCAGTGAATGATTGGTGTGTTAAATGCAGAGCAATTGAGTACTTAGTTCAATAATGGACTTTTTACAAAGGCAAAAACTTTTAAATTAATAGATACATTCTATTCTAACAGTATGTCCAAAAGCTGCATAACAGATCCTTCACATCCATTACTGTCCCTCCAAACAAAACCCATTATGCACAAACCCCACATCAAACAACGATCTGCAACAGCCCATGTCGCAAATGATCTATACAGAGTCCTCAGGGGCCCTTTAAAAGGCGGCCACGTTTTGCAATTCAGAGACAAGTTCGACCTATCTGCAGACATTCCAACGGGTGCTTGGGGTTTCCCCCTCTCTTACCCATACACCCCTGAGAGAGTTAGAAATCTTTTTAAAATCAGTTTGCTCAGCGTTCAAAGAAGCGTGTGGTTGACGCTGTTCTTTTGTTTTTTATAATGACCGATAAAAGTGGAATCCAAAACTATCCGTCCTAACCGCAAGAATAAAAACCCATCCTGCCTCCAATCAGTCTCCCAGTCCTTCCTCCTTCCCTCGCTGTTGAGGATTTTCTGGCCACCTCCCCGCAAGGGTGTGTCAACAGCCGGGCGCGAGGGGGAAAGCTAGGATCCGAGTGCCGGCTTCACTCAATTTCCACGGAGGCAGCAGGGACTCTTAGCCCAATCCGTCATGTTATTTGAGCACAGCTTTTGCAGGTTAATTTTTTTTTTTCCTGAAAAAGAACTTTCTTGGATGGCTAAACGTGTTTGTCTTTAAGGGTTGTTAAAGGAGAAATCGTGCACCTTTCAGCCAGCTCCAGATGAAACGTGTTAAGTGATTCTCCAGCATGTAATGTTTGAAAATGCTGTATTTGTGCCCTATTTGGGCCTTTTACCAGGAACAGCAACTTCAGTCAGCCTCCGCCCCCATCCAGCTCCCTCCCACCCCTTCCTACTCCTTTATGTATATATGTTGCATAATTATGGAGCAGTGAGTATTTATCACCTTTTTCTGGGCAGTAAGCAGAAAGAAATACAATACCATTACTTCCAGTTACTGCCTTTCCCAAGATAATTAGGTAACACAGTGGAGGGAGCTTCGCAAGCCTAATGCTGTTCAAGTTAAGTGATTGACATGGCTCTGTCTGGCTGCTCTATTAACTGTTTCATTTTGTTGCTATTTGCAGTTTGCTTGGCTAATACTCCGAACAAATACAGACTGTTTCTTTAGCCCTTTTTTTCTCTTTGACCTTCTCCTGCCCATTTTCTTTGACTCACTTCAAACTGTCTTGAAAAGGCCTGTTGAATACACACAGTCCATCAGAGGCCCAGGTTCATCCCTACCCTTGCCCTGAATGCCTTACTTCAAAGATGGGCCGCATTCTTTAATTGCCCTTTGAATTAATATCAAAGGGTCACAATGCGAGTGCCAAAAGAGAAAGGGGCTTTAATGAAGCAAAGAGCTACCATTCATTTGCAGATAAGCACGTTTTTATGCCTGAACGGTCACCTCGGCTACAGGCTTCGGGAAGAGGGGGGCCGTCCCGGAGAGGACTTTTCCTTAAGTAGTGATTAGTTCAAACAAACAAGAGTAAACAAATAAAAGAAAAAGTCTACAGAGAGGGACAACATACAATAAATAATAAGACGAAAATCGGGAGCTGCACATCCCCATCCCCACATACTTCCCTTTTAAAAAAAAAAAGGAAAGAAAGAAAAGCTGCACCTAATTAGCAAATTCATTCACCATTTTTAATCCCATATTTCAACACTGAAATTCCAAGGATGGGGTTCAGCAACACGCCTGAGATAAAGTATTTTCAGTCTGAAATTCCGTACCCTGGGTAACACCGAGGGACAATATTATGACTTTAAAATGCAGGAAAGAAATGGAACTTTCAAAATAAATGTCCCAGTGCTCAGGACATAATTACTTTTGATATGAACATTTGTGCTTAAATTATTGTCTTCACTAACTCTCTCAGTACAGAGAATGTCGTTTGAATCTAAAATAGTAAAACATGTCTGTGTATCTTTTTATTCACCAAAGCCATATTTTCCATTTCTCCCAGAGAAGTCACTGTTTAGTGCCCAATGTCTTCGTGGTAGCTGCAAGTATAGAATGATACACTCACAGCACCAGAGGTCATTGTAAGGTAAAATACAGCTCAAATCATAAATGATTGCAGAGTGAAACAGTAAGCCATGCTTCCCCTCTGCATCATTCTCCTTTCTGAGAGGTTGGTGATTAGGGAAGGATTTCAGTCCTGGTGAATTACCATCTTAGCTAAAGCTCAGACAACATTCTTGGTGCACAGCTACAAAGTAGATGGTTGGCTTCTGGTAGACATAATATTTGGACCAGCGCCTGGACATTTCTCTTCAGTGGATGCCTTGGTAAACAGAGTTTATGTTACTCTCAGTGACGTAACAAGGAAAGTCCTTGTTCAAATGTTTTAATCAGTCACCAAAAGTGACTTGCCAGTTTTGAATTCGTGCACAAAAAAATTGCCACTGCTGTGTTAAAAGAAAGAGGGAAAGAAAGCGTTCTCCCTTATCTTTGAAGAAATCAAAAGCATCTTCTCTTCACTGGCCTTGTTTTCCATGAGCTTGTCCATCTGGTTCAGAGTTGCCAAAACAGAGTGAGAAAAGGGCAGCAAATAAATGTCAGAGAGGCAGCCAATCTGCATAAATCTCCAACTCCTTCCAGAGAAACTCCTTCCTGGCCTGCTGGGCCTTCCAATTTTGTGACATGAGCCAACAGGCACTGGAACAATGTGGAAATCAAAAGACCTATTTTGCACAAATCCAAACCCTTAAAAGCAGTTTCTCCCAAACCACTTTTCCACTAGATGTGCACCAATGTGCTGCTCTGTAATAAAGCAATGTTATTCCAGCAACCAAGTCCCGTATGTCCTGGATACAGAGTTATTTCAGGGTATTCTGAGCTGACCACAGGAAGACGCACTTAATTCCTGTTAAACTGTACTCTAGGAAAGCATTAAGGCAAATCAGCTACCAAATCTTATTTCACTGAGTACAAAAGCAATGGGCAGATTATAAGTAAATGATACTTTAGACTCGTTCAGAACTTCAGATGTGTTCAGGGCCACTAATGCATCACAGCAATTCTTTGAGATAGTGGAACACGTTATTGTCGCCCCCGCTTTGGAGGAATCCAGCTCACACAGCTAGCTAGACGTTGAACTGGGACCAAAAGCAAAATCTTTTCACCAAAACACCCTTCCTAAGTCCACAGTTACATCTGGTGCAGAGCTAGATCAGCAGTCCAGTGTGCTGTGGGGTTGGTTTTGTTTCCTTGGGTGTTTTTAACCAAAACACTCAAGTGAAATAAACTTCAAGATGCTGCAGATCCAGCTTAATGAGCCACAGGAAAATTGTTCGGACCATACATATTTCAGTGCTTCCCCAGGATGCTACAGTCATATAAATACAACCATTGATAAGCTCCATTCAGAGATAGCAATCGTGCTGGTACCGATGATAATGGTACTGCTGATGATTAACGATTATATCTTGCATGTCTCTAGGGCGTTACTCTTCTCAGAGTGTTTTTCATAGCCACTAACTGATGGAATTAAATGATTCCTTCAGATGAGAAAAGAATTTTTTTCACTTTAATTTCAAGTGCCAAGGAATACAGCAATGTAAGTCTCTAACATGCCTTGATGCCAGGTGAGGTAAAGCAATGTGAATTTTTAAAATCTAAACAGCTAGTCACTGAAGCTACCCAAGTAATAGGTTTCTTACTGCCTGTGTAACTCTCAATGAAACTAAGGGGCACTTGATACCCAAGAAAAATTTGTATTCCCAAGGGACAAATCTTTCATGATAGCATCCTCTTTTCTAGACACCTTCTGAAATTCAGGCCCCTGTGAAAAACCCCTATCTGAACTTAATTTGCAAGCTGAAAAAATGCAACAGGAAAGGTATTGCAACTTTACAAATAGCTGTTTTATTAAGGGGCTTTCTAGACTTAAAAGAAAGCTTTGTCCAGATGCTGGCTAAATCTCTCTCCTGTAGGTTTTCACTTTCTCTGTGTCACCTAGTCATAACCAGCAACGCAGCCGGCGTTGCATGCAACCCTTCAAGCAGACAACATTGACCTGGGATCTGATGATTATTTAGTTTAGGAAACACTGCCTAGTAGCCTCCACTGTTTATCCCCGTTAGGAATCGAAAGCACACTTGCAAGAATCTCTCACCTTCCATGAAGAGAAAAGCAGAACAAGCCGTCCTGAAATTCGTAGACTTACAAAAGCGGTAATAGCTTGACTTCTTTAAAAGTGTCAGTCTACCTCTTCTGTTCTTGCTGCCACTTCTCCCAAGAACCAGCACGGTGCCCAAGCACGGCGTAAGTGTTATGTCAACTAAAGAGGCTTAAAGGGGAAGAAAATGTGATCTAAACAAACCTCCCTGAGCAGACATCCTGCTGTAGGCTTCAATGGGAAACATTTGTTATGAAGTAATAAGAATTTGCATAATTTTGGGGAAGACTTTGTTTTCAAAGTAATTCTATTTTTCACCTGCTTAGCCCTTTGCCGTGTATGGCTTTGGTTAAGTTTTGTTGATGGAGGCTCATGTTTAACCAACTGTTTTTAATTTACAAATTAAACTTGTCAGAAGTAGAAATCCTTCCCTTGGAACTCTTCCAATATGTCAAGAATTAATTCTAATGAAAACGGCATTGCCTAAATGCAGGATGGCCAGTCACTTATTTTATTTACACAAAGTCCCTCTCAGTTTCTTTGATAAAAGCAGCTAAATCTTTTTCCTCTTTCATGTTTTGTCAGCACTTGATTCCTTTTGTCCCTTGGCTATTTGCCTAGCTGTGGACAATAAGGCAGGAAGAATAGAAGCAGATTGTTGGAATGGCCCTCAATAAACCTAATTATGACATGTTGACTGCCCTCACCATGACACAGTCAAGGGACCCAGGCTTATTCAATTACCCTTGCCAGGTTTCTCTTTCAGACCTAAAGTTATCCTTTGACTGTTTGTATTTCTGAACAGTATTCATGTTCATTGTGAAAGAAAATCCCCTGGACTTTGAGGGGTTTTTAAGTTGATGCTGTTATTGTAGCTAATTTTTATTAACTGAATGATAACATGATAAAGAAATAGACTTTTGTTATGTAATAAGAACAAATCAGTGTGTGCTTAAAAGTTACACCTCTCTTTCCTTTCTCTTCC
Organism: Neophocaena asiaeorientalis asiaeorientalis; assembly: GCF_003031525.2. NCBI lineage: Eukaryota > Metazoa > Chordata > Mammalia > Artiodactyla > Phocoenidae > Neophocaena > Neophocaena asiaeorientalis. Next base: position 2,463,645 of record NW_020175039.1, on the reverse strand, counting down.
AGCCAGCCTGGCAGGACATGTAACCTGAATTAATAAACAAAATAATTTCTTCAACCTGCATGTCCCTTTCAACATGATACTGAGTCTAACTCCACAGAACGGGACTGTTGCTTCGATGTGATTCTTCTTAACTTAAAAAATAATAATCACGTGATTGGGGGTATTTTGGAGGGTTTTTTTTTTTAACCACCAAGAAGGTTCCTTGCCCTATTAACACCAGAGAACATAAGTTCATTGGTACCTTTACGCCAACAGCTATTTCTTCAGCTGTTTGAGATAGACAGGATGCACAGTATTTAATTAAATCCCTGGCTGCTGGTTGGAGGAGCCCTTTCCTCCTCCAACAGATTGTTCAGAGATCACGCCAGTGGTTCCTGCAAAGCCAGTGTATAAAAGCTGTGTGTCAAGTGAACAAAAGAGTGGAAAAATGAATGAATGCCAAAAATCAGCTACTGATCCATCCTAGCTTTTAAATCAACTAGGTCTGATAGAATTAACATTCAATTGTATTTAAAACTGCACGAAGCCTACCAGGAAAGATTGTTTTGTAAGTTGCAGCATCTCCGGGTAATTTCTTTTTCCTTCTTTTTTTTTTTTTTCTGTTCAGAAACTCATTGTTCCCTTTAGGTAATTTGACAGCTCTTGGGACTATAATAGAGTAAAAATCCAACCACAGTATAACAAAGTAGGTGCTGTAAATTCTTGAATCTGTTCCTCAGTTCAACTTCCTTCATTAGAAAATTCCCATCATTCTAACAAAAGCACGTCTAAATTGCAATGTGCTCTGCAAGTGAATCTGGAGTTTGGTGGGGTTTGCTTTGGTTTGCTTTCCAGGGAAATTACCTTTGTAATCTTAATGTGAGAAAGAGACGTCACAAAGGACTTATGAAATAAAATATACAGAATCCTTAGTGTTTGAAGAATGTTTGGAATAAGTACTCTCTAGTACATGTTCTGCTCTGCTGGTCCCTCTCCTGGCAAAGAGCAACAGTTTCAATTTCTCCAGATTCTAAAGGGATATTTTTAATCTCAAACATCCAAACTGAATTGTACAACAAAGTCTTTAAGTATTATTAATATACTTTTGGTGGAATGTATATTTACTTTATATTATAGAATGTCATTCTACAGTTTAGTTTTAGCATTTGTTGATTTCATTTTCTTTAATTTGTATAAATTTACATTAACACTGATTTTTTAGAAACAATTACAAAACTGTTTTGTAACTGAACAATTACAAAAATAATCATAATGGTACTCTACCTATAAATAAAAAAACGCTTCTTTTAAGAGTAGCATGGAAAACAGTAAATGTCTTACCACTAGAAAGTTAGTGCCCTTCCAAAGTGTTCAAATTACTTTAATGAGCAAATGTAATCTCATGAATAAAGTTTTAAAAAGTCTACTTTTGCTACTCTATAGTGGAAATGTTATTAAAATATCCAAGATGTCTCACTATTTTAACCTGAAGCATATGTATTTTTGCATTCCCTAAAATATTTTAATGTTTTTATATAGTTAAACAGAATAACAACTCTTCTTCAAATCTCAACTAGCACTTCCCTAAGAAAACATGAAAAAAAAATAAGCAAAGGAAATCAAATACTCAGATCGACTACTGCTCACCACCCCAAACTTGGCAAAGCATTATAAATGCCTGCCATTTTAAAAGTTATACTGTTATCTTGCTATTCAAACTATATTAAACAAATGAATGCCATAACTCTCACAAATTCGACTTCTTCATACCTGTTGGAACCCAATTCATGTGGAGTATAAGTCAGACGTCTGCTTATGGATACGGAAAGGGAGTCAATAACTTAAATTGTTTTGATTTGTGTGGAGTTACTCAACAAAAATTCTAATGTTGACCAAAAGTAGCCGAGATCAGATTTCTTCTTTAATCTATAGGTCAAGTAGTGACTTTCTCAATCTTATCAAATAAAAATTTTAATTTGCCATTCAAAGTTCAAAATTGCAATACATTTGATCTGAGTACAGGATAATCACTAAAAAAAATAGAAACAAACTCTTTCATATGGTAAACAGTAGTACTTATTATTCTGAATATATAAAGGGGTAATACGTTTCTCTTCCTGATGTTCTCATTTTATAATGTTCTGCTTCTATTTTTAAAGATTGGTAGATATTTTTTCAGAATTTGCTTACAAAATCTGTTTGTTTAAGATAAAGAAAACTACGACAAAATTTAAGCCACAGATATCAGATACATAAGAAAAATTATGCATGCATATATTAGATTGGGTATTTTAGATGCTCTAAAAAGTCCTCAAACAAAAAATGACTTTTCACAATACATTTTACATTGTTAATTTTATCATTTAGTCTTTGTAATTAAGGACTGTAGCATTTGAACCACTCTCTATTCTCAGAATATATATTAAAAACTTGATATGTAGTAGATGTTGACTTCTGAAATAATTTTCCACCACAAAACTAAATAAGCGAGGGGAAAACTTTATTAAAATCTTCCCTTGTTAGGCTACGACATCTTGCTTTGAGTTGTTTTCAATGTAACGAAAAATATTTCTTACATTCTCCTCGAGTTTCTAAAATGCTTCATAAAAAAGTCCTTGAAAAAACAATAAGTTTTCAGATTTGAAATTATCTCCCATTTAATCTTTACAAGTTTTCTCACAAACTCTGTTTCGAGTGGAAATTTTTGATTGATTCAAATATGATTTTTTTTATTTGTAAGTGTATATTGCATGTATTTTAACTCAAAGGCAAAAAAAAGCAAATCTTGTTTATCCAATTGGGTTTCTGAGAACTACTAGTGAGGGAGCTAATTTAAGTTTAAGATATGACAGCAGAATCCGATTAAGTGAATGCACCATTGTCTGATTCTCTCTCTCCTCAAGCCCAGACAGTTCCTAGCTTTGACTTCATCAGTTGCCAGAAATCTCGTGTGTTCCTCTCTAGGCACAGGAAAAAATGTCTAGGCACAGATGATTTGAAAGAAGGAATGTTACCGTCCTGCTTAAGCAACTCTAACTTAAGGAGAAGTTCTCTAACCAATACCCCCAGGCCTTTCCAGCCTCATCTGGAAGCCACAGCTATGACAAGAGGTACAAAAAAGCATGCATTTCCCTGTGTGGATGGGGAAAAGCCAGGGTGTCTACCTGCTCAATGGCGCAGCAAGACCCCACCCTCACTCTTCCGGCACCTAAGGGCATCCTTCCCCCCAGAGATAAGACAAGTAGGAGTTGCTCACCTCCTGACACATCGAGGGGCCACCAGGGGCCTCTCCATTCTTGCCCCGATTCCCCAACTGCCTGGAGGCCCCACTGTTTCCTCAAACAGCTGCCTGGGGCTTCCCAATGTCTACCAAGAGCTGGACTTGGCCGCAGCTGCCACAACCTGCCAGAGCTGGGAAAGACTGTTGCCTTCACCTGGCCAACGCTTCCATTTTTCAAAGGAAGAGAGAATGAGGTCCGGAGAGGGAAAGCAACCTGGTCACAATCATAGTTTCAGAGACCTACAAGAAACATCTAAAAATTGCCTAATACAACCTTTACAGCTGAGGGGACCAAGGCCCCCCAGAATTAGGGTCTTACCCACCTGCCTGTAACCAGTGAGTGGATGGAGCTTCCTCAGCTTCTTGTGAGGAGTTGGCCCATGATGCATCTAAGGGGCTCCTTGCAAGGACTGAGGATGCTGTGTAGCCTAAGGGTCATGTGGGTAAATTCTCAGCAGCTCTGGATTGCCAGACCCAGACTTTGGCTCCTTAAGTAAACAAGATAAGGCATAAGAAATGAGGAGGTATCCTGGAAGCTCTAAAGTCCAAGATACAAGTGGAGGGTAACTGAGTATCAGTATTATTATTATTATCTTTATGCTGTCACACACAGCTGTGCCAGGCCCATACTCCATGCACAGGGAGCCCATGTGTCTTAGCTTCTACCTTCCCCACCCTAAACTGAATGAGGACAAGGGTAGATGCATTTTTGTGGGACCTGAAGCTTTTATCATTTAGGGGTCCCCTGGAAGGGATACACACAGGTGAGGGGCCCTGGAACTGAAGGTTCCTCAGCTCTATGGTAAACCCACCTCTGCCCAGGACTCCTCTTTCAACCTCCACTTGAGAGGGCCTGGGGGAGATGTGGGCTGTTTCTAGATACTTGTATCTGCTATCATTACCTAATACTTACAAAACATCAATCAAGTCTAAATGCCAGCTATGGGGGCTCCGCAGGAATCCAAGATCACGAGAGTCCACAAACACAGCGGGCTGTTTCTGAACCCCATATATCACAGGTGGGATAAATGCCAGCTGTCCCTCTGGGACCCTCGTGGCTTACATTCTCCAAAGCAATGTGTTTCTGAGGCTCTCCAGGACCCTAGCGCTGAGAGTCCAGGAGCCTCTGGCCTTCCAGAAGCTCTCCTAGCCAGTAGATCCATCATGGATGCCCCTTGGGCCCTACTCTTGCTGAAGAGGAGAACCTCACTTCTTCTGACTTCTGACAATGGTCCAGGCACCATTAGAAGCATGAATATTCAGATCAGATATCTACTCCTTAGAATCAGAGGCAAGATGGGCCCCAAAGTGCCCTCCCTGTCTATGGCTCTAAGCCAGAACAGACGCTGTATGTCCTTCCTCTGGCCCTGCTTTTTGCCAAGAAACCCAAAGGACACAAGCCAAGTCCCTTCCCTGGCATCCAGGAAGTGTGGAAAATACACCTACAGGAGAAGTGCTCTTGGTGCCCACCTGCCTCTGCCTCCCCCAGATAGCTCAATGGGGTACCACGCCCTGGAAGGCCGTGCTCACCAACAAAGAGCTTCCTCATAGCAGAACTAGTCCTGCCCATTCACAGCGAAGTTGGGATCTGCTGGAGTACGATTTGCGGGGCAACAGAAACCTATACCTTGCCCCAACCAAAAAGCTTTCCTACATGGGTACCTGGAATTCTGCCGTTGGGGAGTCATTCCTCCATGCCAGGCAATTGCTCCCAGGGCCCTTTTGGAAACTGCATCCTTAGGAAGGGCAATCGGTCAAGTCAATGTGAATGAGGTAGAGCTCAGTGGAAGCAATGGTATGTGTGTGTGGAGCTGGAGTGCACAAGGGGAGGGTAAGCCAGGTAGAAGCAGGACAGGGGTTGGGGAGACAGGAAAGAAGAGAGAACGGCAGCTGAGACTGCCCTCTTTTCACCCAAGGTCAGCCCATTGAGTCCTTTGTGAAAAGAAAGTGAGAGAAACATTTTCACAGGGTTTGGGAACGGAAGATTGGGGGCAGGGAGATTATCAAACATCCCTGTACAAAACCCAAACTTGTTCCGGTAACATCATTTCCTATAAACTACAGTCTGAGTGACTGTCTCCTAAAGTTTTTCCAAAAGGATTTTCCAAGTACCAGAAATATCAATGTGAAAGAAAATCATTGTCTTCCCTAATTAATTTAATTTGAGCTTTCAATTTTAAAAATAAATAAGTAAAAAGGATTCATTTCAGGGGAAAAATCATTACTTTAAACAAGTAACGTTAGGGCTTCCCTGGTGGCACAGTGGTTAAGAATCCGCCTACCAATGCAGGGGACACAGGTTCGAGCCCTGGTCTGGGAAGATCCCACGTGCCACGGAGCAACTAAGCCCGTGCGCCACAATTACTGAGCCTGCACTCTAGAGCTTGTGAGCCACAACTACTGAGCCTGTGTGCCACAACTACTGAAGCCCGCACACCTAGAGCCTGTGCTCTGCAACAAGAGAAGCCACTGCAATGAGAAGCCCGCACACCACAACGAAGAATAGCCCCCGCTCACCGCAACTGGAGAAAGCCCGCGCGCAGCAACAAAGACCCAACACAGCCAAAAGTAAATAAATAAATTTATAAAAAAAAAAAAAAAAAAAAAAGTAACATTAAATTATAAAAATTAAAAAAAAAAAAAAAAAAAAAAAACAAGTAACGTTAAATTATAGTAATTCAATAAAACGATGAAAGTTCGCCAGCCAGCAAAGATTCAGACCAAATTCGGCTCTCTATGTCATTTGTATTTTGTAGTAAGGAGAGTGTTGCTCTCCTTATCTGCCCCAGGTATGTGCGAGTACTCCACTGGGAAGGCAAGCCTGTATAGTGGCCCTTGGTTTCAATTTGTCTAAAAAGGACAAACCACATGACACAAAGCTGGGCCAGGGAATGAGTACTTGACCTACACAAGATCTGTTTGTCTCCACACCCACTTCTTGAGCCTCTGATGAAAACGAGATGAGGTGGCCTTCCCAGCCCCCAGCTGGCTTTGTACTCAGGACGCCCCGAGAAACCGTAGCTGACACTTTCCACAGGCAGGAAGAAGACAGACAGAAGTTGAGGCCCAAAAAGTTCACTGACAAAAGCCCGGAAGCTAATTCAAAACAAGCCAGGCCTTGAGTTTGCACCCTGGCCTTCTACCTGGAGCTGATTCCCTGTAGAATGGGGGACATTCCACTACCCAGGCACCCCTCTTGTCCCTGCACTCTTAAGCCAGGCTCCTTGTAGTTTCTAACCTGTTGCTAAATGGGAATTTAGTGCTCCGTTTGCCTTCTTCTTTCAGACAAAAATTCAGCAGTATTCAGAGCTTGGCAGGGCCAGTGACCACAAGCAGACTTTGGCTTCTGGTAAGAAGCTATAGAAGTTGCCTTTCTACTGCCCTCTGATAAATGTGTCTTGCATGCGTACGAGTGCCGGATGTGTCCCATCTGCGTAAAAGTCAAGCAAATCGACCACCTGGAAAGTTTCCACCCTGGAGAGCTTCCCAAATCGTATTCTGCCCTGGCATATTGCAGGTTCCCTGGATGCTCTGTGAGGAGACCCAATTTATTCACTCGACCTCCTGAAATGGACTCCCAGCCCCCTTTAGAAATGGTCTGAGAGGATTTTATGTCTTAAAAATTTCCAACATATAACCAATAATTCCAGACACTGAGATCCCATTCACTTGGGAATCATACAACGGAAAGTTGAAGTGTTTCCCCAGATGAATTCATGGGTCTCTTTTTATTTTAAAAAGTTACAAATCTAAAAATCAGAAGCGAAGGGGCAGCTCTCCCACCGGAACCCCTGCTCCCTGACGCTGAGCCAGTTCCCCAGAGAACGCCTCAGCCTGCTTCCTCCTTCACCTGTGTGATGAGAACAATGTGAGGATGTGTTGAGAATCTAAAGAGTAGTTGTTCTGCTGATGTGGACCTGAAAACCACTGATTTTATGCGGTCGAAATTTCTGTTGAGCACCTCACAGCAACCTGACAAATCACAATTTTCCTCATTGGGATTAATCCTCCCAAGACCCTTCTTCCTACATGGAGAGCTGCATACTTTTGCAGGTAGTAATCAGATGTCACAAATTATGGGCCCGATTCAATCCAAATTATGCACAGAGCCAGGAGAGGGGGAAAAAAAAGCTGCTTTTCATTCTTCTCAGCTCTTTGCAGATGCTCTAAATGCCAGGCCTGTTTCCATCCCCACTGACTCCTCTGGAGTTCCGTAAGGCAGTCAGAGGGGAAACAGAAAGAGAACCAGGGTTCCCAGCTGGCTGTTTCTATCGAAGCACAGACAAAAGTTCTAGCATTAGGAAAACACACCTTCCTGCCTTGTGTCTGGCTGAATAGTGCTACATGCTGTGGGGCTGGCTGCAGGAACAGTGAAGAAAGAAGACTTGTTTTTGTTTTCCTGTTATTTTGAAAAAACAGAATAAAGATTTTGATTTTCAAAACTAAATCCTTAGCCCCTAACTTGTTCTCCTGTTTCCAAAAGGCCCAGTCCTAAGAAGGAATGACTTGAAATATTGACTTTAAAATATGTATTGGTGGGCTGCCCTGGTGGCGCAGTGGTTGAGAGTCCACCTGCTGATGCAGGGGACACGGGTTCGTGCCCCGGTCCGGGAAGATCCCACGTGCCGCGGAGCGGCTGGGCCCGTGAGCCATGGCCGCCGGGCCTGCGCGTCTGGAGCCTGTGCTCCACAACGGGAGAGGCCACAACAGTGAGAGGCCTGCATACCGCAAAAAAAAAATATATGTGTTTTCTGCTGATGTGGACCTGAAAACCACTGATTTTATGCGGTCGAAATTTCTGTTGAGCACCTCACAGCAACCTGACAAATCACAATTTTCCTCATTGGGATTAATCCTCCCAAGACCCTTCTTCCTACATGGAGAGCTGCATACTTTTGCAGGTAGTAATCAGATGTCACAAATTATGGGCCCGATTCAATCCAAATTATGCACAGAGCCAGGAGAGGGGGAAAAAAAAGCTGCTTTTCATTCTTCTCAGCTCTTTGCAGATGCTCTAAATGCCAGGCCTGTTTCCATCCCCACTGACTCCTCTGGAGTTCCGTAAGGCAGTCAGAGGGGAAACAGAAAGAGAACCAGGGTTCCCAGCTGGCTGTTTCTATCGAAGCACAGACAAAAGTTCTAGCATTAGGAAAACACACCTTCCTGCCTTGTGTCTGGCTGAATAGTGCTACATGCTGTGGGGCTGGCTGCAGGAACAGTGAAGAAAGAAGACTTGTTTTTGTTTTCCTGTTATTTTGAAAAAACAGAATAAAGATTTTGATTTTCAAAACTAAATCCTTAGCCCCTAACTTGTTCTCCTGTTTCCAAAAGGCCCAGTCCTAAGAAGGAATGACTTGAAATATTGACTTTAAAATATGTATTGGTGGGCTGCCCTGGTGGCGCAGTGGTTGAGAGTCCACCTGCTGATGCAGGGGACACGGGTTCGTGCCCCGGTCCGGGAAGATCCCACGTGCCGCGGAGCGGCTGGGCCCGTGAGCCATGGCCGCCGGGCCTGCGCGTCTGGAGCCTGTGCTCCACAACGGGAGAGGCCACAACAGTGAGAGGCCTGCATACCGCAAAAAAAAAATATATGTGTGTGTGTGTGTGTGTGTGTGTGTGTGTGTGTGTGTATTGGTGTTCACATCTCCAGTTTTCTCAGGAGGCTTTGGAGAGTGTTGTTTTCTCATATAATTGGAGCCCAGTTCTTTCTGGTTCATTCCACAGACTTGAACTTCCAGCTTAGGTAAGCCAGGTACTCAGCAGCATCAACAACTGAATTCCTGAGCATCAGATTTAAGGGAAAATGCGCTGAAATGATTTGAGGGAGGCAAGCTATGTGCAAAAACATAAAATGTCTTCTGTGCCTAGAAGGGAATGGATACATACCCCTTAAAAGTTCATAAAATCAAAAACTAACCTTTACCAAACTCAAGAAACCCCTAGAGAATCAGGCCAGCACTTTTCAAATATTAGAAATACAAGACCATGTTTTATTAGACATAATCTGCTTTCTTACTAGTTCAAACCTAATTTGGTAACCCTGAAAGACAATTTGTCTTTTGTAACTAAACAATCAGAATAAGTTGTCTCTGAATTGTTCTAAAAACTATCCATAATTTTTCCAGCGCAGAAAGAAAAATAAGAATGCTTAACATAAGTGTACCATTTTTGATGGAGGCGAAGTGACATAAATAGTAGATAAGAAAAAAAGAATAAAAAGGGGAACCAATAAGTCAAAGCAAAAAGCTTTCCTTGGATTTAGAGAATGTTACATTTGGAGAAATATCAAAATATTGGAGGAATTTCCTAAGCAGAAATTTCAAAACCTATGCTCCTACCTACGTACAGTGGTAGAAGGAAGTGTCTCTTTTTTCTTGTACAAGTGGCCACAGGCAAACACACACACACTCCATGTTTAGTGAGCATTCCTTCACCATTTGTTCTCAATGCAGAACCCAAATTCCACCAAAGCTATCAAAATCACAAATGCCGTTCCCTTTGTCTCTACCACAGAGGAATTATTTTACAAATAAAGTCACACATGTGCCAAATGGTGCTGTTTGATTGGAAACACTCTAAATGCTGTTAAGTAAATCATCACTTGCCAATAGGATGGAATACTATGCAGCTATATAAACAGGCTGAGGAGACCCTCAGTCTGATGAGGAGTGATTGCAGAGATATATTCTAAGGTGGAAAAAAAAAAAGCAAAGAGCAGAACAGTTTCTACAGTGTGCTACCATTTGTGCAAACAAAGAGGAGAGAATATGTTTAAGAGAGAAACACAATTGCTTGTTTATGCAGACTCTCTAGAAAGACAGCCAAGATTCTGAGGGTCCTGAGTGGGAAGAAGACTTGTCACTGTACGCCCTTTTCTATATTTTGAATTATGTACAGAGTGTAGGTTTTACCTGGTCAAAAATAAATATGATTTAAAAATACAATCTGACAGCACATGTATTTTTCACTTGAGGGGGTGGACATGAGGGCAATCCTCGGAATAAAAGAACGCTTTCGTTTTTTAGGCTGAGAGTTGGCCCCCATAATCCAGGAGTCCCCCTGCCTCTAAAAGCCTTCAGAGGGCTAGCACAGTCCAGAAGGAAGGCCCAGGGCTCACCAGCGAATTTTTATCAATTCACTGGGGGTCGACCGGCCAAGGAGCCGGGCTGCCCGCTGAGACGCCTAAGCCGTGACAGCTGCGTAAACTGGCGGTGCCCCAGCCTGACCTATTTCAGAGACAGGTCAGCCCAGTGCATGCAGGGATAAGAAAACAACCTTCCTTCTCTCCAGTGGCTGCACTGGCAAGCTGCTCCAGCAGGAGAACCACAGAGCAGGAGCTCTCCAGCCCTCCAGCCCCCCGCAAGTCTTACAAGCCAGGCTACTTTCTTTTTACCCTCGCATTGCACCCTACTCGTACAGAAGTCCCAAGCTTTGGGGGCTGGATAGAGAGGGAAACTGAATAGAGAGGTCACTGAAATGTATCCTCCAGCTTAACAAATGCTATTTTGGAAAGTTTCCTTAATATTTCTGAACTCCAATTTTAAAGGAGAGGGATTAAGAAGAATCATGCAGAAAGAAAGAAGAATGCACACTATCTCACGTGTGGAGCCATAAAGACATTTAAGAACAAGGAAGCAGGCTGGAGAAGGGACGCAATGAGAAATTACACAAACACAATTCCACAAAATGAAGGATTGCACCAGGATTTCAGGAATAAGAACGCATGTGTGAGATCCATTTTCAAAAAGCAGTATTTGTCAGGCCAGTGGAGGAAAAAAGACTTGTGCAAATACACAAACAAAACAAAGTTTGATTTGGAAGAGTTTTAAACAGCCAAGTTAGTCTAAGAGAGAAAAGTAAACTACAGAACGGGAGAAAAAGTAATTAAGAAATATCTTTTGACATCTCGGCAAATGGTTTTCAAATTTTATTATTTTTCAAACTATTAAATCAATATAGTCTATTACATTAAAGAGTTTCTTATAAACTCAATTTTCTGGAATCAGTGAAAGTGAATTTTTTGGTGAGTGTGTGCATGCTTGTATGTGTGCTGGTCTTCATTGTTGCTCCTAAAGCCCGAGTTAAGCTTTTATTTGCCCTTGGGCAGAGCCCATCTGCCAGTAGGCTAGTCACTTTCTGCATGTCCAGAGGGCTCCCCGCCCCCCCACAAGATTCTGAGTTTTCCTGTGAGATAGGTGTAACTCGCACATAACTTGCATCTTCTCATTTTATTCTCATGTCACCCTGGGAAACTGGTATAATGTGCCCCCATCTTACCAGACATCAGAACTCAAGGGGCTCACACCCAAAATGTGCTGTTCTCAATTTTAGAGCAAAATCAGTGGTGCAAGACAGACTACTTTTACCTTGGGTGCTATGCTCTTATAAGGCAAGCAAAGACTTGAAAAAGGACTTTGGGGTGTGTTTAAGTCAGACAAGAAACATTCATTTGTATTAGTGAACTTCAGTCAGGAAACCAGCCAAGTGGGGATTCATAAAGAAGGAAACTGTTGCTTTTCTTATAATAAAATGAATTGGGCCAATTAATTTTCTTTAGTTCAGGTTAAGCTCAACCACGGTAATTGGGA
>NW_020175039.1:2446309-2451207 GCF_003031525.2 Neophocaena asiaeorientalis asiaeorientalis | reverse complement strand
GAAATTGGGAGACACACACACACACACACACACACACACACACACACACACACACACACACCCTGTGGCCAAGATTTTCTTAATCATGATAATATGTTTGAATACTGGAAGAATTTTAAAATATGTGTTTGAAGACAGACTCTATGGGTCTATAATTGTTTAAAAACAAGATTTTTTTCAAAAAGAAGATAGACCCTATAAAGGAAACAAAAATGATGTTAATACCCCCAGACAATGCCGAAGTAAGTTAATGCCTATATTAGGGTTTGCCAAAAAAAAAAAAAAAGATAAAAGATATGAGGGGTATGGTGGCTGTACTCTTAGTTTATCTGTGTACCTATAAAACTCACAAGCCTACAAATGCAGGCTTTCTGTTAAAAATGTAAATTTGTATGTGACCATACAAGTATTGACTATGAAAGTATAGAAAAACCAATTCCATGTTGCTAGATAAATTCCACACAGCCATTAACTTTCCTTTCTTAGCTATTCTACCCTAACTTACTTATTGTTTGCATGTAATGACATAAAGCCAAGTACATTTAATTCTGTAGTTGTTTCCAGAAATATGCCTACCATCTGATTATAAATTTTTTTTAAATTTACATTTAAGCCTCCTTAAAACTATACTATTTGAATTCTCAATATGATCCTGGAAATTTTTAATGCTGAAAAATCAGTGGTATTTCCTCTCCCTCAATCCTATGTTAGTCAGCCAAGAAGAGTCTCCCATCCTTGTCACAAAGCATTTTGATCAGCTATTTTAAAATAGAATCCAATGGAATTGGATCCAGGATGAGTGGGAAATTGCTCCTCGAATCAAGAGTTTATATTAATATGCGATTGTAGATACAGTAAAGCTGGCCAAATAAAAATACATAAAAATCAAATCACTAAATGGGTTTAAGGAGACAAATATATGGCTAGTTTGTTATTGCCTGTCATGAGTTCTAGTTTGTATTACTGGGGAAGATTCATTTCCCAATCACTGCAGTAAGAAGGCGGACATAAAAACTCAGACTACTTACTTTGATTGAGTTGCTTCACCGCAAAGAGAAGGGGTTCTTTGTTGTTTGGGATTTTTTCAACTTAAAATCCTGCAGCTAAAATTTTAATGCTACGAACTTTGTTATATGCAATATGCAAGGTAAAACTCTTTCTCAGGATTTTTTTTGCAGGAGAAATGTGCACCAAATCAAATTCGAAATGTTACACCATTGTTCTTTATTAAAATACAACTACTTCTTTAAAGAAAAGTGGACATTTCCAGGGCAGAAATTATCTGTTAGTCTCTTCTCAGTTTTTATCAGGAAGGAAGGAAAACAGACATTGAAGATATGAATTCATAAGGCCTTTTACTGCTCAAGTGTCTTCAACAACTATTTTCCATGGTTTTCATAGCTCCCTTTGACAATGGTGAAGCTTCTAACTCATCTCTCTTAAATAAACGTTTTATAACGTTAACGGCCATTTCGATAACTGCTCATTTTCCAGTTACAAACTGGAAAGTACATATGTTCTATTCCTTTGAGACCATCACAGAAATGTGGGGGAAGCTTTCTAAAAGGAGAGACATCCCGATTCCAGCAAAAATTCAACACTGTTGGAGCTCAGCATTTGTCCCAACACTGCAAGATAGAGCTGAAAGCTGAGCTGTGCCACTCTCTACCCAAGACTGGCATGAACGGGGCGAGAAAACCTTTCCCAACGGAGCAGAGGATGGTCCTCTGTTCTCACTTTGGTGTGCATCTTCCAAGAGAGTGGCAACTTCTGAAACTCCTTTTCACTTTCTCTGATCACAGTTCCCCACTGAGGCAGCCAGTGCTTTTTTTTTTTTTTTAACAATAATATCAAATATTTATTTTTTCCAGTCTTATTGAGATATAATTGACATAGCCCGTTACTGAGTCAGTAATTCTGCCTTGGTACTGACATCAGACCCCACTCAGAGTATGACTCTGCTGTCCCCCTGGCAGTCTATGAACACATAGCCTGATATCTAAGGGGGGAAAGTCACTTTAACTCCACATGTAAGTGAAACATGAAATACACATATACATGGAAAATGCAGCAAAGAACTCTCTAGCACTGCATCTGAACCCAGGGCAAGGTAGTCATAATAGATCTGCACTGACTCACACTTCCAGCTTAATCTGTTTCAGGCAGTTGTCCCACACTGCAATGACTCTGACTATTTCAAAGGACATTTGAGCACAGATAGATTATTAACTAATTGGGAGATTATAATACAAAATGTTAGAAAATACCCACTAATGATTCTGACTCTGTATGTCAAGATTCATCTTGTTCAAGAGTGAATAAGGGGACTTGCCTGGTGGCGCAGGGGTTAAGAACCCGCCTGCCAATGCAGGGGACACGGGTTCAAACCCTGGTCCGGGAAGATCCCACATGCCGCGGAGCAACTAAGCCCATGCGCCACAACTACTGAGCCTGCGCTCTAGAGCCCGCGAGCCACAACTACTGAGCCCACGTGCCGCAACTACTGAAGTCCACGTGCCTAGAGCCCGTGCTCTGCAACAAGAGAAACCACGGCAGTGAGAAGCCCGCGCACCGCGACGAAGAGTAGCCCCCGCTCGCCGCAACTAGAGAAAGCCCGTGCACAGCAGAGAAGACCCAATGCAGCCAAAAATAAATACATAAAATAAATAAATTTATATTTAAAAAGAGTGAATAAGAGTAAAATAAAATAAAAATAAAACCCCAAGCACAGTTATTTAGTAGTGAAATGAACACAGAGAAAGGGATTCAGAAAATCCCGCACACAGGCAGATCTATGGTGCTCAGTTGAATATTCAAAACTGAATCTGGCATAAATTTCACAACCTCAGAGTGACTTGTTGGAATTTGCAAATTAAGCACAGAGATGGTATTTCCAAAAGAGTCTTTGCATGCATTTTAGCTCTCATAATAAAAGAAAAATCTATCCAAATATATTGAACTCTTAAACAAAACAAAAAAAGCCTAACAGTTCATCGAAAAATCAACAGCCAAAAAGTCATAAAATTATTCAAAGAAATATTTTTCTTAGCATTCAACAGCAGTGCTGAATATGAATTGGTAAGCTGTGCTGTTACCTCAAATTCTCATGACTCTAGAAAGTGTAACCTACAGGAGAAATAAATCCTTGTGTGTGTGTGCAACTGGGTATAGTTTACTGCCAACATAACTCATAGTGACCGACTTATAAATAAACTTTAACTATACACACAAACAAACACATATCTGCTCCTACATTGTAGGAGGTTTAAAAATATACATGGGACTCATCTAACCATCCATAAACACAAAAATCGTGAAAACATATGTAGAGAAATGCAGTCAATCTAACTCCCAGTTTCCTGTGTTTTTAATTGTTCTCCAGCTAGTTTTACACAAAACTCTGACATCTTGCCTTTACGTCATTCCAGCTTGGCAGGTAACTTCAGTAAAACTTCCATATTTAGAAATTTAGTGACATTCAGGATCTTAGCTTCCATGCCTCTCGTCACCTCCCCCAAACGAGAACTTATTTGATGATAAGTTCACCATCTTAGCCTAAGTTCTAAACAAGAAATCACCATAGGATAATTAAAAACACCCCATGAATCTCTTCTCGGCAAACCTAGGACACGTAACTGGTTTCGGTTCCTATTTCTTAAAGAGAATTCAGTCAATCCTCCTTAGAGGTTTCAGAGGAAAAGAAGGATTTTCCAAGACAGATAAGTTGAAATGATCCCGCTTTGATCTCAGTGGTTAAGAATCCCTCACAATAGAAGATGGCCACTGAGAGGCCGGGATCCCGGCCTTTTAATGCGTAACAATGGTATCAACAAACAGCTACTTAATCAATATTTGGCCAGAGCTGCTGAAAACTTCCTTTTCAGATTTTAATTCCTAGTTGTAAAACAACCCCAGAGCAGCCAGTGAGATAAGGCATTAAACTGACTGCTTAATTGCCTTTTACTGTCTTGTTAGTTATATATGTACATTCTTAATGGTTCTTTAATCTTTATTTACCCACATAAATAAGTTACCTGCCATAGGACTCCACCGACCTGAACCAACCTTCTCTGCCCCATCCCTGGCCAAACTCTCACCGTTTATTGCTGCTGTTGAGGCTTTTAATATTCATTGGCTACTTATTTACGTACGATGTGAGCATATAACCTCATAGTTAGGAAGGAATTTTTTTCCCCTTAAAATATATGTATTCATGAATGTTGAACCTGAGTTCGGTGGCAACGCTCGTATTCACCTGATTAATTTCCGCATATTCCACTCCCTGAACTGACGCGCACTTACTGGTTCCACCTCACCGCGCCGATGGCTTTTACTGCACAGCCCTGAGGACTCTTAAATGACCCTTCAGTAATTATTACCCACGTGAAGCCCCTACGTCCCCGTTCCGGTGCTATCAACAAGCAAATCAAACTTCAAAATAAACATACAATTTCAAGCATTAGTTAGAAAATCTGCATGTTTTCAATAAGGCTAGAAAGTGAGCCTATAGCAGTCAACCAAACAGAACAAACCCTCGAAAAATAAAACCACGATCCGAACTCGGGTCTTTCCTTTCAAATCGGGCCAACAGGAAAGTCGTTACCGTTATCTCCTTGAAAAGAACACAGCGAGGTGTTTTAATTCAAGTTTTGATATTTCCAATACATTTCCAAACGGGTGATATTTCCTTGTTGAGTATTGTAAGGGCTTCAGAAAACATGAAATTTACCCCAAAGACCAGAGACGACATTGGGGTCAAATTCATGATTCTGACAAATGGACTCGGAGAGTGGGCCGTCCACTTTAATAAAGGTTCCGATGCCACAAACCTAAGATCTTATAGCCCGTGATTTTAATCTGTGGGAAAGCTCCTCCCTCCCCCGCCCCCGCCTGTTCCC
>NW_020175039.1:2444857-2446289 GCF_003031525.2 Neophocaena asiaeorientalis asiaeorientalis | reverse complement strand
GGCGGGTGAGGGAAGAAACGGCCTTCCGCTCCCCTCGATGTCAGTAGCACTCCAGTTAATGATAAAATGTTCTTTTCATGATTCCACTGGGAACGAAATAGTTCCAGGACTTTTAAAACTTCTGTACGTTTTTAATTGCTTTATCTTATGTCCCGCTGAAAAGTTGATGTCGTCCTCGTTAATATTAGAAAAGCTCCTAAGTTTACAAACTCAAGCAAAACTTTTGTCACCTTTACTTTCTCAAATTAAAAAAAGAAAAAAAGCACTTTTTCAAAAACATCAAATTGAAAGGGAGCGTTAAAAAAAAAAAAAACGGAGGGTAAGCTCCAACCTACCTATGCTTGGGGTCTCTTGGCTCAATCTTTGAAATTGTTGCAAAGCTCCCACGCTCACTGGTGATTCTTAAAAGGGGTAAAGTCCTATGAAAGTGTATCTCCAGCCCCAATCAAAACATCAATTTGGCAATCTGGCCTCTCTCCCCCTGCACTCCCGAGCTGCCACTTCAAAGCCGCAGCAACAAGTCAGTAATTGTAACTTTGCATCTAAATATTTAAGCGAGAGTCTTGCAGTCGCGTGTCCATTTACAGTCCTCATCTGTGCTCTAATTCCATTACGGCACAAAGCAAAAATGTTTCCCAAAACTCACAAACAGGAAAAGCGTCACCCTGCTGCTGCTGCCGCTGGAGGAGGAGTTGATGAAGGAGCAGTTTCCATTGATTAGTCACTGCTTTTGTGTTAAGGGCTTTCTTTAAAATAAGAAAAAAATGGGGGAGGTTGCAGAAATTTCACTAATGTGAGCCTCAGGCAAGGAAGGGGGAAAAAAGAGGAGAAGAAGAGGGCGGGGGAGGCGGGCTGTGTCTAGATGAAAGTGAGAAGGACATAAAGGAGGCAATTGAGTCGGCTGCAGCCCGGCGAGCTAAGCTTCGAGCCGGCCGGAGCTCAGGGGAGGGGGCGGCGCGGCGCTTTGGCGCAGGGCGCAGGAGTGGGGGCCGGCCCATTGTGGCGGCGCCCGCGGGCCAGCTCCGCAGCGCCGGGGGAGGAACAGAGACGCCTATTGAGTGGCCGCAGCGCGGGCAGTGCCCACAGCCTCAGTTGCTGCGACCGGGGTTAGGTTCCTACCGCTGCGCCTGCTCGACTCTTGGGGAGAGGAATGGTGTGTGGGGAGGGGGGTGGGGGTGTGGGGAGATGAGGAGGGTGCTGGGGGATGTTCCTGGCTGCCCTACCCTCTCCTTCCACCCTGGCAAAAGAGCTGGAAGCAAAGATCCAGAAGTGGCGCACAGCGTCTATTGCGCGCCTAGGGCGCGCACGGGCCTGAGCGCCCCGCGTCGGCCCGAAGCGCTGCTCTTGCATTGGGCGAGGGACACGGCAAAGTTGGGAAGGTGAAAGAGGCCATCCAGAAGAAAGGACGAGACCCTGGAGAACAAAATGAGGC
>NW_020175039.1:2434795-2444741 GCF_003031525.2 Neophocaena asiaeorientalis asiaeorientalis | reverse complement strand
CAGGGTACCTCTTTCCCTGTGTCCCAGTCTCTGACAGGTAGAGAGAGGTACTCGGGAAAGCCAGTCTCAGAAACATCCGGCAGGCCGGAAAGGAAGCTGGAACCTCCAGAAAGAGCGAGCCGCCCTGATCATGACACCTAAACGTCCCTCCTCAGCCGGGCTCCTCCTGCCCGGTCTGGGAGCTCAGAGCCGTTTATCAACATTCAGTCTATTTTCCAAGCGGGGCAGCCTGGGACTTTTGCGGCCCAAAGGATAGAGGGAATTTTTTTTTTTTTTGAGGTTTCTAAACTTCCCTTCAAACTACACTCCACTCTGTCCTTTCTCTGGGCCCCTCTTGTCCTCCAGGGCTCATCTGGAAAGGGAGCTAGAGACACTGAAGAGACTGACACTGCATCTTCCCTGACAACCCCAAATTAAATTAGACTTCAGCCTCCCGAGTTGTGTGTATGTGTGTGTTTTCAACGGTTCAGCCCCCTCTGGGGAGAATACTCTGATTTTGAAAATGCCCTTTAGCAATTGCCCTTGAATGGCAGCGGGCCCAGCTAGACGGCCCAAAAGACTAGAAACATTTTGTAGGTGAAATGGCCACTTTTTCCACGCTGGAAAGTCCATAAAACTTCCTGGCGCAGCAGCTATTGGGGCTCATTGAATAATTCATCCCTCATTGCAAGCCCATAATGTCTATTCTCGGGCCTTTGTGGGGCTGTTTTCTCTTCTTTTCTCCTTGAATTATAAAAAGGTTGCCTTCCTTTGTTCACATCAAGCTGCTGCGAGCCGGAGCTTTGTCTGGGCCGAGCTAAAGTGTGAGTTTCAATGGACTCTCCAGGCTTTGTCTCCCAAGTTCATCTCCAAGTGTAGATTGTGTAGAGAAGGCCTTCTTTGTAAAAGCTGGAAAAGTTGTACAAATGTTTGACCAGCTCATTTGGGGCGTTTTGTCTCCTGGGCCTCGGTTGCCGGTGCTGTGAGGGAGCTGGCGAGCTGCGGAGAAGGCGCCTCCAGCAACAAGTAGCAAAGCCTTGCCACCCTTCACCACCCCCCCTTCCCAAGTCTCTCCTACCCTCTGGGCTCATTGCCCCGCTGTCTGCAGGGGCCCGTTAGGTTTGGGGTTGGCTGGTTTCTCGCCTTCCTCCCTCCCAGCACCTCCGTGATGCATCTAGACCGAGAATAAAAGCTGGGGTCTCTTCTCAGAGACCAGGGCAGAAACGCACCCCTCCAAAAGGAAGGGCTTAAACCGAGTCCATGTGAGTCCCCTGCTTTAGAAGGAGGGAAGCAACAGCACAGGTATCTCCCCTGCCCAACCTGTCTTGGGTTTTGGTGTCTTTTCTTGATTGCCTGTGTGTGCCGGGGCATCTAGGCACCTGTTTATCGCTGAAATCTGTGGTTCAGATATATAACATTGAAATCTGGGTCCCTTCGAGGTTGTGTACAGAGTTTGCATTGATTTGTAAAGCTGCCGCTCCGGAGGGCCAGCGGTTCGCCCCGGAGTTGAGCAATGAAGGTAAAAGAAGCGACCACTTTCCTGACCCTACCCTGGATGCCACCGGCTGAGGGCTCAGACCCAGCCGGTCGAAGTGGGTGACCGCTCCAAGCCCACCTGGAGAGCCGCCTGCCCTTCTAGGGCAACTCAAAAGTCAACTCAGCCCAACGAAGTCCCGGCCCCGGGCGAGGGAAGGCCACGCATGGGGGAGGGGGGCACCTGGCAACTCCCAGCCCTTTGCGCTTTGGAGGAGGTGCAACCATCCCCAAGGCCAAAAGTGCTGAGACGCAAAACGGCTGAGACTCTCCTGCTGCCGTGAACCCTTCCAGGTTCAACTCCCATGGGGTTGGCTTTCTTTTGTGGGAGTGCGCATACCTTTAGAGTCTGAAGACAACCCGCCGGCTGCACTTATGACTCCGCGGGGGAGATTTCCTCTTGAGGCTGACAGATCGCAGCCAACAAGAAGATGATGGTCCGCACCCCTGGGCGGAGAAAGGGTGCCGGCACTGCGAGCCCAAGAACCCAGACCCCCTCGGTTTGTAACCCAGAGCTTAGGCTTGTTTTACTTCCCAGACACGCACAGCTCAAACCCTACCGCATTTGAAAACCGATTTAAAACAAACAAAAAAACAGCCAACTTACAGATATACATTTATAAGGCAATCAGTGTGGTGGGACCCCACTGCCTTAAAGAGTTTTGAGTCTCTCTCTCTCTCTCTTGTCCTCGTTCCCGTCCCTCTTCCTCTCTCCCTCTCTGCACCCCCCTCCTCCGATGTGGAAACCCCTTTGGAGACCCGGGCCTTTCCTAAGGGCGGAAAAAGTTCCTTTAACCTCCGGAGGCTCACGGACTGCCCCTTGCCTCACAACAGCTCAGAGACGCCCAGTCCCGTACCCCAGAGGGCAGCAGGGTGGCCCCGCACCCAGACTGCAATTTGCAGTTCTGCCTTCCGTGGGGCTGCGAGTGGTGTGGAGGAAAGGTTTAAAAATAGAAGAAAAAAAGAAAAGATTTTTGTGTTCACTGTAAGTGCGTCTCTGGTCTTTCACTTGAACGCTCTTACCCGGGTGCAGGGGATAGGAGCGAGAAGGGGCCTTGACACGAGCGGGGCCGCGCCGCCCTCAGGACCCCAACGTCAGAGCGCGGAGTCCGGGGAGGCGCCGGCCCCCAGGGCGCAGCCCAGCGCGCCGCCGCTTACCTCGTTCGCTCAGGATGCCGTCGATGCTGTGTTTCGCCTTCTTCTCACTCTCCTCCGCCTCCTTCCTTTCCAGGTCGGCCTCCTCCTCCTCGCCTTTCCCGAATTTACTCCTCAGGATGCGGCTGATGGAACTCACTGGGGGCGGAAGGAGGAAGGGGGCGCTTACGACTGAGACGTGCAGGGCCGCGCTGCAAGGGGCCCCCCGGCCCCCAGTCGGGGTACGGGTGGGGGGGCCTAGAAGGCCTGCCCTAAACAGCTTGCTTCTGCCTCCTCCAGCGTCTTTGGGCATCCTCGTCCTTCTACACCCCCTCTCACCCTTCCACTCATACCCCCCATCGCATAATCGGCCTCTAGGAACACCGAGCCGGGAGCCCGGAAAGCTCGCACCTCCAGGTTAGGGCCGGGAACCGCGGTCTCGGTCCGCTCTCCCCAGTAGGAAGTTTCCCTCCCTAGACTCCACAGACGGGTCTCTAGATCTCCAATCTAAGAGATTTCTCCCGCCAGCCACACTGCACCGCCTCAACCTGAAGGCATTGCGCCCCGCGGTTCGCGGTAAAGGCAGGAAGAACCAGAGCGGACCCGTCCCCTGCAATTCAACTTTTTTCTTTTTTCTTTTTTCTTTTTTTTTTTTTGAGGCCATAAAGGGTTTAAATTTCAACTGCAGGATCGTTTCCTATTGTAAAAGTCAAAAGAAAATGCACTCTCTCCCATTTATTTTTTCCAGATTCCAGTCTGGTAAACAAATCCATGCTCCGAAATATCTCGTTCTCGCAGGGGGGAAAAGGGAGTTTCCTTTTAATTAAAAACAAACCCGCGCGCCCTCGCCCTCGCCTGCGCTCGCCCCTCTTCTCCCTCCGCCTCCCCCTGGCCGCCGGGGGCGCCGGATGGGCCCTGGGACTCTCGGGAAAAAATCCCGGCCGTTGCCGAAGCCTCCCTCCTTGGCGCGCACGGTGAAGTCTCGGTTGGCGCGGCCCCATCTCCCTTCGGTTAGGATTACCAAAACATTTGTTTCTCTTTAAAAGGGAACATCAATATTAATAAACGCTTGGCCTCCGCCTCGCGTTTCCTGCCCTGCCTCTACGACAGAAATCCTCTTTGGGGAGCCCTCAGCGGCGGTCTCTCAACCCCAGGACAAGCAGCTCATCACTCCCTCCATAAAACGCCAAAAACGTCTAGCTCGTAAATATTTCAGAGCCCTGGGAGGGGCCGTCTTCCGATGGCCCAGATCGATCATTGGGGTGATGATGGTTCAGATGGCCTGCCCGGATAATAGCGACTGACTCCTCGCCCCAGGAAGACGTTAATGAGCCTGGTACCTGAGGGTACGGTGTTTCGGTCACAGACCGCGTCCTTGAGTAATTTGTCTCGAATTTCCCAGCTGAACATGCCTGGGTTCTCTCTTTTGTATTCCTCAATTTTCTTCTCCACGTCAGGCGTTGTCACCTGCTTTAAGAGAACAGGCAGGCAGGCGTTGGTACCCAGTCCTCTGGGCCAGATGTGGCGGCCGCACCGCCTCGGGCCTGGAGGGACGCTCCTTCTTGCGCCCCCTGGGAAGGTCCCTCTGCTTAGCAAAAGGGCCCTTGCTCTCTGAGGCTGTGTACTTTAGAAAGGGGCAGAGAGGAAACCATCCCACCCGGAAGCAGCCTGTGTACTCTTCTCCCCAGATCAGCCCCTCAGTCGGCTTAAAATAAGAAGAGCTATGACATATTGGAAGGGGTGTACTTTCTGATCCATGGAAATAAAGAAAGGCAACCCCTTACACTGAATCAACACGAAAACGAAACTAAAAAAGGAATGCTTGAAAGAGTAGCAGAAAACTCAAGTTAGATCTGTGACTTGGGCCTTTCCAAAGGAGCACAAGATTTTAGCTAAGGTGAAGACCAAAATGAAATGCAAAAGGTGAGTATCCAGGTTTTTTAAAAATTAGAGAGGATAGCAAATATGGATAATTTTAGAGACTGACTCTTTTTTTCCCAATAAAAAGAATTTCCAGAGATTCTTAGAGAGGTTGCAAAGGGGGCTGGCATGGCAGGAGGAGAAGCGGTTGTCTGGAAGTCTTCAGTTTACCAGAACCCTCCTTTGGGTTTTGCCCTGTGGCAACTAGAAAATTATATTGGATTTTCCCCACATCCAGAAGAAAAGGCAGACCGTATACAATCCCCTCCCACTCAGCCACAGCCAGTGTGATTCTCTTTCCTTTTTTAAGGAGAACCAAAATAATTTGAGGATAGCACCAAAGTACCTTTTAAAAGCCAAGTCATTGGCTCATTACAAAGAAAACAAATCACCCTGGCTTTTGACTCCTTGAAGACAATTTGGACTGGAGGCGACTGGGGATGGGAGTTGGGAGAGAAACCATTAAAAGCCAAAAGTGGCTCCTTGGATTAGTTTTGGAAAAGGCAGTGCAGTGGCTGGGAGCTGGGATGATACTTGGGGAATAAACCAGCAACAGGTGGGCACATACAGCTTTCACACTTTGGGTGTTTGCCTATTAAAATAATTTGATGGGGATTCCAGGACTCTGAGGCATAAAAAACAAATGCCTTATCACCTTTGCAAAAAGGCTGGAGTTTTTCCTTAGCATTCATCAAGGAGAGCCAGCTAAGACAGCACTCTAGCCACTTCCCTTCAACCCCCAATACACACACACACACACACACACACACACACACACACACCTTCTCAGATTTGGAAAAACTCCTCAGAAAGCCCCAGATGGCAGTCCTTGCCCCCTGCCCATTCTTCCCTAACTCGGGACACTGCAGGCAGGAGGCCTCCAGGGCCAGGACCACGCGCTCACCTTGGGCTTGCTGCCACCGATGGCGCCGGGACGGATGGAGCCCGTCTCCTGATATCTGCACAGGATCTTAGAGACGCAGCCGTGGGACACACGCAGCTGGCGGGAGATGACACAGGGCCGGATGCCGTGGTGGGCCATCTCCACGATCTTGTGACGGATGTGGTTGGGTAGTGGCCTGCCGTTGATAAATACACCGCCAAGTTGGTTGACCCGGCCCTGGCCGAGGGGGGTGGACACTGAGAGCAGAAGGCGAAGAGAGAGACGCACAGAACGTCATTTCGGGAGAGCAGAGAGCAGCCCAAAAGATGAACCCACCTAATTTCTCACTCCTCTGGCCAATCGCCATGCTACAGCCTCAACACTGAAACTGCTCCATTCAGGCTCCCAGCCCCAGACCCTGTTTCAACTACACTTGTTCAAATTATTAAGCAATTCAGGGGCACATAATCTTGTGTGAAGGGAACAACCAGGGCAAACTAACTCGCTCCAGTGAAACTGTCTTCCCTTTGGGCCCAGGAAAGGGGACAACTTGTGGGGGAGACTCTGAGGCTGGAACAGCCCCCTGACAGAAAGATGTTCACCCAGGCCTTCTCGAAGTCACACTAAACACTGTCTAACTGGGGCAGCTTTCTTTCTAAGGCACTTGGAGGAGCTGACAGCCCTTCAGGTTTCTGGCTAAGAGGGCCGCAGCCAAAGGTCAAAGAGGGTCCTGGAAGCAAGCCGCAGGTGTCAGTGCGTGTCACCTGTTACACCTCGGGACAGAGGCGACAGACGGGTCTGCTCGCAGGTCCCCTCGCCTCCCCTGGTGCCCTGGATATTACATCCTACTCTGGACTGAGGGCCAAGGCTAGGCACCACCCGGTCAGCATCCCGGCTCGGGCGCCTCAACCTCGCAAATTGCCTAGAAAGTTTCGGGCTTGCAAATCCTCTTGCCTCCCTGGGATTCCAGAACCTTCAGGCTAACTGAAAGGCAGTTCCCCAAACAGGTTGTGGAAACTTCGAGATGCCGCTGGAGATGAATGGAATTCTAATTAATAAATCAATTAATACTAAATTTTCCAAACTCCACAACTTTGCCGCGGCAAGAAATCCCTTCCGGAATTAACAGAAGTTTAGCAAACACGGGAGCAACCGGGATAGTTTTGAGATGCCTTCGGGTGGACAAAATGCTGGTGGACAAAATGCTGAGAAGTCGCTTTCTGGTGCTCAGAAGCCGCCTGATCCTCTCCCCACCACGGCATTTCCAAAACAACAGAGGCAAGCGCAATGGCCCAGGAGCAGGCCTGACGGCCAAGCTCCGCGAGGACTTGAGAGAAGGGCGCTTCGTTTGCCCAGAGAAAATCGAGTCGGGATCTCGCCCGACTGTTCCCTCCTGGGGCGGGGGTACCCCGGGAATGGGCTCCTGGACGCGCCTGTGGAGACCCGGGGCTGGGTGGAGCAGCCTCGCCGCGGCCCCGGGGTTTTGGGCGGCGCTGAGGCCCTTTCTTACCTTCCAGCGGGAATCCGCTGCGCGGGTAGTTCTGCCCCGGGCCCGGCCGCATCATCCTGGGCACAGCTCCGGCCAGTGTGGTCATCCTGGGGACAGCGCCGCTTGGAAATTATATCCAGGTGAAGGCGAAACAGAAGGACGAGAGAGGCGCTGGTGACCCTCGGCAACTCCCCCGAACGTGGAGAGCCCCTCCCCAAAAAGACTGGAGCGAGAGGAGGGACACGGGGAGGGGGTTGCTCGCTCCTAGTCCAAAGAGAGGCTCGAGGTTGAACCGGGGAAAGGGGCGGGCAGGGAGGGCCCAGAGTCCAGGATCCCGAGCCCAGGGCGGAAAAGTTTGGTGCGAAGCTGGGCGAGCGGCCCCGCGGCTGGGAGCGCTGGGGAGGGGGCTCTGAGCGCCGCGACGAGCCGAGGCGGGGGGGCCGGGGGCGGTGCGCGGCCGGCCTGAGTCTCCTCCCGTCGTGACACCGAGTGCGGGGATCCGGGCTCGGGAGCATTTATTAGTTCTTTCACCCAAAGCTTGGTCAGGAGCCCTGAGCTGCGATTGGCCGACGGGGAGACCGTCCCGGGTGGCGGAGGCACGCGCTGATTGGGCGACAGCGGCCACTTTCTCTTCCCATCCCCGGCGGCGCCGAAGCCTCGGCAGGCCCGGAGAGGAACCTGCGCTGCGCCTCTTCCCCGGGAAGAGAAGGGTACACCCACGGAAACAGGCACAGTCCGAGGGAGATGGCAGCTGCTGAGACTGGAGAGGGGTCCGTGTCTGTCTGTCTGTCATTCTATGTGTGACTCTCTTCTTGAGTTTCTATTTCTCCGTCTCCTTATCTCTCGGTGTGTATCTCTGTGTGTCTTTCTCTGTCTCTGACTCTTCCTCTCATTCTATCTCTCTGTGTGTCTCTATGTCTCTGTTCTTCTCCCTGCGGCTCTGCCTCGCGCCCACTTTTCTTGGCTTCCTTGTCAATGAAGGGGGTGCAATTACAATAAGAAGGCATTGGAGCCCCCAGACGTCTTTAGTCTTCCTTCCTCTGGTCCATGCCCCTTGGCAGAGGCTTATTATGAGGGTCTTCCCTATGGGGTTCCTCTTAGAGTCCAGAGTGCGCTGATAAGTTCTTCACAGTCTGGGGGCAGGGATAGTGTGAAGCTTAGGTAGTGGCTGGAGGCCACAGTACCGGTTGGTTGAAGGCTGGGGAAGGGAGGAGAAAGAAAAAGGTCTCCTCTTCTTGATTAAAAAACCGTCTCTAGGAAGCCCCAGCTCTAAATCTGGAGGTATAGATTCCCCAGTGCTTTGGCAGAGATGCATCTATAGGTTAAAGTTTTGCCCGGCTGCAGCATTTGTTCTCAGGAATTTATTATGGTATTCAGACTAAAGTGCTGGAAAAATAAAAGGAGCAAAGTCTTGGCTAGGAGCTGAAGTGTCCCCAGCAGGATATGACGCCAGGAGTGTTGTAAAGACTGTCTGTCCTTAGAGAAGGTGCTATTGTACATAGTCTTTTATTTATAACTTGGTAAGTGCCAGCGAACGCGCCTCCTTTACACCCCCGAGTGCCAGTCCCGCGCTCAGCACTGCGCTTTATTCGCTCGAGTCTATTCAAGGACTGTCACTCGGGGCCTGCGAGGTATTCAGGGCCTTAATCAATCAAAAGGATGAGAATCAGGCAGGTTTTTCCCTTTGAAATAAAGGAAACAATGACTTCTGGGCTTCAAGTTCCCCCTTTTCCTTTTACGATTTTTGAATTTTTTTCTGCACTGGAGTTCTCCACCCTCTCTCTCCTTCCCCTTTCCCTTAACTCACTTGACAGTTTTTACATGAACTCGGGCCCCCAAACCCAACTCCCCACCCCCTAATTAAGGCAAACTAAGAAGGCAAGATGGAGGGGGGAGTATAGCTGCTCAACCGACTGCGAGTGGGCTCTTCAAAAATCCACTCGCAAGTGGGAAAAGCAGGCAGCTTTCGGCTCTGCCCAAAGTCAAAAGGTTTGGTTGACCCTCTGAGCAGGGGGAGACCAGCCTCTGGAGACACCAGAAAAAGTCTGGACATGCCCTCACCCACCCAAGTGGGGAGGGCCCCACGTGCATTCATAGTACACAGGAGGGACGCTGCTTAGAATGCAGCCCTGTTTAACCTGGTTTTACATAAAATGATTCACTTTGTCAACGGAACAACTTTCTCAGTTCCTTTTTGCACACTTGGGGGCCACAAAAGCCTGTGTCCTGTTTCCTAAGCTACTTCTCGAGCTAGACTTTTTCCAAGTTTTCTGTCTCCAAAGGTTGAGTGGAGCGGCCAGAGCACTTTCTAGGGTCACCCGTCCGTGTTGGAGGAGGGAGACCCGAAAGTGTGTTTCCAGAGGGCAAACGCAGACTCAACTCACAGTTCAAAGGAACCCTGGGACCCGCGGCAACGAGGGCTTAAAGAACGTCCAGGACTGAGTCTCATTTGTTTGGAAGCCGAGGGCTACGTCTTCAAGCCCTCGCCGTGGACCCGGTGCTCTCCCGCGGGGCGTTCTCTCTCTCTCTCGAGAGCCCGCGGATCCGGGAAGGGATGCGCTTGCCGCAGACTCGCTCTCCCGGGTTTCGCGTCCTCCCAGTTGTAGAGCCGGGAGGACCTTTGAATGGAGGTGCTGCAGGTTGAAATGGATTTCTTTCGAGGGCCCATAAGTGCCCGTCCAGTAGGCGCATCCATAAACCGACCACCACTTGCTATAAAAATGTACAAATGGAGGTGGGGTGGGGGGCGGGGAGGAGGGACTGGCGGCCTGCAGCCCGGGAGTCTCTTTGCTGGCCTCTCCCCTGCCAGACCGCTCTGAGGTATATATGTAGCCAGAAGATTAACTCAGCTCTTCCTCAGCCTGGCAGCAGCCGGAGGACCCGGGAGACCCAGAGACGGGTGGGAGGGCATCCTCAGGCTCGTGGCAGCTGGGCCGGTCGGGCTGCAGGGTCACTTCCGAATTCCCCAAATTCCCTGAGGTTGGTATCCCCGAGGTCTGGCTTGGGAT
>NW_020175039.1:2428445-2434673 GCF_003031525.2 Neophocaena asiaeorientalis asiaeorientalis | reverse complement strand
CAACAGGTCACCGGAGGGCGGGGTAGTTCCCGGTTTCCCAGACTGGTTTCTAAAGAAAGCACCCGATTCTACACTCCAGCCACTCCTTCCCTATCTCGGAAGCTTGGGCCTCCCCTTACTTCTTTTCCAAAGTCTCTCTGGAAGCCGAAGTTACACCCACACCTGACTCCCCGGAGCAGGAAGGGGATCTCCACCAGGGCACCTCCCCTGCTGGGAACCTGTGGGCCCCCGAGTCCCCATTCCACTCGCGGGCAAAGGAGTAACCCTGCAGTGGGGTTTGGAAGGCGGACGCCTGGCCCTGCAGCCCTGAGCCCAGGTTTGGGAGGCAGTATCACTTCCTCAGACTGACAAGTTACCCAGAGAGCAGCCAGGAGAGTCTCCAGCACAGTTCTGTGAAGGAACGGTGGTGTCCTCCCACACGTGCACGTGCAAAATGAAACTGGAGCCCTGAGGACGATAGTAGGATAATTCGACCCCAAAAGGAAAGTAACTTGCAGCTGCTTCCTCTGCCCCCAGTTACAGAGGCACTTTAGGTGAAATAGATAGCGGCTGCCCCTCCAAGCCTGTGGGGAGCATGCCCGCTTCACTAGAAGTCCCTCCGTCCCGGCCAGCTTGGATGCGTGGATCTGCAGTCCAGTCAGGTTAAGTGGAATCTGCTTTGGGCCAAGTGACACCCTTCAGCCCACAGCCCCGCACTTGTGGACCCCAGGCCACAAGAGTTTCATGGCCCACGGACTTCTTGGGCCTCCGAGAGGAGAGAGACCACTTCATTCTAGCCGGACACAGGCCTTAGGAGGAAATTATGAGCTGTGTAAAATAATGTCCCTGAACTGGAGGCGGGGGTGCCTTATCTGGAGGGTGTAGCCTTGCGGGGACGCGTCCCAGGGTTGCAGGCATCACTCAGGATGGAGTCCGAGGTTCGAGCAAACGCAACGGGAAACCCTCAACTCCGCGGAAAGGTTTTCCCGCGTTCACCGGGAGGAAATCAAAACGCCAGACCCTGACCACGTGCTTCTTGGCCGGATACCAGATTGGTGATTGCTGGGGTTAAACCCGTGGCCCATCACAGCGCCTGGCTTAGCGACCGTGATCAGGCCCCCAGCTGTTGTTTGTCAAAAGCTTTGGCGCCTCTATTCTCCCCCACTGGAAAATTAGTCGGGATGGGGTCGGATTTAGGGACTGGATGGGGATCTGCGCATCGCACTGAAATGTGGTGTGGGCCAGCAGCAGTGGTTTTGTCCCCGCGGTGCCCCTGTAGCTAGGGAAGCGGCCCCAGAACGTGTGAGTGGGTTCTCAATAAAGAACATATGGTTTGTGAGAAAAGAAGGAAGAAGGAAAAAGAGGAAAGGAAACAGAAGGGAGAGGAAGAAGTGAGGTGTAAAAATATATTTTTTGAAAGGCAGTGAGGGAGGGAGAGAATGAATCTCACAGCAGCTTGTCTCCTACAAGATGTTCATTTGGTTCTGCAAAAATTATTTTTATGCAAATAAGGAAGACAAGATGCCCAGAATCTGGGAGAGGGGGGAGAGGTGTCTCATAAAAAATAGAATACATACTCTCTAACCTTCAAAAAGTGTTTTGCCCAACTCGGAAAGAGAGTGCGTGTGTGTGTGTGTGTGTGTGTGTTCGGGGGTAGGTGTTGAAGTTTACAAGAGAAATTTGGTAACTGCTCTGCTGGTGTGTGTATGAGATGCCAGCACACAGGGCCGCGTTTGAAGGGATCCTGGAGTGGGAGAGGGGAGGTAAAGATTTAGGGGTCTTGGAAAGGGGGTACTGGCTGGCACTGGGGGCTGTCTGGGCCTTGAGGAGGAGAGGAAGTGCACGGCCAGATCTGAAGTGGGGTGGAAGCAGAGCTGGGGACGTGGATGTGAGGGCTGGGGAAGCGGGAGGTCTTCCGGGTTTCCTTGACGTCTGGAGCAGAACGAAGAGCAAGTGACCACGCCAGGAACTCCTGCCCCAGGGTGCCTGGGGGCGCTTCTGGACACGAAGTGCCCGGGCTGTGTGTTCCGCTGGTGTGGGGCGGGAGAGACGTGGAGGGGGCGGAAGGGGAAGCAGTGGCCTTTCGCTTTGATCAGGCCAGGTCTCTCTCGGACTCTGCCGCGGCCCGGTGACGGAGCCAGCGCCATGAGCCGCCATCGCCTCTCGGCCTGAATCCCTTCAACCCCCGCAGCAAGTTTCTCTGCCAGGTGGATTTTAGAGGGAGAAACGGGAGGCGGGTGACACAAGGAGCAAGAAAGATCTGGGAGGCTGTTCAAACTCAGGTTATCAAGCTGAGCCACAGTGAGGTCCCGGGAGCCTAAGGCGGCAGAGCTGTGAGTCCCTGACCTGCGGTTCCCAGGTTTTAAAAGCGGGTCGGCAGCGGGGACTGTACAGCCAACTCGGAGGAATAAACGCAACAGGTGCGGGGAGCTGGAAGAGACCAGGTTTCCGTGAGCGGAGTCCGGGTGCGATTTGGCTAAAGCCTGAGGAGGACTGGCAGGGACGGAAAAAGACGATTAGGAAGTGTTCTGCGCAGTCCGCCTCCCGGCCCCGCCCACCCACTTCGGGGCGGCCCCTGGGAGCTCACCTGGTACGAGGAGAGGAGAGGTCCCTTGTCCTGGGATACGTCATTTCCTGACCCCCTCCACCCTTTCAAAGGTGGAGGGGAGGAGGAAAGGAGGAGGGAGAAAGAAAGGAAGGAAGGAAGAAAGGAAGGAAGGGAAAGAAAGAAAGGAGGGAAGGAAGGAAGGAAGGAAGGAAGAAAGAAAGAAAGAAAGTCACCACAACCAAAATAGGCTGCCTCAGCCCTTCCAGTCTCTAGATAGGACTTACACTAAGTTCCTTCCTAGGTCTTAAACTTTTTCTCCATCTCCCTTCTCCCAGGAAAACACCTATTACCTCATCTAAACAAATTTTCTCTTTTGGGGGATGAACCTTTAATCCAACCTTGGGTTTGCGGACGAGGAGTGGAAGAAAACTTTTGATTTAGAAATTTAGAGTAAGGAGAACCCTAAGGGAAAAACCCTGAAACGACGAAAACTGACCATCTCAAACTCAAAGTGATGGGAAGGGGCGGCCAGGAGAAGTCTGAGCTGGAGCGAGCGTTGGACAGAAGTGCAGACCCGGCCCTAACTGGCTGCCCAGAGCCCTGCCACAGAAAGCTGTCCCGGGTCCCCTCGGTGGTCCCAGGTGCAGGTCACCCTTGTGGCCTTTCTTTTTTTTTTCCCCCAGAAAACCCCGCAAGAGGCATGCTGGTCCTCAGACCCCCAACGCCCAGCCCCGGCCAAGAGTTAAGACAAGTAGCCCCGAGAGGAATGAGCTTCAGAAAGCCTTTCTTCTTCTTTTCATTTCTAAACGAAATCTAATACTATCTGGCTGCAAAAATATATGTCACTGGACCAGAGTCTGAAAGATTAACATTTGGATGTGCAGGAAATGTAATCTGCATGGCTAATTGATTCCCAGTGTATCAGTTTAAAGGATAAAGATCAATATCTACATGATGGATATTGTATTAATAGGGGCATAAATAAAGGCCGAAGAGTCGTTACGAAAACCTTTGAAGCCGCTTCCCGGCTCCTGGGCCCTCCACGCTGCCGGCCACTCGCGGCGTCCCCCACCCGCCCGCCCCCAGCCCCTGCTGGGTGGGAAGCACTCGGTCCCCACACCCAGAGGAAATGTTTCCGGCTAAAGCGGGAGTGTTTTAATGCAGCGAAGCTCAAGAGAGAGCCGGCCCTTTTTTCCTAGGCTGTAGCAGGTGGACAGTAAGGCGGGAGAGAGGGTGGTATTTTAGCAAACCGCACCGCTAAGATGCTTAGAAACAGACACAGAAGACCCACACGGGGACATACACAGTCACACACGTTCACACACGTGTTCGCACACGCACAGGCACATAGAAATCCACGCACAGGCATACATAGCCATACAGACACACAAACATCCATCCCGAGATGGGTTCACACACGCACATGCCCACGCGGGGGGTGGCTTCCCAGCCTTTCCTGCGCGCCTTTGGCCTTAGGGATGTGGAGCTGGCCTCTTCTTCCCTCAGGCCCCTCCCTGAGAGCACCGACGGGAGCCCCGGCCGAGCCCTGGATCAGTGATCCCTGCCCAAGGAAGCCCCCTCTGGACGGGAGGAGGAGCGGTAAGGAGGTGCAGAGGGGAGCGAGCCGGGAGGAGCGAGAGAGGGGAGTGCCCGCCAGGTCTCCCAGCGTCCTTTGAGGAAAGGGAGGGCCACTCCGAGCTAGAGTGATGGCAGACTGGGGGGAGAGGGTGTTGAGTGCCAGGGAGTAGGTCCCCGAGACAACGAGGCTAGGGGAACAGGATGGGGGACACCTCGATCCGGAACGAGAACGCCTCAGTCCGGTGGTGGCCTGGGTCCCAGCGGCCGCCTCCACAGGGCAAAGCCCCGCACCGCAGAGCGAATTTTCCACATGCAAATAAATCACCCTTCGCGTCCTCCTCTCCATTAATTAAGAGGGACGTTTCGACAAAACGGGCGTAATCTTTATTAATTACGCAGCTCTCAGTGCGCGGGGCGCATCAATCAGGCCCAAAGCGGAAGTACAGCGGGCGCCTAATCCCTTCTCGGAGCGCCTTTGGGGAAGGAGCCGAGAAGCCAGAGGTGTCCGCATCGTGTCCACCCTTCCCGGCTGGCGCTGCAGTGGCGGCCGGGGGAGACGCGGCCCTCCGGGCCACGCCAGGCCTCTCCCCGAGCCTAGAGCCTGCTGCGCGCGCGCCCGACGGTTCCCGGAGCCCCGACAGAGCCCGGTGTCCCCCACTCAGGTCCCTCCTGCATCTGGGCACTCGCTCGTTTACTCACACAGCAACTCACAAGCAGACTCGTTCGAACACACCCCACGGCCAGTTTCTTCGGCCCCCTGTCCCCCAGCCAGCTCCCCACCCTCCTCTTCCCTCGGATGCTCTTAGAAGGAGCCGGACAAAACTCGATTCTGCGGGGCCCGAATCCGGGCTGAGCAGCGTTCCTGGGAGGGGCTCATTTACTCCTGGAGCGAGGCGACAGGGGTGGAGAGAAGAAAACCCAGTCCTGTCGCCCCGAGGACGCCCCTGAGAGCTGCCCTGGGGGGCGGGGCGGGGAGGACCTTAGAAGCTATCCAGGAGGCCAAACCCTCCCAGGCGCTGGGGGGTGCAAGAGGACGCCTGCATTGGGCAGGAGAGCGTGGGAGGGGTGGGGTTCTAGTTCTTGGCAGAGAAACCCAGGAAAGCTCGAAGCCTCCAGGTTCCGTGTGGGAAAGCTGGCTGGAGATGGGGGCCGCCAAATTCAGCTTCCTTCCAGGCAGCCCCACTGCACTCTGTCCGCTGAGGGCAGGGACCCTTGAGCTCACTCCGGAAAGCGTCCTGCGGTAGGGTGTCTGTGAGACCACCCTTCTCAACCTGGCCAGCATTATTCCCTCGGCCTGAGCTCCTTCTCACCCTCCCCCCACCCCACCTACGCCATCCTAGCAGGTCCCGTCCTCCCTGCACTTGGAACCTGGAACATCGGAGCTGAGATGCTTCCGCTGGAGCCCCATAAAGAGATTCTGCCGGATTTAAAAAAAGGGGGGGGGGCAATTCAGGGCACAAACCTAATGGGGTAATTATTTCCGAGGCCATAGCGGAAGAGGTGGGTGCTGCGCAAGCCCTCTTCGTGGCCTCTCTGAGATCGGACAGCGAGGATCCGACCCCGAAGCACGTAGGGTGCGCTCCTGGGTGCCTCTCTTGGTTTTGCAACCTCCAGCCTGGCGTCGGAGGTAGGGCCTTCAGCCTACTGTACCCTAAAGACTGGTCTGCCCGTCCTTGCATCCTTCCGCGTCCTTGGCGGGCGGGCTTTTCGTAGCCTTCCCAGGAGGCGGAAAGTCTCAACGCGCAATCTGAGCTTCTCTCATGAGCGCGGTGCCCGGAGCAGCCTGCTTTGACGCACGCCCTGGGGACCCGATGGCCCGAGGAGAAGCGGGACCTGCTGTCCTGCTTTGGGTCGCGCTGGCGGAGCCCAGAGGTGAGCGAGGCGGTGGCCGGCTAGCACCATCCTCCTGGCTTTAGCAGCACCTGGAGCGTCGCCCTCTTTCCTGGGGCTTCCTCCGTGTGGGGGCTGGGCATACTCCGTGTCCGACACTCTCTCAATCATTCATTCCCCCTCCGAAATTTTTCATTAAATGTCCAGGCTCCTTTACTCACTGGTCATCTCCAGGGCCTGAGAGCCTGGCCTTTGAAGCTTTTCCCTGGGGCAGTTTTGATTACCTTATTCTC
>NW_020175039.1:2422749-2428390 GCF_003031525.2 Neophocaena asiaeorientalis asiaeorientalis | reverse complement strand
CCCCCCACATTGGTCGGCCTGTCTTCTGGCTGTGTTCCCAGAGCTGTCTCAGAGCTTCGCATTTATTCCACATATACTTCTTGAGCGTCTACTACGTGCTTTTCCGAGGGCTGGGGCTACCCTTGTGATGAAAACAAACCACAGTCCTCAACCTGGCAGAGCCGATGTTCCAGAAAATAACCAAAGAGAATATAAACGTAACTTGTCAGCAGATTGATTGTAAGGGTGCAGCTCAGCTCTGGCGAAGCTCGCAGGACCTAGGGGGAGAAGGGGTATTCAACCTTGGAGTGGGGTGGAGTGGGGCGGGGGCATTGCTATTTCAGCAGAAAAGGCCTGGGCAGGTTCAGTAGAGGTAGATTCCTGCAGAGAAGGGAAGTAGGAAGGAGTGATTGCTGAAGGAAGGAAAAGGGTGAAGGGAGAAAGTGAAAAACACGTGTAAATAGAGAACACCTTAGGGAGTTATTACTGCCAGTGGGTGGAGCATTCTGAAGTCCTGGCATACTCGGGGCCGGGCCTGGGCAGCCAAACCTGCAGAGGTGCTCTGCCTGGAAAGAGGCAGCTGTGGGTGCTCTTGGGGCTTGAAGTCTCTCCAGATGTTTCCCACTGTCCTCTTTCTGAAGACACTTCATTCAGGCTCCTAAAGGGGTGACAGGGGACTGAATCTTCCCAGCAACAGACAGAGGCTTCCTTGGAGCCATCCCTCACCCCACCTATGGGAGTAATGTCACCTTTGAGGGTCAGGAGATCGAGATTTCCCTGTCGCCTCCCTTCCCACGTCTGTGGCTCAAAAATGCAGCAGGAGCTTGGGAGTCTTCCTCTCAGTGCCCATTGTCTGAAAATTGCATTATTATTTGCGAAAAAATGAAGGCCCAACTTCTTGGTATCCAGACCCCCCAGTCACCGGGACCTGTCATTCCCATTCCCCAAACTGGAGAAAAGTCCTTCCAGGCAGGAGAAAAGTTGGGCAGACTAGAAATGCGCTGCTCCACAGGGCGGGGCTGATGTGCGTGTCCCTCCTGAATGATTCCCAGCAGCTGCCACCACTCTGAGTGGAAGGGGAAAGGAAGGACTCCTCCAGAGGAGCCCTAGACCCTAGTGAAACCAATCATCCTTCCCCAGCTAACGGCCTTGTGAGGTAAACGCGAAAGAAACAAGCAGGACCATTCAGGAGAGAATGTCTTCACAAGGCTTCACACGTTATTTAATAGGAAGGCTTGGAAAACACCTTTCCCTGTGAAAGTCTGGGATCAAGGGAACCAGCAGATAAAGTAGAGACAACAGCATGCAGCCCTGCAGTGGGGGCTTGAAAGGAGGCCGTGGCTTTCTCAGAATGGTAGCAGAAATACTACTCAGCAAAAGGGAGCAGTTCTTACTTGTCAGAAAACTACTGATAAAGTCTTACTAGATTTTGGAGTTACTTAGTAAGGGAGAAAAAGAGAAACAGTGTGTACCTGCAGCAGAGGTAAGAAGGTGCACGTGGAAAGGGAATCCCTGTAGCACCTCAGACCTATGTTTTCTATCTCCAAAGCAGGCTGAAGAGGTTCTCAGAAAGCCCAGGCTGTCCTGTTACAATGAGATCATAAGAGTCATCCCCGTAATAGAAAGGATAATCAAAGGTCCCCCCAAACAAGGTCACATTTCCAAGTAGGGGAGGAGGCATGCACTCGCCTTCTCTGATTGGTGAGGTAGCCCCAGGTTCAGAAAGGAGCAAATGGCGTGGCTTCATTTGGGCAGGAAGATCCAGGAAGGCAGGAGCTAGATCCTGGAGCATGGTGAACTCTGTGGAGAGATTGGCAAGTCACTCCAGGAGGGAGAAATCAAAGAAGATTCCTGAGCTCAAAAAGCAGGAAAGTACCCTAAAAATAGAAGTTTTCAGAGACAGACAAAAAGAGAAGAAAGTGAAAAGTCCTGGAAGAAAAGAGGATTTTGCTTGAAGACTGAAAAGGGGAGGGGAGAGAGAATAAGGAAATACTGAAGAAACATTAGGACTAAGATATTGCTGATTAAAAAAATCCTAATTGATGTTAGTCAAGGTGGGTTCATTGTAGACAACAAGAAATTACTTTTTCTAATTTGAAGGACACATTTGCACTGGGAAAAGTGGTCTGAATCTCCAATTTCACTGTTCCAGGATATGTGGTCATGGGGGAGATACTTGTATACTAGGGGCTATCAGGATACAGAGAGTTGACTTAAGAATAAGTCATTTAGTTTGCTCCCAAGGTTTTAGAATTCATTTATGTTAAAAACAAGAAATAGGGATGGGACTTTGCCCACTCACACATTACAGAAGTGCAGGGTGATGGGAGAAAGCATGGATAAAATCAACACTTGGAACAAACGCTTTTAAGGTACCACTTATCAAAGTACCAGCGTAGGGAGGTCAGGCTTTTCTGGTGCCACCAACCTCTCCCCACCACTACAGGCTGCTAAGGCATCTCTCCATCACCTGTCCCAGGCTCCCTCCCAGGAATCAGACCACACTTTCCAGGAGACTTCTCAGAACATGCCCGGTGTCCTGGGGTTGGCAGCATGAGTGCTCAGAAAGCCTGGCACTCCTTGGTCTAGAGGCTTGGGTTCCCCATCTTGGGAGAACTGGGGAAATTGTGTTGCAACAACAGCACTTAATCATACTGGCACATTATCATTGTATAATAATAGTAATAAATCATTATATAAGAGTAATAGCATATATGTATTGAGCACTTCATAGGTACTGGAATTATCCTCAAACATTTACAAAGATTAATTTACTTACTGCTTAAAAAAACCTAGATTGTACCCAATTAAAATGAGAAAAAACAAAGAACCAGAGACATTACTTAACTTGCTCTAGGTTACACAGCTAGGAAGCAACAAAACTAAGATTTAAACCCCCCACAATGTGGTGTTGCCACTCCTGTTCAGTTAGAAAGCCCTACAGGTTTCTAACACTGGCATCGAACCCCAAAGGGATGGAATCTGGGAGCTGGTGAAATATTTTACCTCTCACTGTTTGCCCTGTTCTGGTTGTAAATAAATGTCAACAAAAGTTACCTTTAATGCCTCCGGGAGGCACTGATCTATCTTATCTCGATTGAAAATAATTTGGAAATTTACTCCCTTTCAGTTCCCTTTTTAAAAGCTTCCAATGAAACAATCCCACTTTAAAATTTTTGCTTATTTTAAACACCCCGTTTTCTTACTCCCAGAGTTTATTAGCCTGTATTTCCGTGCGGAGAAGAACCTGAGACACAGCATCATTCAGCCGCCCCTGCTTCGGGCCGGGCACGTGGCAGGCAGCTGGTGAGTATTGGCAGAAAGAATCCAAATCTTCCTGCCCCCTGCGGATCAGCGCTATATTTGGAACGTGGCGTGGGCCGGGCTTCTTGAAGTCCTCCTAGGCCCCTAGCCGTGTGGCGAACCTCTCCTCCTTGCGGACCGCCTCGTGGTGGTGGAAGGTCTGGGGTCGGATGCCAGCGCCGCCCCCGCGGGGAACTGAGAGGAATTTCCAAGAGGAAACCCGAAGATGCCTAAGGTATTTCCAAGCCCCCAACCCTTCGCGTCCACGTCCCGCTGACCCGCCCGCCCGACAATGGGAAGGTTTGTCAGGACACCTTTTGCGTCTTTGAAAGCCGTGGGGACAATGCGGAAGGCGGCGGGAGGCGGGAGAGGGTTTCGGAGCCCCGCGGGGCTGGGATTCGGGGAGAAGCCGGCTTGCGGACCAAAAAGCAGCAGAGATATGACGGGACAGACAAGCGACTCCGCGCCCCGCAGCCACCGCACTCGGTGTCTCTTTCTTCTTAACCTACATATTTGGGGCTTCTCTGCTCTTTTTAAGAATAGATGCGGGAAATTCCCCGGCGGTCCAGTGGTTAGGACTCCGCGCTTTCACTGCGGGGACGGGTTGAGTCCCCAGTGGGGGAACTAAGATCCCTCAAGCCCCGCAGCGGGGCCAAGAGGAAGGGAGGGAGGGAGGAAGGAAGATAGATGCGAACCGAGAGCTATGGGGCGGGCGCTGGGAGGGCCCGTGGACGTCCAAAGATGGTAAGGACACCACTGGATCATAGACCTTCAGACCCTGAAATCGGGACGTCACAGAATCCGGAGACTTAGGGGCTGAAGACCAGTTTCCATACGAAGACAAAACAATTAACAAGCTAAGCAGCGATGTCGAGTGGCTGAGTTTGCAAGGCACCGTGCCAGCTGGTTCCCCCGCGCGCGACGAATGCGCCGGTGACGGCGTCCTTGTGTCTTCGACTTCTCCCCGGCCTGCCCTTCGGGATCGCAAGCTTGAAGATTACTGGGCTGGGGTTTGGGGTCGGGGGCTGCGAAAGGGACACGCTTAAGTCGTTGTCGTTGGCCCAGTTGCGCGGGGACTAGCCTGTCGCCCCGGGCGTCCTCGAGTTCTCTCCAGCCCGGGAGACTGCGCGGGAGCGGGCACAGGCCAGCCCCAGGATGCGGATTCCACCCCACCCGCCCGAGGAGCCTCCCCGGGGACCTGTCGCGGTGGCTGCCCTCGGCGGTCCCCGCGCCCGCACTTTCCCCCCGATGGTCCTTGAGCTCAGCTACGAGCTACCTCGGGCGTCCGCGTTAAAACGCACAGAAATCGAGGTGATCCCCCTCCTCCCATCGCTGGCCGCTGGGTCTCAGCGCAAATCCCTTTACACCTGGATCCAAGAGTGTGGAATTAATTTGTACGCTGAACGGCTACTCGGAAGGGTCTTTTGAAAGAATGTAATAACTCTCCTAGCGAATATCTTAAAACACTACTCTCTGCTCTAGATCTGCTCGCATGTCCACACCTGTTGGTGACCAGCAGCTTCCCCTTCAGTTGTCACGGGCGATGACACCCACAGCTGTCAACTGGCGAGGTTTTGTTAATTTAACCTCTAGACTTTCTTGGTTAGCCATATAATCCACCCTCAAATCCCCACGTTGTCACTGAATTTTGACTTGGAAAGCACACCCCTGTTTTGAGGGACCGAGGGGAGCCCACGGAAAAGCCCTGTAATGTGCGGAGGCGCAGCCGTCATCCCCGCCACGTTAGGAAAGATCACTAGCGCCCGCAATTAGGAGGCAAATACTTACCTAACTTTCCTGGGAATACAAAGTCAACAGTCTGAGTGTGCGTGTTTGTGTGTGTGTGTAGAGACAGAGGGAACAGTCAGAGCAACAAATAGTTATCCAAATTATGGCCGTTTCCAAAATCCAAGCATTAGTCCACAATCTCCCATTTTCTAAGAAACCTGGCGGCGTTTAGTTCATTAAAGTGGGATTGGGGAGAACGTAGCGTTTCAATAAACAACGTTGTGAAGTATAATGGCTTTCAAATCTTGCTACTCAGTAGAATCACCTGGGGCGCCTTTTAAAAACTGCTGCTGCACCTCCCCTCCCCACCCCCACCCCTACTCCCAGACCAATTAAATAAATGTCTCGACCCGGGGGCGGGACGGGTGCTTCCGCGTTTTGTTTTGTTTTGTTTTGTTTTGTTTCTTAAGCGCTCCAGGTAATTCTAAACTGCAGCCAGAGTTGAGAACCTCTGCTAAGGCTCCAATCAGGAAATAAGTTTGCTGTGTGTGAATTTAATAAGAAATTGACTCTAGGGACAAATCTTTTCCTTGCAGAGTTCAGTCTCAAATTTTCTTCCAAGCAAAAGCAG
>NW_020175039.1:2417348-2422651 GCF_003031525.2 Neophocaena asiaeorientalis asiaeorientalis | reverse complement strand
AAGCTGCAAGTCAGGTGCAATTGCTCTCCACCTCCCAAGTTTGACTAGAAACTAGTTTTAAATGCACACACAGTAGACATATAAATCTTATCAAAGTATCATTTCCATGTGATAGAGAGTACTGTCATTGTGGTAAGAGATAGCTGAGCCACTCAATTATTACCATGGTTCTTGAAATAACTGCTGAAATAAAAGTGTTCTCTTCTTGCAGCGATTAAACACTTTCTCTCCCGTTTATTTCGGAATGTGTGTTTGTGATACTAGGGGTTAGGAGAACTTTTTTGCACATCTTCTCTACCTTCTTTCTTCCTACTTCAGCACTACCCCCTCTTCCACCCCATGGAGATGTGGTATTTCTAAGCCAAAGATAATCCAATTTTACATGCAAAGACAATTTTTTCTAAAGGAAGTATGCACATTCTTCCTGAGCTCCTAGGAATATTCTTGGAGATTGAACACTCTTACTTCCCTGAATGTATTTTATAATCAAGCATGATGGTGAATTTATCACAGAAGCAAACTTGCCTCTCTTTGGCATGTTTTAGTTTTGTGTAAGAGAAAGGAAGCTGCAAGTTTGATCAATGGATAGAAACAATGCTAATGGTATGTATTACAAAGCTTTTCTTAAATGCACTATGAAAAGAGATCTAGCAAAAGATAGATAAAATCTCTCTCGTAATTTCTTCATTCACATGACTTGGAACCAAGCTCCGGCTAAGGTCATTTCTAATACTCATTTCATAAATATTTACTGTAGTAAATATTTGATATTCCACAAACTTACGCTATAACATATACAATAAAAACGTATTGTTTCAAAGGAAGAAGTATGCTATTTATCTTTAACAGGGATGCAGTTCAATGCCCACGGCATGAAGGTAATCATCTTTGTATCATAACAGAAATTTAAAATACGAATATTAGCTAATGGGAATTAAATGATTAAAGAGGATGAGTTGGATCACAGATTAATAGGGGATTACTCAGCTGCTGAGATGATACATTTAGCAAGTCTATGAAGGATAATTTATTTAAAGTGGCAAAGATTGAAGAATTAGTAAAACAGGGAGTAACACATAATGAGAAATTTAATAGCTCCTGCTCTCACTGTTGTGGGGAAATTTCACTGCATTGTAAGCTTATCCCAACTATGTAGGTGCTGCCAGCTTTGGAGGGGATGGGGCAGATGCGCTTATAAAGAAGGGAGCCAAAAGGATTCATACCTTGAAATCTTAAAATGCAGAAAATGATCGGAAATGGAGGCCAAATGTCTTTTAGTCTCTCCACTGTCTCCTGTCACTGACTACACTGCCGTTCGAGTTTTGCTGTAATAGAACTGATTTTTCTTATAACTCAAGGTGCTTTTTGGTATATTTTTTCACCTTTCAAAATTCCTTATGAAGTCGGGGGAAAGCAGTTGTTTACCTAAGTCCCCCAGGGTCTCAGGAGTTATTGAGGGGAAGTGTGAGAAAAGGGAGCCAAGTCACTTAACATTCAGTCCAGGGTTTCCCATTAAGCCAAGTCAACAGACTTGTTATCTGCCACTTAGCGTATGCCAAGAACTGGCTAAGGCTTTGTGGATAGAGTGGGTGACCAGACAAGGTTTCTGCCCTTGTTTTTACATTCTGGTTGCAAGAGATTGAGGTAAAGCATATGACAAATAAATAAGACCACTGCAGATACTAGTGTTAAGAAGAAAATAAAATTTTAGTAGATATTCCCTTGGGGATAGAGTGGTGAGGGCAAACCTCTCTGAGGAGGTGATATTAGACCCTTGCAAACCTGAATGAAAACAAAACTAAATATCCACATGGGGCTTGTTTCCAAAGCATTTTCACCCATATACCCTCCTATGTATACAAATCCTTATGCCTGCCAACCCCAAAAGGAAAGCAGGGCTGATTCCTTTTGTTCCCATTTTGCAGATGAGAAGCCCGAGGCTCAAAGAGGTTAAATAACTTGCCAAGGTCCTTCCAAGAAAGGAGAGAGCCATTATTCAGACTCATATCTCGTGGGTGAGATTACTGGTCTTTAGAACCCAAACCAAGGTTCTTTATGGATGTGGACACTGTTCACCAAAACATATTACATTTAGAGGCCAAGTATTTAATCTATCAATCACCGACAAGATGAGTTTCTTTCACTGGAAATTTAGATTCTACAGAAGCCTCAAGATA
Source organism: Neophocaena asiaeorientalis asiaeorientalis (assembly GCF_003031525.2). Taxonomy (NCBI): domain Eukaryota; kingdom Metazoa; phylum Chordata; class Mammalia; order Artiodactyla; family Phocoenidae; genus Neophocaena; species Neophocaena asiaeorientalis. The sequence goes on along the minus strand of NW_020175039.1, from coordinate 2,420,474 downwards.
ATTCTAACCAGCAGTCTCAGAACCCAAGCAGAATCTGGGCCATGGAAACCACGAGTTCTTGAGCAGGTATTCAGGCCAGACAAGGTCGGGCTTTTTGCAGTGATTTTACTAGTGATTCATACTCAAGAGCTGGAGATGTGCCCAGGGTTGAGTCAAGCTCTTCCCAGAAGATGAGAATTTCCATGAGAAGAGAGAAAAGTACTCCACTGTCACAGGAGCCCTCCAGACAATTCACTGGTCATTTAAACAGTGTCTGCTAAATTCATGCTCTAAGATGCTGGTATACCAGGACTTTCCACGCGATGCAGGAATGGTGAAATCACATCTGCAAAATGGGGGAACAGCTGAATGCCAGAAAACCACTAGAAATCGGAAAAATGTTTTCCATCGCCTCATGCTGCCATTCAATTCCTGATAAAGAAGTCAGAAATTGGCAATAAAACAAAGTTAGCCAAGAAAAAATAATCTCTCCATGGTCAGGTACTGAGCTACTAATTATATATATTTGATTTTGAACTATTCAAATTTCTCATTACAAGAGATTTACACCTGCAACCTATGAAAGAAGCAAAATGTGGCCTGTGTTGTGACTCAGGCAATTCAAAAGATCTCTTTCTCATTTATGAGGAATAATTCAGTTTATGTCATTGTTGTACCTTCCTCTGTGGAACATAAATAAACTCTATAAGAAGCAAGCTGGTCCCCAGGTAACTTTAGACAAACTTCTAGGTTGCCAATTTAAGGGAATGAAATAGCAAACACGTGTGTGTGCCCACATGTACACATGGTTACATCCACAAAGCCAAGTTCTGTTACTAGCATGTACATTCTGGTAACTACACATATATATGTGTAACTGCACTTGTACAACTAAACAGTTGTGAATACTAGCAGAATCTCGGCACTGGAGGTAAACAAAGGATACAAGATTAAAATGAATACAGAAATAAAAATAACACAAGTTATTTGTTGGAGGTAAAAGTAAATTAAAACCAATCTCTGAAGTGTGAGTCTTAGTATAAGGAAACTGAAAGCATTTTGCAGAAACTGAGAACAAAATCTGACAACAGAGTTTACTTTTAGGGGAACGTTATAGTAGTGGATTGGGTAAGTCTTTAAAATACAACAGATCTCCCTTGGCCTTCAGGAGTTCCGTTAAACCCTAGAAGTAATTCCATGAAATGCCTTTGCAGGGTACTCCCACATGTGAGTTATTGCTCTCTCAGGCCTATTCAAAATGTGAAATTATTGATAGAATTTGGATAAGGATGTGTATTTCAGGAAAAGAAGTCCCACCAAAATAACTCAGAGCAATTTCCCCATGAAATAAGTTTCATGAAAACAGATTTTTTCTATAAATGCTTCTTGTTTTTATTGTCAGTGCAGACACAAAACATACCATATTGCAATTCTTAAATTGCAGCCATACCACTTATCAGTGGCCCATAAATTACTTCACTCTATGATAGATACAAATGCTCCATTCAAGTTTGGTTAATAGTGTCAAGATATCATGCAGACAGCTTGCATAAATACATGAGGAATAACAGCATACCCTCAGTAGCTTCTGTGATTTTTAGGCATGAAAACTTTGTCTTATTCCAAATTTCAAAAGATGGAATAAAGAATGTTTTCATATAAAATACATTTGGAACAATTTAGGGTTTTTTTCTTTATAAAACATCTAATCCACCTGCAACATACACTCTCAATTCGTCTTTTTAGTTACAAAATCGGATAGGTACGTATTCTTTTTCATCTAATGTGATCAGATGTGAACATTTCAGTGATTTCTAATAATATCAAACAGGTGAATTCAAAATAATATTTTTCTGATAAGCATAATATATATTTGTAATCAAAGGATGAAAGACCTGTCAGTTGATTTGTCAGTTTCATTTTTTGAGCAGTATTTTCTATTTGATCAGATAATTGAAAGTCAGTTGTTTCACAGTATAAAATCTTGAATCAATTACCAACACGCCTTTACTGGCGCCCCTACTTTTGAAATGTATTTGGACTAGAGGTACGGGAGAAATATTACTGCTTATCAAACAACTTTTCCAGAAATCTTAATGCACAAAATTTCCAGATTTATATATTCTAAAATAAATTATTTTAAAAATGAAATTAAGAAAAAAGGCAGGGGAAGCCTACAGTTTCTATTCCGCGTGAATAGCTTTCAGTATCTTCCAGGTGGGGGCAACAGTAAGTCAGCTTTGAGAAGAGAAGAGAGAACGGGCTCGTTAAGCTCCCTGAGCCCAGTCACAGAAGATGAAATGACTTCCTGGTAGCAACACCGTGAATAAAACAATCACAAGTTTCCAGGAGATGGAACTTCTGGACTCTGTCGGGCCGCTAGCAGACGGATCCACCGCCATGTGCGCGCCACCCTTCCTGTGCTCCGAAGACTCCAGCGGCAGATGTGAGCGCGCACGCGCGTTGAGCACCTGCCCAATCACGCACTTATGTGGACTGTTGGTCGGTGCAGCCTCCCAACTCCGGCCAGCGCCGTGCCCCCGGGGGTTGAACGTCACTCTCAGCGCTCCGGCTCACTCACTCGCCATGGCCTCCAGGAAGCAGAGAAACCGTTCACGTTTACATCTCATTCATGCTTCCTCTGGACAATTCAGGTCCATTCACAACTGCGGCAGACGTGAGCTAGCACCTATACCCTTAAAGAAACTCTCAAGTCACAGCAGCCAGAAAACCATCTTCCAGGCGGGGCAGCGGGCATCCCACTGCTCCTTCCTCCTCTTCTTGCAAATCCTCGGACCCCAGGAAGGGATGGCTGTGCACTCTGGCGAGGGTGAGGGTGGTGCATGAAGCGGAAGTTGACCTTGCACAGTCCAGGGAGATGGGACTGCCACCAGCATCCCCGCCTCCTCGGTTTCCTTCTCTGGCCCAGCGCGGAAGCGTGGACTTGAAAGGCCAGAGACGCGGAAAACCGAAGCTCTGCCGTGACCGGGCGGTGAGGGGGTGAGCGGCCGGGGGCCGCCCTCCGCAGAGGGCGGAGAAGCTCAAGCGCACCGGGCCAGAGGCCCCCTTCTCTCGGACCGCGCTGGAGATATGGGAGGGAGGCCAGGCGTGTGGCCCCACTACGTGTCGCTCCTCCGCGCGCCGCCC
>NW_020175039.1:2417001-2417256 GCF_003031525.2 Neophocaena asiaeorientalis asiaeorientalis | reverse complement strand
TACTTGAGCCAGCAGATAACCCAAGTGACGACGACCGAGAAGAGCGCCAGGATGCTGGCCACCGACAGGCAGATGGGCCCCACGGGCGAAGGCAAGGGCAAACCGGCTGCCGGGGCCGCATCAGGGGACGTCCCGCCCCCCGGGGGGGGCCCGCCGCCCCCGTAGTGGTTGACGAAGATGAGGCCGGTGAAGAGCAGCACCACCATGGAGAGGAAGGAGAAGACGACGCACACGCAGCCCGCGGTGAGCGCGGCG
>NW_020175039.1:2412200-2416973 GCF_003031525.2 Neophocaena asiaeorientalis asiaeorientalis | reverse complement strand
GCTCGGGCGCGATGGTGGCGGCGGCGGCGGCGCGGAGCTGCAGCCGGCTCAGGCACTCCTGGCAGAAGGTGTGCAGGCACGCCAGCAGCTTGGGCGCGCGCCGGTCTGCGTCGAAGTAGTTGTAGCAGATTTTGCACTCGTAGTCCTCAAGCGGAGGGAGGCCGGGGACCGTCACCGATGCGCTCCTGGCTCCCACGTCCCGGGCTCCCGCCGTGGCGTCCCGGGCCACTGTCGAGCTCCGGGGGCTGCTGGTTGGGCTCCGCTCGCCGCCGCCGCTGTGGCTCGCCGGCGCTGCCATGGCACGACCCGCCCCTCATCGGGGGTAAGGAGAGGCGCCTTCCTCCCCCTGCGCCGCCGTCTCGGCTCCTGGCACGGAGGAGGCGCTTCTGCCTCCCGCCTCTGGCCGCTGTTGCCTGGCGGGGGAGGCACCGCTGGCTGGGCCGAGCGGGGGCGCAGCGGCGACCGCCTTCCCCCCACTCCCCCAAGGAGGCGCGGGCGTCGTGGTCCCTCCCAGTCCCCGGGAGCCTCTCTGCCGTCCCCCTTGGGCCTCTTAAGGCGACTTCCCAGGCCGCTTTGGATGTCGGTTTTTGTTGGACTTGGAAGTGGGAGTTGAAGGAGTGCCCCGTATCCTTGTTATTCCGTGTTTATCCTCCTTGGTCTGGGGCTGAGTCCCTGGCAAAGCCTTCTCTCCCCCCACCCGCAGGAGCTCACCGGTGATGTAATGCGGGACCCGCGCAGGGAGGGGAAGCAGCAGCCCCAGCGGTGGCGGCAGCGGCGGTTCTTGTCCTTTGTGAAAATCGTGATCTCATTTCTCCGGCCAGGGGCTAAAGCCAGTCACCACCAAGCCATTTACACTTTCCGCTTTTATTAGCAAAGCCCAGGCAGCCCTGCCTCGTTCTTCTCGGGGTGGAAGCCGACGGATGGCATTTTCCTTTCACCATCTAGAGGAAATTTTCGAGCTGAACAGTGTGTTTGCCCCCACCCCCCGAAATATTGCTTCCTGAGTCTTAAGGAGGCATGAAAACGCAAACTCATAGCCAGATCTTGCTGATTTCCCGACGCTGACTGTACGGGATGGTGGTAGCTATCAGTACTTCGTGGGTGCGCATGCGGTTCCAGAGCCAGAGAGGGGAAATGTTATTGTCAAAGCGGTTCACAGAATTTCAGTCCAGCTTACATCTAGTCCCTGGCATCACTCACCCCCTTGGTCCACTTAAACTTTTAATACACAAATGTAGAGAGCTGGAAGCTCCATGAGTAACATGAGACAGATCTTCTTGATTTTATTAAAACCAAGAGAAGCCATGTGAGTAGCTTAGCAAGAAGTAACACTTCTTGAAGGAACACTCAGTAGGGTACAGGAGTGGTGTGTTTGGGGACTATCTGAGAGGTGATGTTTAGATATTCCTAGTAAGAAAGTTCTGTTCCCCTGTTTCTCCAGGTTGGTCCTCACCCTAGGAAGAGATGAGCCTCCCCAGCCCCAAAAAGGAAGAGAAAGAGGACAGCTTTCTGGGGCCCCATGAGATGGGAATGTTCCCACTTTCTATCTGGATTCTCTGCAGAAGACAGCAAGATAACCCAGGGGATATTGGTGGAAAGGGTGAATGAATGGGAATCAAGCTGAAGGAAGAGAAAGAAGGAAAGAAAGACACCAGTAAACCACCAATGTACAGACCAGAGGAGGAATTGTCATAAATAACTATTAGGTTTCTATGACATTTGAAAATAAATGTACTTTTTACTGTATGTGAACAGTGAATGTGATTGATGTCTTAAGTTTGAGAGACCTTAGGTGAAGCTCATTAAAAACCACGAGCTTTCCATTTCCTTGTTTCACATCTTATAAATGCGGTTTAGGGTGATACTTTTTGTTTAAAGTATATCATTTTGTGCGGAGACTGTGATGAGTAGAGGGCAGGGTGATGGGACATCAGAAGAAGGCCCTAGTCTGGCCTTGGAGTATTACAAAGTTTCACAAACCAAACTAACCTGGAGGGAGTTAAGTTCCTTTCCTTCTCTTCCTGTCCTCCCTTCTCTTTCCCTCCTTTAGCTGTTTGATTGTGAAGAGCTTGGAACTGCATTTTAGGCAAAATTTGAAACTGGTTCTTCTACTTTAAGTCCTGAGTAACTCTGTGCTGAGAAGAGAGATAATGCTGATATAGGAAAAAATTTTAAGCAGGGCATGGAGAGGAGAGAAGTTCAGAGACAGGAAGGACTGGTGTGCATTCATGTCCCACCCACCCAGTTCCTAGGACATGTGCAACCTCCATGTCAAAGAGGACTGAAAGTGTTCTGAAGGTCTGCATATTTGCATGTGGTGTGCGTTTGGGCAAGACATTTAAGATTTTGAAATTTCACTCTAGTATGCATTCTCACCATTGAATGGAGGAATTGAGAGATGGAACACCGGGCCACACCAGGGTTTCTCAAAACCTCAGCCCTGTTGACCTTTTGAGCCGGAGAATTCTTTGCTGGAGGTGCTGTCATGTGCATTGTCAGATGTTCTGCAGCATCCCTTGCCTCCACGAACTTGATGTTAGTAGCAGCCCTCCCTAGTGGTGACAGCCAAAAATGTCCCCTAGGGGCACAATCACCCCTGGTTGAGGATCTACACCAAAGTCACTGGTTTGGCTAACATGAAACCAACAGCAGAAACATCTCCCAACTCTTAACGGCACAAAGTGAGCATTACCAGTCAAAGTAATTATTTAGTAGTTATGGACATTTCTTCCATGGTTCACCATCACTTAGATACCATGGACCCTTTGAGAGGTCCAGGTTTGGTTTCTGTTGATAATACAATACATTCTGTTGATGGGGTCTTAATTACCAGAATTTGGTTAACAATGCTGGAATTTACTCTGTGTCTGGCTAGTACGTTAGCCAGCATCTCCAATTATTTTATATCCTAGGACCAGTTCCTCACTTTTAGGACTCACAAGGTGTCAGGTGGAGTTTCCATCAGTGGAAGGAGGGGCCATTCGTGAAGAGTGTGAGTTTGCGTGACGCAGGCCACAGGCATCGACCTTAACAGACTGTAAGGCCTGGTGCTCATAGTATTGCCCTTAGCAGTGGGTAGTGAAGTTTGGTCATTCAAGTAGGAATTAGGTTTCTACATTCAAGTAGGAATTAGGTTTCTTCACCCTTGGTGAAGGGTGTGTTGAAAGAGATCTTAAGTCAGTAACAAGGAACTCAATATTTACGTTAGGATTTGAATTGGCTTTGCAAGAATCCTGCTCATGCCTTGAATATGTTAGACACTCAATATTTGCTGAATCGTTTTCTTTTTGAGGACCTCAGTAAATGGGAGACAGCAGAGGTTTCAGGTAATCTCTTGTATACATTCCCTCCATCTACCATCTAAATACAACGAATGTTTAAGTTTTGGGGACAGCTGTTTCACAAAGGACTTAGTGGGGAACAGATGTTCACAGAGAGGGGGGATTGACTGCTCTGAGTCTGAGTTCGAGATCTGCTCCTTACCCTCTCTGTAGCATTGGATTGCTAGTTAGCTTCTCTGTACCTCAGTTTCCCAAACTGTAAGATGGGGATGAGAATAGTTACCTCGTAAGTCTGTTGTGAAGAGTGAACATGCTGTACATATAACACACACAGAAGAGTCCCCAGCCCCTGTTAACACTCATTACTGTTTATGTTAGGATTTTCTATTTCTGATCTCAATAATCCTCTCTAACGCCCTGTGAGAGAGGCCCAGAGGATTCTTGTAACCAGCCCAAGGTGACACAGCTGATAGTGACAGAGTGGTCAAACTCTTCCATTATTTCAAAGATAGAGATACAGGTAGCATCTCCCCAGAAAGGCCAGGAGGAGGCCTGACCTATGAACCTCACCACACATTATTGATCTGTCAGCTGTAATAAAGCTCTGTATAAAACATGAGGATAAAGTGAAATCTCATTGGTAATGTTGAAAGAATAGTTGTATAGACAGAAACTGCCACTCAGAAGCAGGTAGTAAATGAGTCAATCAAACAGCTGACATTTTCAAATAGAAACTGGGTTGATTCAATCTGACATTTATTCAGGTCCTATTCTGGAAGGCATTATTGCTGTGTGATAAGGTAACCTGGCCTCCAGAAACCAAGAATTTAGTAGAGGATATTAATCATGTGTGCAAAACTGGGAGGCAGAAGGAAGCAAGTCTGTAGTCCAGGGATAAGGCTCTGGTGGGAATAAAGAAGAAAGAGAAGTTATTTCTGCCATGGAATGTGGGAAGTTTGCACAGATTCACAGACAGTATATTGGGGATTTAGGAAGATGATGAGAGAAAGACATTCAAGGCAGCAGCAGGGAAAGCAGGTGTGTGGAGGATGTGGTAAGTAGCCTGCTTCAGCAGTGACTTGCCATCCAGGAAAGCTCAGAACCATGGTAGCAGGGCTGGGCTTAATTCTGTAGACAACTGGACGCTCCACGTCAGGGCCATGGCAGGAGGGCCTGTGGGAGTGCTGGGTTGGCTGGGATTGGAATTGTCTTCATCAAGAGAAAGCATGGCAATTAAGAGGTTACTTTAGGAGCTGGATCTCACTACTATATACTGCAAAGATAAAAATTTTTAAAGAATTAATGCAATAGAACTACCATGTGACCCAGGAATTCCACTCCTGGGTATATATCCAAAAAAACAAAAACATATTTCAAAAAGGTACTTGTACCCCAATGTTCATAGCAACATTATTCATAATTGTCAAGCTATGGGAGCAACCTAAGTTCATCAACAGGTGAATGGAGAAAGGAGCTGAGATATATATATATA
>NW_020175039.1:2356960-2412135 GCF_003031525.2 Neophocaena asiaeorientalis asiaeorientalis | reverse complement strand
ATATATATATATGATGGAATACTACTCAGCCATAAAAAAGGATGAAATTTTTGCCATTTGCAACAACATGGATGGACTTCGAGAGTACTATTCTAAGTGAAATAAGTCAGAAAAAGACAAATACTGTATGATATCACTTATACCATGTGGAATCTAAAAAATACAACAAACAGGGCTTCCCTGGTGGCACAGTGGTTGAGAGTCCGCCTGCCGATGCGGGGACACGGGTTCATGCCCCGGTCCGGGAAGATCCTACATGCCGTGGAGCGGCTGGGCCCGTGAGCCATGGTCATTGAGCCTGCGCGTCCGGAGCCTGTGCTCCGCAAACGGGAGAGGCCACAACAGTGAGAGGCACGCATACCAAAAAAAAAAAAAAAAAAAAAACAACAAACGAATATGACAAAAAAGAAACAGACTCACAGATATAGAAAACAAACTAGTGGTTAACAATGGGGCAAGGTAGGGGTAGGGAATTAAGAGGTATAAACTATTATGTATAAAATAAGCTACAAGAATATATTGTATAACATGGGGAATATAGCCACTATTTTACAATAAAACTGTAAATATTATAAAAGATGTATAAACTTTAAAAACTGTGAATCACTATTGAACATCTGTAACTTATAATACTGTACATCAAATATACTTCAGTAAAATAAATAAAGAGCAAATGAAAAAAGAATTAATGTGCTCTGTTTATGGCAATAAGTTCTGGCTCATCATGTAGAGGCAGTGCGGTCTGATGGTTAACAAGTACTCTGCTGCCACGCTGCCTGTGACACTAGCTGTGCAATACCTGGACGAGTTGCTTAACTTTTCTGTTGCCTCAGTTTTCTCCTCTGTGAAATGGGAGAGTAGTATCTACTTCATAGGGTTGTTGTGGAGTTAAAATGAGCTGATAGATGTTAAGCTTCAAACAGTTCTTAGTGCATGGTAAGTACCATAAAAATGTTAAAAAAGAAGCTACCCAAACAGGCCTAAATTGCAGTGGTTCAAAAGATGCTTATTCTACGGAGATTATTATTTCTTTACTGGTAAATAAAAATAATTCAGAACAAAACCTATCTTGACCAGATGATCAAAGTTAACATCAACAGTGATAACTCCATAACTCCAGTTGATCACACATACCCTTGATATGATGTGTTAAGAATGACACTTTCTGTGATATTCCTCTCAAAAACCCATAGCCATCTAATCATGGGATAAAACACAAGGCAAATCCCAATAGAAGGACATTCTACAAAATAGCTAACAAGTACCCCTCAAAACTGTCAACATCATCAAAGAGGGTAAGTCTGAGAAACTGTCACAGCCTAAGTAGATAGGATGACTAAATGTGATATGACATCCTGGAGGGGAGACTGGAACCAAGGAAGAGACATTAGGTAAAGACTGAGGAAGTCTGAATAAGGCATGGACTTGAGTGAATAATCATGTATCAATGTTGGTTCATAAGTTACGATAAATGTGGCATATTAATGAAAGATGTTATTAATAGGCAGAACAGGGTGGAGGAGATGGGAATTCTCTGTGCTATCGCTGCAATTTTTCTGTAAATCTAAAACTCTTCTAGAATTAAAGTTTTTTGTTTTTTTTTTTAAACGTGGTCAGTTTATGGGGATTTGCAATCACAAGCCACTAAAATTCCCTGGATTAAGACTTACCTGGTCTGGGCTTCCCTGGTGGCTCAGTGGTTAAGAATCCCCCTGCCATGGGCTTCCCTGGTGGCGCAGTGGTTGAGAGTCCGCCTGCCAATGCAGGGGACACAGGATCGTGCCCCGGTCCGGGAAGATCCCACATGCCGCGGAGCGGCTGGGCCTGTGAGCCATGGCCGCTGAGCCTGTGCGTCCGGAGCCTGTGCTTCGCAACAGGAGAGGCCACAACAGTGAGAGGCCCGCGTACTGCAAAAAATAAAAAATAAAAAATTAAGAATCCCCCTGCCAATGCAGGGGACACGGGTTCGAGCCCTGGTCCGGGAAGATCCCACATGCCGCGGAGCAACTAAGCCGGTGCACCACAACTACTGAGTCTGTGCTCTAGAGCCCGTGAGCCACAACTACTGAAGCCTGCGCACCTAGAGCCCGTGCTCCGCAACAAGAGAAGCCACCGCAATGAGAAGCCTGCGCACCGCGACGAAGAGTAGCCCCCCCTCGAGGCAACTAGAGAAAGCCTGCACGCAGCACCGAAGACCCAATGCAGCCAAACATAAATAAATAAATAAATAAATAATAATAAAAAAAGACATATCTGCTCACTATACATTTGTATCACTTCAAGTAAAATCACTTCAAGTAAAATCCATTAAGCAAAGCTGAAAAAACCTTCCAAAGACATCTCATTTAGTAGTTATTGCATTAATACTTATTACAATGTGCAGATCATGGTGATTTTTAAATGTGTATAGAAACAGTGCAACTACTTTAAAGAAAATTCAGAAAAGAGAATTTTTAAATCTCCTATAACCCAACACTTCGGCATAGCTATTACTATCACTGAACTTATTCTTATTAGCAAATGTTTTTACATAGTTGTAACAATAATGCCTGTACTTGCTTCACTTTAATTTGATTTATTCATTCAAATTACTATTTATGGCGTCTACTATGTGCCAGACTGTTTTTGAGGTTGGTGATATTAAACAGACAATGACAGAACAAAATGCTTGTCCTCATGAAGCTTATATTCAAGTGTATGTGTATGTGAGTGATATAAAAAAATTAATGAATAAATAATATGATAATACGTCTAAAGTCCTACGAAGAAAAATATAGTAGGATAGGAAGACAGGGAGTATTGGGGTGTGAACGGATGGTTTGCTTTTTTAAATAAGGTGGCCAGGAAGGCCCATCTAATAAAGTAACATGTGAGCAAAGACCTTAAGGAAGTGAGGGACAGAGCCATGTGGCTCTTCAAGGGAAGAATGCCCTAAGCAAAGTGAACAACCTGTGCAAAGGTCCTGAGGTAGGAGCATAGTCGATGTGTTCCAGGAACAGCAAGGAAGCCAATGGCAGAAGCAGAGTGAGCTAGGGGAAACGACAGGAGATGGGGCCACAGAGGGGGTCAGGACAGGGATGATCGTATAGGGACTTGAAGATCATTTTAATGGTTTTTTAAATTTTTAATTAGAGTAAAATGAGAAGCCATTGAAGGGTTTAGAGCAGAGAGGTACATAATCGATTTAGGTCTGAAAAGAATCACTGTTAGTGCTGTGTGAAGAATAGCTTAGAGGGGACAAGTTTAGAAGCAGGAAACCTGGGTAGGTGGCTCCAGTTAACAAAACACAGAGAAAGGTGCTTGGATTGGATGAGACTGGTTGGATTCCATATGTGAAGTTGAGGCTGACAGGATTTGCTGGTGTGCAGAGAGAGGGTAAGGAAGCATGTTCCAAGGCTTTTGTCCTGAATCCAAAAACCCCAAGCTTATATTTTTTACTCAATAACAATCATTAATTTAACAAATATATAATAAGCATTTTCCCATAATTATAATAATTTTTGTAACCATGACACCTTTCATTTTCTTGCTCAAATATCACATCAGGGATGCTTATTCTGACCATCTGATCTAAAAAATTTCAGTCTCCTCCCCACCTGATGTCCCACTTATGCTTAATTGGTGGGGGTCCAGTGCAAATTGAAAATGCGGGAAACTTGTTTAAAACTTATTAAGAATTTTAAGAAGGTTGCCAGCAGAGCATTAAAACAAGAGGGAGGCCCTGATAAGAACAGGGCCCTGTCGCAAGCCCATGAAGCCAGCCCTGCATACACATGCCATGTATTAAATTTACCGATTTATTTACTGTGTATCCCTCCTCATATTCATGTAAGCCTATGGAGGTAGGGATTTTTGTGTTTTCTTCCCTTGCATATCCCCAACACCTAGAATAGTACCCAGCCTATAGTAGACACTCAATAAATATTTTTGGATAAAGAAATGATTTGTAATGGCTGATTAACTTTTTATCCAACTACTCTACCATAATTTCCTTAAGCATTCTTCCATCAATGGATATTTGGGTAAAATATTTGGCTACTACAAATCATGTGGCAATTAAAATTTTCATCATATAGGGCTTCCCTGGTGGCGCAGTGGTTGAGAGTCCGCCTGCCGATGCAGGGGACACGGGTTCGTGCCCCGGTCCGGGAAGATCCCACATGCCGCGGAGTGGCTGGGCCCGTGAGCCATGGCCACTGAGCCTGCACGTCCGGAGCCTGTGCTCCGCAATGGAAGAGGCCACGGCAGTGAGAGGCCCGTGTACTGCAAAAAAAAAAAAAAATTTCAAAAAAAATTTCATCATATAGTCTTTTCTATATTTTGGATTAATTCCACAAAGCCAGTTCTCAGAATTTTTGTAGGCCATTGTCCTCAAAAAATATAGTTTACAAAATACTATTAGCTGATGACTTCACATCATATTAAGCATTACTTAGCCTTTGACATTTGCGTTTTTTATTTAAGAACACATTTTATCACCCAGGAGAGTGCTTTTGGTCTGTTAACTTTCATGTTTATGAATGAATACATTTTTTAAAAAAGAAGAATTTTTTTCTCCTCAAGAATGTCATTGTAAGTATTGAAACCATTCCTCTACCTATTGCTTGTTTTAATTTTGTTTCAGTGAGATATCAGTTAAAAAAAGAATAATTAGGTCAATTTTATACTTCATATAATAAATTCATTGCATTTCCTCAGAGGTTTTCTTGTTTCACTGGACTTTTGATGTTTCAATACTTTGTGACTACTTTGTGTTTTGCTGCTTAAACTGTAGTTTATGCAAGAAAATACATGTCTGTTGCTCCTCCCAGGGACTATTAGAAGTTGCATTTTAAAATTTTCAGCTCTTTGTAAGTGTAATTATTGGAGGTACCACCAAAAGAGAAAAGCCGGAGGCTCCAGCTGTTCATAATCCTGTGTATTTGTCATTACTTATGCGGACCTGTGAAGTGTTTAATGCCCCAGAGCTTATACCAGCTGGAAGATTGATTGGTACTACGGTTGGATTTTGTGTCAGCTGACAGTCACTAAGGCCGATCAAGTGTCTACATACCAGAGCTAAACAGAATCAAGTCTAAACAAGATGGGAGACAGGTAAGAAACTCACAAACTCTTGTGTCAACATTTTTTATATAAGAAATTTGAAAATGGCTTTTATGCTCTTAGATTTGCAGATCTTGCAGCAGTATTTTGCAATGCCTTTGTTTTTCTACTCCCATTTTATGATGAAGGTGCTAATACAGAACACAAAGGTCCAACTTGCTTACCCAGGACCATCTGGCAAATTTAGCTAATATCAAAAGCTGTGTTCCTTCTGAAGCCTCTAGGGGGAAATGTGTTTCCTTGCCTATTCCAGCTTCTAGATGCTGCCTGCATTCCTTGGCTCGTGGCCACATCACTCTGAGATCACATCCCCTTTCACTCTGACTCTGACCCGCCTGTGTCTCCCTTGTAAGGACACTAATCTTGGGATGAGGATGTGAACATCTTTAGGGGCCATTATTCTCTTGACCACAGCAGCTCTGCAGCCCCAAAAAGGCTGCTCGCAGTTGGTGACTGGCCCTTAGATTGCAGCTGTCCCAGGCCCCACTTAGCTGCCAAGACGGTTGAGAGGCTCAGTATCTCCCGGTCCTTTATGGTCCTCCAGTGGGCTGCAGTACACCAGTTCGGAAACTTTACCATAAAATATAAAATAGGGGCTTCCCTGGTGGCGCAGTGGGTGAGAGTCCGCCTGCCGATGCAGGGGACACGGGTTCGTGCCCCGGTCCGGGAGGATCCCACATGCCATGGAGCGGCTGGGTCCGTGAGCCATGGCCGCTGAGTCTGCGCGTCCGGAGCCTGTGCTCCACAACGGGAGAGGCCACAACAGTGAGAGGCCCGCGTAACGCAAAAAAAAAAAAAAAAAATTTAAAATAATGTAAAAGCAGGTTTCTTGTCACAGGGACTGCCAGCACCTGTATTTATTTTCCTGACAATTTTCTCCTGCAGCAGCCCTCCACCACTGACTAATGGGGGTCGGTGTGTCCCAGCTCCCTCCCCCCTCAGGTGAGTTAATTCTGAGGCACGTGTTCTCTCTTTGCTCTCAGTGATGGCTGGATTGGCTGTGCACCCCTTAGTGGGTGTGTTTCCTTCCCTGCTTGCTGTTCCTACTCCCCTATTGGTGTTTCCTTGGGATCACCTCTTACCTCAGGGTCTGCTTCTGGGGGAACCCAAGTTAAGATGTGGGGATAAGCTCTGAAAGGGAGGGAGGGCAGGAAAAGAATGTTCAGACACATTTGCAAAAGCTTTTCTTGTTGAACCCCTCTTGAAGTACAAACTGGAGGGGGAGGTAATAGGAACTCATAGATATGCTTTAGGGGATTCCAGAGCATGAAGGTTTGTGTCTCATGTTCAGAATGTATCCTGGGGAGATTCCAAACCCTAAAGGCCCAGAGAAGGGAGTAACAACAGTGGTAGGGCAGATCGGTGCAGAGAGACTCACACAGCTGATCCCACCACCCAGTTCCGTGTTGCTCCAGAGCGCTCCAAGAGAGCACGTGAAACTTCCAAAGCCCTGAGTGGGGAGCGGAAGTGTCCGAGAGAGTTCAGAGGCAGATCCTGGTTGGGAGGGGGAGGGGGCAGGTGGACCTGAGAGCGGAAGTCCCGGCAGCACGGCATTAAGTGCAGCAGGGAGCAAGGAAGGTTGACAGTCATCTGAGCAGGGGCCACGAAGGACCCGCTTGCTCCTCCCCCCCTCCTGCCTCTGCCTTCCTTGAACCCGGATGCCATTCAGGGTGAAAGGAAGCGGAAGAGGAAGAGAACCACAGTCCCGACGTGACTGAGCGGTTACCCCCATAAAAGGTGATTTTTAAAGTGCAAGAGAGGTGACTGAGTTGTTGGCAAAATTAAGTTTGTTCTTTTGCTGTTAATCAAGAAAAATGGAGAGGAGGATGCTTATAAATCCGGAGCATAAAATATTGCACCTACCATTAGAGAAGGTATTTCATTACCCATTATTTGTTTTAACTGGACCACCATTCATTCACATGGAGCCATGAATATAGCTCTAGGGAACAATAGGTTAATTGGATAATGTGGAGTAACATACACCTGTTAAACCGAAACCAATGTATTTTCCAGTCCTCACACGTGTGTGTGCAGGTGTGCATGCGTGCAAACGTTACCCTGAGCTGCTGTGCTTTCATGGCTCTAAGGAAGTGGGAGGGTGAGTACCACCCTGGAAAAGAGATGGACTCATGAGGAGTGCAGGTAAAACTAGCCCTACCTGGGAAGGGTCTGAAGGGAGAAGGGGTACGGAAGAAGAGGGTGTCACACAGGTGTGTTGTGTCCTGGCTTCCTCTGTTCCTTCACCGGCCAATGAACCTGTGCAGGTGAGGTGGCGCTCCAGAACTTATTAGGCAATATGAAGGAATTATTGTTGATTTTGTTTGTTATAGTAATAGCAGTGGGGTTAGGGAAAATGTTCTTATCTGCTATAAATGTATCCTGAATTATTATAGGAAAAGAGCATGATATATTGAATTTACTTTAATATACTCAAGCAAACATAAAGATAAATAAATACATTCAAAAGTGGGGGAGAGAAGAAGTAAGATTGTCACATATATGAAAATTGTTGAAGCTCAATGATAGGAATTCAGCTCTTTGTTATGCTGCTTTCCTTTGTGATCTTTGAAAATGTTCATTTCTGTTGTTAATCTAGAGACAGACTGCATATTGGCATCATTCTTATAAGAATAGCACTAATACTGCTTATATTTTTGAAGGTCTCATTAAGCACTTTAGCTTTGAGGGATTGGATAAAATGATCTTGAATGCAGCTCTTTTATTCATTATTTTTTCTTTACTCTTTTCTTCTTCTCAGACTTCTTTTAAAAACCAAGGAACAGGGCTTCCCTGGTGGCGCAGTGGGTGAGAGTCCGCCTGCCGATGCAGGGGACACGGGTTCGTGCCCTGATCCAGGAGGATCCCACATGCCGCAGAGCGGCTGGGCCTGTGAGCCATGGCCGCTGAGCCTGCGCGTCCGGAGCCTGTGCTCCACAACGGGAGAGGCCACAACGGTGAGAGGCCCGCGTACCGCAAAAAAAACCCAAAAAAAAAAAACAAAAACAAAAACAAAAAAAAACAAAAACAAAAAAAAAACCAAGGAACAGCTAAGGGGGGGCCGGGAGCCCAGGGGGTTCCTTCGGAAACAGGGAGGAAAAGGCTTTCAGTTTGAGTCCTAGGAGTCCTTCTCTCCTGTCTTTCTCTCCAGGCGCTGCTCAGAAGTCAGAACCCAGAGCCCCATCCTTATCATTCCAGACATCTGTGAGTCATTGCCTCAAAACCCAGAATGAGTGGATCAAGGGAGATGAAGAGCAGAGGTAGGAGATTATCAATTAATGCTCTATGAGCAAAATGGGAAAACAGGAGCATCCTTTGCAGTGGATTTAAAGACCTGCTTCTCCTCCATACGTGGTCTGTGAAGCTTTTTGTGACTCAGATCTTTTCAAAGAGATGCAGGTCTTGGAGATGGGGCCTCTCGTCACCTGGGGAAGTCGATGAGGCTAAAATTGTCCCCAGTGGAAGCCATTCAAGAGATTGTGCCTTCCAAGCAACCTGCTGCAGGCTCACTTCTAAAACAACTTCTTCCCCCTCCTATCATTTGGCAACCTTTGTATGACAAAGGCAAGGTAAACTGGACTCCTTTTCTCCAAAATGTCTTTGCAGCCTGGGACCCTTTTAATCAAGTCTGTACGGTTGATAGAGTAAAAAAATTTTCTCCTCTGACAAGTCTGCCCTTTGATTAGATGTTATAAAAAATACCTAGGTAGAAAATGTGTTAAATAAAAGCTCTTTCTCTTTGAGCTATGAATCTTCTCTTTGAAGAACAAAAGTAAGGTACAGTATTTTTAATAAAAAGAAAAGCAGCTTCTTGGATGCCACAAATAGGAGTAAATGAAACTGCAGTCATGTTGCATTTCTTGCTATGGTTTGTTCTGATGCTTCTAACACAGCAATGAATCCCAGAACTCTAAAGACTGCCTGAATGTTGTGAAATATTAAAGGTATTTGAGTTCCCAACCTAACAGCAGGACTGTCTTAACCTCTAGGGAGAATAAAGGCCAAAGATGGTATAAGTCTATACACACAATAACCACCCCTTTGACTGAAAGAAGAGGTATTACAGATGCCCATGGACTGTGGGGCGTGAGGAGATGGCCCAGCCCCTGAAACTCTTTTGATACTTTGCAAAGATCTTTGTAATGAAAGGCTTCCCAGACCTATATGGGCCAAGCAAGTCCTTGATGTGTTTAATCACCAATTGTGAAATTTGAAAGGAATTTCAAATGAGAACATTTCAGACCCATTGTGAAATTCTCACTCTTTAGCTCTCTGGTTTTATAATCTCTTTAAGTATTCTGGCTCCAAGGGGAATTTTTTTAAAGAACTACATTTGATCAGAACAAAGGTCAACAGAAGTAGTCCTAGAAGGTCTAGATGTAAATGACTTCAACTCATCTTTGAGTAGCTCCAGGACAGTCACTGTTTTTATTTATGATAAAAAATACATAATATAAAATTTAGCATCTTAACCATTTTTAAGCGTATAGTTCAGTAGTTTTAAGTATTGTTGTGAAACAGATCTCCAGAACTTTTTCATCTTGCAAAACTGAAACTCTATACCCATAACCAACTCCTCTTCCCCACACCCCCGCCCCTGGTAACCACGATTTTACTTTTTTTTTTGAAGTATAGTTGACATACAAAATTATATGTTACAGGTGCACAATATAGGGACTCACAATTTTTAGAGGTATACTCCAAAAAACAAAAGGTATACTCCATTAATAGTTATTATGAAACATTGGCTATATTCCCCATTTGTACAATATATCCTTATAGTTTATTTTGTACATTGTACCTCTTAATTCTCTACCCCTATAGCTCCTCCCCCCCTTTCATCTCCCCACTGGTAACCACTAGTTTGTTCTCTGCATCTGCAAGTCTATTCCTTTTTTAGTATTCATTAGTTTGTTGTATTTTTTAGATTCCACATAGTATAAGTGATATCATACAGTATTTGTCTTTCTCTGTCTGACTTATTTCACTTAGAATAATACCCTCCAAGTCCATCCATGTTGTTCCAAATAGCAAATTTTTGTCCTTTTTATGTCCATTGTGTATATATACCATACTTTCTTTATCCATTCATCTGTTGATGGACATTTACGTTGTTTCCATATCTTAGCAATTGTAAATGATGCTGCTATGGACATTGGGGTGCATGTATCTTTTTGAACTAGTGGGTTTTTTTGGGGGGAGGGGGGGATACATACCCAGGAGTGGAAAACTGAGTCATATGGTAGTTCTATTTTTAGTTTTTTGAGAAACCTTCACACTGTTTTCCACATTAACTGCACCAGTTTACATTCTCACCCATAGTGCACAAGGGTTCCCTTTTCTCCACATCCTCACCAACCTTTCTTATTTGTCTTCTTGTTGATGATAGCCATTCTGATAGGTGTGAGGTGATTTCTCTTGGTGGTTTTGATTTGCATTTCCCTGATGATTAGCAATGTTGAGCATCTTTTCATGTGCCTGTTGACATCTGCATGTCCTCTTTGGAGAAATGTCTATTCAGGTCTTCTGCCCATTTTTAATTGGGTTTTTTTTTTTTATGTTGAGTTGTATTAGCTGTTTACATATTTTGGATATTAAGCCCTTGTTGGTCATATCATTTGCAAATATTTTCTCCCATTCAATAGGTTGCCTTTTTGTTTCATCAGTGGTTTCCTTTGCTGTGCAAAAGCTTTTTTTTTTTTTTTGCGGTACGCAGGCCTCTCACTGTTGTGGCCTCTCCCATTGCAGAGCACAGGCTCTGGACGTGCAGGGTCAGCGGCCATGGGTCACGGGCCTAGCTGCTCTGCGGCATGCAGGATCTTCCCAGACCGGGGCACGAACCCGTGTCCCCTGCATCGGTAGGTGGACTCTCAACCAGTGCGCCACCAGGGAAGCCCTGTGCAAAAGCTTTTAAATTTAATTAGATCCCATTTGTTTCTTTTCACTTTTATTTTCACTGCTTTAGGAGACAGATCCAAAAGAATATTGCTACAATTTATATCAAAGAGTGTTCTGCCTATGTTTTCTTCTAGGAGTTTTATGGTTTCCAGTCTTTCATTTAGGTCTTTAATCCATTTTGAGTTTATTTTTGTATTTGGTGCTAGAGAACGTTCTAATTTCATTCTTTTACATACAGCTATCTGGGTGTTTTTTTTTTTTCAGCACCACTTATTGAAGAGACTGTCTTTTCTCCATTGTCTATTCTTGCCTCCTTTGTTATAGATTAATTGACCATGAGTGCATGGGTTATTTGTGGGCTCTCTCTTTTGTTCCATTAATCTATGTGTCTGTTTGTGTGCCAGTACCATACTGTTTTGATGACTGTAGCTTTGTAGTATAGTCTGAAGTCAGGGAGCCTAATTCCTCCAGCTGTCTTCTTCTTTCTCAAGGTTGTTTTGGCTATTTGGGGTCTTTTGTGTTTCCATACAAATTTTAAGATGATTTGTTCTAGTTCTGTGAAAAACTCCATTGGTATTTTGATAGGGATTGCACTAAATCTGTAGGTTGCCTTGGTAGTATGGCCATTTTAACAATAATAATTTTTCCAGTCCAAGAACATGGTATATCTTTCCAGCTGTTTGTGTCATCTTCAATTTCTTTCATCAGTGTCTTATGGGTTTTCAAATACAGGTCTTTTACCTCCTTAGGTAGGTTTATTCCAAGGTATCTTATTATTTTTGATGTGATAGTAAATGGAACCGTGTCCTTAATTTCTCTTTTTTTTTTTTTTTTTTTTTTTTTTTTTTTTTTTTTTGAGGGGTGGGGCAGCGAGGAAGGGAAGTGAGCTTCCTTGCAACTGGAGGGGTAGAGAGTTTTTCATTTATTATTTATTTTAATTTTTTTTTTTTTTAATTTTTTTTTTGCGGTACGCGGGCCTCTCACTGCTGTGGCCTCTCCCGTTGCGGAGCACAGGCTCCGGACGCGCAGGCTCAGCGGCCAGGGCTCACGGGCCCTGCCTCTCCGCGGCATGTGGGATCTTCCCGGACCGGGGCACGAACCCACGTCCCCTGCGTCGGCAGGCGGACTCTCAACCACTGCGCCACCAGGGAAGCCCCTTAATTTCTCTTTTGATAGTTCATTTTTAGTGTATAGAAATACAGCCAACTTCTGTATATTAATTTTGTGTCCTGCAACTTTACTGATTTCATTGATGAGCTCTAGTAGTTTTCTGGTGGTGTCTTTAGGATTTTCTATGTGTAGTAAGTATCATGTCATCTGCAAACAGTGGCGGTTTTACTTCTTCCTTTCCAATTTGGATTCCTTTTGTTTCTTTTTCTTCTCTGATGTTTGTGGCTAGGACTTCCAACACTATGTTGAATAAAAGTGGTGAGAGTGGGTGTCATTGTCTTGTTCCTGATCTTAGAGGATATGCCTTCAACTTTTCACCATTGAGTAAGATGTTAGCTGTGGACTTGTTATACGCCTGGCCTTTATTATATTGAGGCATGTTCCCTCTGTGCCCACTTTCTGGAGAGTTTTTATCATAAATGGATATTGAATATTGTCTAAAGCTTTTCTGCATCTATTGAGATGATCATATGGTTTTTATTCTTCAGTTTGTTAATATGGTGTATCACACTGATTGATTTGCAGATATTGAAAAATCCATGCATCCCTGGGATAAATCCCACTTGATCATGATGTGTGATCCTTTTAATGTATTGTTGGATTTGGTTTGCTAGTATTTTGTTGAGGATTTTTGCATCTCTATTCATCTGTGATATTGAGCTGTAATTTTCTTTTTTTGTGATATCTTTGTCTGGTTTGGGTATCAGTGTGGTGCTGGTGTCACCCCAGAATGAGTAGAATGAGTTCAGAAGTATTCCTTCCTCTGAAATTTTTGGAATAGTTTGAGAAGAATAGGTATTTACTTTTTTCTAAATGTTTGGTAGAATTCACCTGTTAAGCCATCTGGTCCTGGACTTTTATTTGTTGGGAGGAGAGTTTTTAAATTACAGATTCAATTCCATTACTTGTAGTTTGTCTGTTTATATTTTCTATTTAGTCCAGTTTTAGGAGATTATACATTTCTAAGAATTTTTCCACTTCTTCTAGGTTGTCCATATTATTGGCATATAGTTGTTCATACTAGTTTCTTATGATCTTTTGTATTTCTGTCGCGTTGGCTGTAACTTCTCCTTTTTCATTTCTGATTTTATTGATTTTGGCCCACTCCTTATTTTTCTTGGTAAGTGTGGCTAAAGGTTTATCAATTTTATTTATTTTTTCAAGGAACCAGCTTTTAGTTTCATTGAGCTTTTTTTTTTTTTTAGTCTCTATTTTATTTATTTCTGCTCTGATCTTTATGATTTCTTTCCTTCTACTAACTTTGGGTTTTGTTTGTTCTTCTTTCTCTGGTTCCTTCAGGTGTAAGGTTAGGTCACTTATTTGAGACTTTCCTTGTTTCCTGAGGTAAGCTTGTATCACTATAAACTTCCCTCTTAGAACTGCTTTTGCTGCATCCCATAGGTTTTGGCTTGTCTTGTTTTCATTTGTCTCTAAGTATTTTTTTAATTTCCTATTTGATTTCTTCAGTGATCCATCGGTTGCTTAGTAGCATATTGTTTAGCCTCCACATGTTTATTTTTTGCACATTTTTACCTTGTAGTTGATTTCTAGTCTTACAGCATTGTGGTTGGAAAAGACGCTTGATACGATTTCAATTATCTTAAACTTACTGAGTTTGTTTTGTGGCCTAGCATGTGATCTATCCTGGAGAATATTCCATGTTCATTTGAAAAGAATGTGTATTCAGTTGCTTTTGGGTGGAATGCTCTCTATATATCAGTTAAGTTCACCTGGTCTAATGTGTCATTTAAGGCCAGTGTTTCTTTATTGATTTCTCTGTCTGGATAATCTGTCCATTGATGTAAGTGAGGTGTTAAAATCTCCCGCTATTATTGTGTTACTGTCGATTTCTCCCTTTATGTCCGTTAATATTTGCTTTATGTACTTAGGTGCTTCTGTGTTGGGTGCATATATATTTATAATTGTTATATCTTCTTCTTGGATTGATCCCTTTATCATTATGTAGTGTCCTTCTTTGTCTCTTGTAACAGTCTTTATTTAAAAATCTATTTTGTCTAGTATAAGTATCACTACCCCGGCTTTCTTTTGATTTTCATTTGCAACCACCATTCTATTGTACTTTTTAAAAAATATATTTACTTATTTATTTTGCTGCACTAGGTCTTAGTTGCAGCACTCGGGATCTTCACTGTGGTGTGTGGGATCCTTTAGTTATGGCATGCGGGATCTAGTTCCCTAACCAGGGATTGAACCAGGGCCTCCTGCATTGGGAGCCTGGAGTCTTAACTATTGGATCACCAGGGAAGTCCCTATTGTACTTTTAATTTCTATGAATTTAACAACTTTAGATACCTCATACAAGTGGAATTATATAGTATATATCTTTTTGTGACTGACCTATTTCACTTAGCATAATGTCCTCAGGGTTCATCCTTATTGTAGCATGTGTCAGGATTTCCTTCCATTTTAAGGTTGTATAATATTCTGTTATATGTATGAACCACATTTTGTATATCTATTCATCTGTCAATAGACATTTGGGCTGCTTCTACATCTTGGCCATTGTGAATAGTGCTTCTATGAACATGGGGATACAACATTTCTTCAAGATTCTGCTTTCAATTCTTTAGAAATATACCCAGAAGTAGGATTGCTGGCTCATATGGTAGTTTCTTTTTTAATTTTTTGAGGAAACAATTTGTGTTCCATAGTTGTTCCACTTTACCCACCAACAGTGCACAAAAATTCCAATTTCTCCACATCCACATAATAACCAATACTTGTTATTGCTTTTTTTTAATGGTAGAAATTTCTGTTTTTGCTTTTTTTTTTATGGTAGCCATTCTAATGGGTATGAGGTGATATATTATTGTGGTTTTGATTTGCATTTCACTGATAATTAGTGATGTTAAGCATCTTTTCATATACTTGTTGCCCATTTGTATATCATCTTTGCAGAAATGTCTATTCAAGTCATTTGTCCATTTTTAAACTGGATTATTTGATTTTTATTGTTAAGTTGTAGAAGTTCTTTATGTATTCTGGATATTAATCCCTTTTCAGATATATAATTTGCAAGTATTTACTCTCATTATAGGTTGCCTTTTCATGCTATGGTTGTACCATTTGATACACAATAGCTTGACGTAGTTTAAGTCTGATGTAGTTTCATTTGCCTATTATGCTTTTGTTGCCTGTGCTTTGGTGTCATATCCAAGAAATCATTGCTACATCCAATGTCATGAAGGTTTCCCCTTTCTTCTTCTAGGATTTTTACAGTTTTAGGTCTTATGTTTAAGACTTTAATCCATTTTGATTAAATTTTGTATATGGTGCAATATAAGGGTCCAACTTCTATCTTTTGTATGTGCATATCCAGTTCTCCCAACACCATTTGTTGAAGAGACTGTCCTCTACCCCCTGGCTGGTCTTGGCACCTTTGACAAAGATCATTTGGCCATATAAGAGGATTTATTCCTGGGCTCTTTATTCTACTCCATTGGTCTACTTGTCTGTCTTTATGCCAATACCACACTGCTTTTAATACTGTAGCTTTGTAATATATTTTGAAATCAAGACATGTGGACCTCCAACTTTGCTCTTATTTTTCAAAATTGTTTTGGTTATTCAGGGTGCTTTTAGATCCCATATGAATTTTTTTGTTTGTTTGTTTGCAGTAGGCGGGCCTCTCACTGCTGTGGCCTCTCCCATTGCGGGAGCACAGGCTCCGGACGCACAGGCTTAGCGTCCATGGCTCACGGGCCTAGCTGCTCCGCGGCATGTGGGATCCTCCCGGACCAGGGCACGAACCCGTGTCCCCTGCATCAGCAGGCGGACTCTCAACCACTGCACCACCAGGGAAGCCCCCCATATGAATTTTAGAATGAATTTATTTCTTGAAGAAATCCATTGGGATTTTGATAGGGATTGCATTGACAGTCGATGTTCTTTAATAAATGTAATGGAAAATCTCAAAAAAGTAGTGAAAGCTACTGAAGCAGTAGACAGAAGCTTGATAACTAGAAGCTTATATAATTTTTCTCAGCCTCTTTGTAAAATAAAACTGTCACAGTGGAAGATTATGCAAGTAAATACATTTGTCTTAGTTTGTCTTTTCCTCACATCTAAATAGATAGCTTAAATGGTCCCGTAGAAAGAAATGAGAGAATCAATTGATTCCTTTGAGCATAGTGGTCATAATAATAATAATAATAGAGATTATAAAAGTATCATATAATTTATTTAGCTTTTATGTTGTAAAAAGCATTTACTTTCCATTATCTCCCTTTATTTTACTCCCAAGCAGCATTTTCCAATGTTATAGCTCATTTTCCTCATTAAAAAAAAAAAAAAAGGTTTTGTGATCATATAATTTGGGAAGCATTGCAAACTACATTCTTCTATACTCTGCACTGAGAGATTCATTATTAAAAGCTCCAAGAAGTCCTGCTGCAAATAGTAAAGAAATCAGTTCAATGTTGTATAAACCAGTGTTTACCAAACTTTTATGGCTGCAGTTTTCTTCTTAGTAAACCTATTAGTATCCCGTGAATCTAAGGTATGACTAAAAATACTTGGAGCAGAGAATTTAAATGAACAGTTTTTAAATGCTGCTTTGTAAACACTGAGATTATTCAAAGTGGCGCAGGAAATAGGATGCATAGGGCAAGGGAGCATATCTGTCATCATAGGAACTGATTTCTCCCTAATGCCTATAAGGAGCTAAAGCTGGGAGTGAGATTCAGCATGCACAGAGACCTGGGTGTGTTTGTAATAACTTCCATATGCTATTTATATCATCTACATGAAGCCATGTACCATCCTATTTGCAGCAATGCCCTTGCTGAAAAAGAAGAAATGGATTCTGAGGTTATATTGAGCCAAGCCAGACCTGCGCTATTAGACAAGATCTGCTTAATCACATCTTGCCATGACGATGATTTTGTAGTATTTCCTATAAAGGGAAATAAGAGATAAATCACCCTTCCTCTAGCTTGGTTAATCATAATTGGTTGTTTATATATTTTTCTCCGTGTCCATGATACATCCTTCTTCCTAATTTATTTGAAGAATAGCTTCTTCCAAAACATGGTAAGAGTTCAAAAACCTTTAAATGATGTATTATTTATCTGTCTGGCCACACAGCTTCATTCCTTCAGAGTCATTATTGACTCATTCCTACCGAGTCATTAAATCCATCAATAGTACATTCACTGACTTAATAAAAAGCAGATTTGACATTTAGAAGACTGAGGCAGCTTAAAGGACAAATCCATTAGGTTTTATCACATCCACTACCAGCATGCAGGGGCAGGGTGCTCACTTCAACCCAGGGGCAAATCTACGGGCCTGAAGCTCATACAGTTTCAGAGGCCCTTTTTAAGAAAAGTAATTCAAATTATCAGATAACGAAATTAAATATTTATTTAGAATTATAATAAAAACCAACACCATAATAGCAAAATATTTAAAGCTGACAAATTCTGGGAAGATCTCAAAATTTAGAAAATATTTTTTGATAATTAGCTATCTGATACAGCAAATAAAATTATTGTCTGCATGTGTTTGATTACCTTTTCTTGCACCAATGATTTTGTCATACTTTCTACTATGAGAACGGGAGGAATCAGACTTCCCTATAGCATGATGGGTCGAATGATGTTTTTTATGATTGATAATGTGGAAAGCTTTCTTTTGGCTTCACCACTTATTATTGGTATTGGCATGTACATTTTTAGGATTGTTGTCAATTTTAGGAAAAATTCACTCACATGTCTTTGGTGTCCCTGATGTTGTACCATATTATGAGGGTCATGTTGGACCCTGAACTTTCATTTTACAAGGTAGAATAGGCTGGTATAGTGAGTGGTAGGATCATTCCTAAAATTTGTTCTTGCACTCGGGCAGCTAGCAGTAACTAAACTATACATGGAAGAGGCCGTGGACCGCAAAAATATTACACTAAACAAGAACTACACGTAACCTCATCAGCTTCCTTAGTCAGGGTCCAAAAGTACCCGTGGCTCCTCCTTCCATGCCACCAACACAAGGGAAATACAACTGAGGAGAAGTTGAAAGAGACAGCTCTCTCAACCATTTGTAGTTAAAATATTGTACTCCTTAAATTTTACAAGAACATATGGCCGTGGAAGCACTTACAAGTTCAAGTGTGGAGCCCTGAAACTTAAGCTTTATGAGTCTCATGGTAAATCCACCTCTCAATTTTCTTCCACTCAAATTTTCTCTCACCAGAGCTGCTGCTGTTTCTTTAGGAAGGACGTGTGTTTGCTTCTTGAACTTAAGGACCAGATCTGTAAAAAATATAAGGCAAGCAAACAGGAGGCATGTATACGACTGTTTCCCAGCTGACCAGTTTATTGCTTTTAATAGAACAATTACTTGGCATCATGTGGGTCAGTGACGTTTACATCTGGCCCTAGATTAAAACTGTCTGCATAGCTTTGTAAAATACACACTTTCCTTGGCCACAAACCCAGAAATTCTGATTCTGTAGACCTAGGATGAGGCCCAGGAATCTCCAATTTTCAAGTCTCCCCGTTGATTCTCATGTGCTGCCAAGTGTGAGAACCACTGATGTAGACAAAACATTTGGATGAACGCCTGTGCCCACGAAGCTCCACGGGCCCCAATAAAGGTTACGCTTACAAAGGGGCTTTTGATTTGGTGTAAGCGGGAGTGGTGAGTTCCCCATCAAATTAACTGGACCAGCACTTAGTAAGGAGGTGATGAGAGGATTTGTATTAGCCCAGGCTTTTTTGCGGGGGGCACATGGAAAAACCTACTTCAAATGAGTTTAGACATAGAAAGGAACTTAGTGGCCGCCGTGGCTGACAGGCCCATTTCAGGCATGGCTGAATTGAGGTTTAAAGTAGCCTTACACAGAGCATTTGCCGCAGAGAGAAAGCACCCTGTCAATAGTATGTCTGAAGTCTTGGAGTAGAGTTTTATTGCCATGGTTGGGTGTGTCCATTTCTGACACAGTCGCTCTATCCAGATTGACTGATTGGCCAGACCTGGGCCACAGGACCTCCTCAAGCACACAGGGGTTGGGTCAGCCTCAACCCACGTGACCTGAGCAAGGGAGTGGTGTTCCCCTAAGGAAAATCAGGGTTGCAGGCAGAAACAACTGATGAATGGGTGGTGGGCTCAAAGACCTCTCAAACCACTTCCAACTGGGGGCAGACTTGCTTTGTCTTTGCTGCATTCTCTGACCTGCCCACCGTTTGGTGTCATGCATGTCTGACACCCTGCTCCTGACAAATAGGGTGGGGTGCTATGGAACCTGTCTGGTGATCTGCAGGTTTCTACCTACTCTCTGGGTGAGGTTCCCGCAGGCAGTGTTGTAACAAAGTCAGGCTGTGAATCACATGAGGCTCAGTACGGAGGTAGAGTCAAGATCCAAAGCCATGGAAGGCAGAGTCAGCAGAAGATGAAAAGAGGACGTTTCCAAGTGCTTGGAGCTGTGGATCCTAAGATAATTTTTGAGCAAAAGTAAGGACGGCTGAAGTAACCTACAAAGCCATTTCCCATAGCCACAGTGGGACACAGCACAGCTAACCACAGGCTCAGCTTACCAGACATGTTTCTCCATAATGAGGTAGATGCTTTTTGCATTTAACTATCACAGGTCAGTGGTGATGTAGGTACAGAGATGTGCAACCCAGATTTCCCTCAGGGCAGGTTCACTGCTCAGCTGTGGGGAGTGTGGTCAGCCGATGGCTCCTTCAGGGTCTGCCTGGATTGCAAACAGCAGCTGGGTCTGAGACCATGCCCGTCCTGGGGCAGCCCACTTCTAGAGATGGGGTATAAAGGACCAGCCATTTCAGTCCAAAGGGGGACAACATGATTAGGCAGTATTTGGTCTAGAGCTCCCCACTGGTCCAGGGGCTGTATCAGGCGTTACAGTTCATCTTTTTCCTCTGCCAGTTCTTCCCACACGCTTCCACAGGTATTGATGTCTATAAAGATCTCACACCCCAAACTTTGTTTCAGCATCTGCTTCTGGAAAACCCAGCCTGTGGTAAGTATCATTAGGTTACATTATAACTGGCCTAATAAAAGTAGGAGGAAACATTAAACATGCCAACTATTTTTTAAATAGTAAAAAAAGACACAAGCCTTGTTTGGATTCCTTCTCTTCTCCTTAAAAAAAATAATAAATTAAGGATATCACATTTAAAAACCTAAACGGTTTATATGTACAGTAATAAAATATAACATAAAGCGGTTGATTCTAAGTTGGTGGTTCTTATATGCAGATTTTCCCTCTCAGTTCTTTTTATCAGCTTCTCTTAAGAATCAAAGTAGAACATTTTCTTTGATTTTGCCAAAATTTGAGGACCAACAAAAAGAAATTGTACAGAGAAAGAGGTCTAGTTTAGTCAAATATCTGAGTAGTAAGGATCATTCTCTTCGTCATATGTTTTCAACTAACATTTTTAAGTTAAAATAAGATTAAACTCAAAACCTCAACTTTTTGAAGCACAGTATAATTTTTCATTAATAAAGGCATATTAGTATCTCAAAAAACTTCTGCATGATGATTTTGAACCTCAGTTTTATTTCATTACAGCTGTGGAGAGTAGCCAGTTAGCAGAGGCCTGTACCTTTTAGAATCTCTGTTAAGTTACTTTCTGTAAATGGGGTAACACATCATAACAGACTTTAAAATTTTTGATTATTTAAAAATTCAAGCAATAAAGCACATAGGTAAAAAATTCAAACAGTTCAGAAAAACTTATAATGAGAAAGGACCAGTCCCCACACTACCGCTCCTTATTTCCAGCCTGTCTCTCCAGAAGCAGCCATGGTTAATCATTTATGTTGTAAGTTCTGTTAGTGGTTACCTAATGCATCTCTAAATTACATATTTACATTACCACTTCTTGATCTGTCGACTTGGGATATTAAATATTGATTTTCTGCTATCATGGGTGAGGATTTAGCTCCCGCATTGTTCCAGCTTTTATTTTCATATTACTATTTTTAGTTTTTTATAACTGTAAATAGTATTCTTAAAATTTCTTATTCCCTTGGCTTTCACAAGTCCGTCTTGACTGCTCATCTTTTATGCTGAGGATGTTAACACCCCTACCCTTCCTTCTACCTCTCTTCCCTCCCTTATTTCCTAACCTGTTAGTTGTTCTTCAGCCTTTATATTGTCAATGTTGATTATTTTATAATCTGTTTTGTAATCATAATTAAGCCTCCTGTGCTTTGTCTATAGGTTGATTCTGTGTGTTGAGGTAAAAAAACAAAACACAACAAAACAGTGTTTACTCTTTTATGAGTGATGACTCTGGTTTATCACAGAGCCATATAATGGCAATAAACACACCTCTCTCTGTGGGTCCACTGTCATGACCCTTGAATCTCTCAAAGGGAAATGTTCTAGGCATCAACATCAAATGTCTTCTCCTTTTTTTTTTTTTTTTTTTGCGGTACGCGGGCCTCTCACGGTTGTGGCCTTTCCTGTTGCACAACACAGGCTCCGGACGCGCAGACTCAGCGACCATGACTCACGGGCCCAGCCGCTCCGCGGCATGTGGGATCTTCCCGGACCGGGGCACGAACCCGTGTCCCCTGCATCGGCAGACGGACTCTCAACCACTACGCCACCAGGGAAGCCCTCTCCTTATATTCTATCAGTTACTCAAAACCAGACCCCAGTTTAGCTGCTGCATATTTGAATTACAACTTTTATTGATGTTTCCCTGGTTTCTAATTGCTTTTTCTATTGTTATGTTGCTAGTGAATGAAAAATAACATGCCTTATTCACTGTATTCTGAGTATCTTATTTATTCTGTTGATTTGATTTTTTCTTCTCTTCCTTCTTCTACTTATTGGGGAATGTCTCCTTGGAGTCCTATGATTTCACATTCTAATTTGGACTGATTTTTTTCAGAATAGCTGCTCAACTGTCACCTTGAAATTTGTTTTCATTAGATTCCTTTTTAGTCACATGGTTTCTTGTATCCTGTATCATCCTCTTGGTGTTCATCTTCAAGTAAATTCTTCAGAAATAGATAGTACAAATAAACTCTGCAAGTTCTTACATGTTGAAAAAAAGGAAAATGACCATTTCCTATTCAAAGTCCTTGGCTTTTGCATGGTACTCTTTGTTCAAAGTTATTTTTCCTCAGAAATTTGCTGCTGAGAAGGCTAATGCAGTTGACTTTCATTTCCTGTGGGTTAGCTGTTGTTTCTCTCTGGAAGACTTAGAATATTTTTACGTTCTTTGTGCTCTGAGATCTCACAATGATATATTTGAGTCTGGGTCTTTAAATTATTTTACTAAGAAATATTTAAGACATATGAGGGGGCATAAAGAATAATACAATGGAAATAAAACACTGGACATGTCTTCTTTGTTTCACTTGGTTTCCTTGGTTTCTTAAGTCCCTTTATTAGAATTTTCACTAATTGAATGGATTAATCCTCTGTATCTCTTTTTTTCCCCCTCCTATTGTCTGTTTCTTTGGGATTTTGTTTTTATTATTATTATTCTTTTCTGGGGAAAATTCCTTGATTTTATTTTCCACTATTACATTGATTTTATAATTTATTACCAAATTTTCTTATTTCAAGGAGCTTGTTCTTGGTTTTCTTTTCTAATTGAGATACAATTGACATATAACATGGCATTTGTTTAAGGTGTACAACATAATGATTTGATAATTATGATATTATAATGATTTGATTGCAAAATGATTACCACAGTAAGTTTAGTTAACATCTATACTACACAGTTATAATTCTTTTTCTTGTAATGAGACCTTTTACAATTCAATCTCTTAGCAGCTTTCAAATATGCAATAAAGTATTATTAACTATGGTCATCATGCTGTACATTACATCTTCATGACTTATTTATCTTATAACTGGAAGTTTAGTTCTTATTTTGTGAGGGCTCCTTTATATACATACTTTTTATGAGTGCCATGTGTTATAGACTCTCTGAAGATACTAACAGAGATATTTTGAAAGGGCTCTTATATTACCTGAATTATTATTATTATTTTAAATAAATTTATTTATTTATGGCTGTGTTGGGTCTTTGTTGCTGCGTGCAGGCTTTCTCTAGCTGCTGCAAGCGGGGGCTACTCTACTTTGTAGTGTGCGGGCTTCTCATTGCAGTGGCTTCTCTTGTTGCAAAGCACAGGCTCTAGGCATGCGGGTTTCAGTAGTTGTGGCACACAGGCTCAGTAGTTGTGGCACATGTGCTTAGGTGCTCCATGGCATGTGGGATCTTCCCAGACCAGGGCTCGAGCCTGTGTCCCTTGCATTAGCAGGTGAATTCTTAACCACTGTGCTACCAGGGAAATCCCTGAATTATTTTTATTTTCTCCAAGATCAACCTTCCAGTCTAATAGAAAGGCTGAATAGGAGATGTGTGTATGCACGTGAAACTTGTAGACTGGTGGGATGTGGTCTAGGAGGTGACTTTTCCCTGGAGACCCACCAAATGGCAAAATATGGAAAATCTCTGTTTGTCTCCTGGTTCTCAGCTGACAGTTCACTATATTTCTTTAGAGGAGAAACCTTGAGTTTTCCCCCGGGCATCAATGCCAAATGGCATGTCTACTGTAAGTGGGAATGAGAGAGGTGTGTGAGGAGTTACCTACCTTGTACTCAGCTTTCAGTTTATCCCTATATTTTCAGCTCCCCCCAGCCCTCTATCCTATCTATCACACCTGCACAGAGAACCGCACTGGAACCCTGTTGCAGAGATGGGTTCCCTTCTTCACTGCAGCCACCTCCTAGAGTACTCTAGACCGCAGCCTCCTTAGCCATTTAAAAAAATATATCAGCTTCTATCCGCTCCTGTCTTCCAGAAATTTGTTTATATCTCTCATCTGTGAAGGTCACTCTCTAAATAGTTTTGCTTTTATTCTCTTTTAAATTCCTGTACTATTATTTGATGAGATTTCCAGAGAGAAGGGAGTAAAGTATGTGCACTTAAAAGGAAACCATAAACAAAAGGAAAAGGTAGCTACAGACTGGGAGAAAATATTTGCAAAAACTGTGACTGACAAGGGGTTAATTTCCAAAATATACAGATAGCTCATATAACTCAATATCAAAAAAACAATCCAATCAAAATTGGGCAGGAGACTTAAATAAACATTTCTCCAAAGAAGACATACAAATGGCCAACAGGCACATGAAAAGATGTTCAACATTGCTAATAATTAGAGAAATGCAAATCAAAACTACAATGAGCTATCACCTCTCACTGGTCAGAATGGCCATCATTAAAAAGTCTACAAATAATAAATGCTGGAGAGGCTGTGGAGAAAAGGGAACCCTCCTACATTATTGTTGGGAATGTAAACTGGTGCAGCCTCTATGGAAAACAGTATGGAGGTTCCTTAAAAAACTAAAAATAGAGGTGCCATATGATTCAGCAATCCCACTCCTGGGCATATATCAGGAGAAAAGAATGGGTAAAGAATATGTGGTACATGTATACAATGGAATATTACTGAATCATAAAAAAGAATGACATATTGGCATTTGCGACAATGTGGATGGACCTAGAGAATACCATACTAAGTGAAGTAAGTTAGACAAAGACAAATATCATATGATATCACCTATATGTGGAATCTAAAAAATAATACAAATGACCTTATTTACAGAACAGAAACAGACTCACAGATATAGAAAGCAAACTTATGGTTACCAGAAAGGGATGGGGGAGGGATAAATTAGGAATTTGGGATCAATAGATACACACCGCTATAAGATAGATAAACAACAAAGATTTACTGTATAGCACAGAGAACTATATTCAATATCTTGTAATGACCTATAATGGAAAAGAAAATGAAAAAATATGTATATATCTGAATCACTTTGCTGTACACCTGAAACTAACACAATATTGTAAATCAACTATACTTCAGTTAAAAAAAAAAATGTGTGCTTAGAATGTGGATGCCTCTTTGAATCCAGAAAAGTAAGGGTTTTCCATCCTGCCCTTGATTTTAAAACTTACACACATTCATTGTAGAAAATCTAGCAAGTTTATGACACGTTTCTCCCAAAGGACCATACAAGGATAAACTTCTATTTCACTGAAATATAAAACAATGAAGATACCAAACCCAGTTGGATCTGGATGGCCATAGAGGAGAGAAGAGTTTTCATTTATTGAATGCTTCTTTGTGCCTGATACTTGACAGAACTTGCCTCATTGAATACTATTTTCAGATGAAGAAATGGAGACAGTCAAAAGGTTTACCACAAGGTCACAGCTAGTAAATGGCAATTCTGTTTCAAAACCTTGTTCCATCGGATACCTACACCATGCACCTTTACCACGAGGGGCCAAAAGCTGGTACAAAGTATGAATGATGCCAACAGAGGCAATTTCTGAGCATAAAATAAAGACCTAAATATCTAGTTCAGTGGCCCATGTGTACAGCAGAGGTGATGAGGAAATTGGGTTTTTTTTGCTTTTTAAGTGTTGTTCTGTATATTTTCTTTAAAATTTTTTTTGATGTGGACCCTTTTAAAAGGGTCCACAAATTCATTGAATTTGTTACAACATTGCCTGTGTTCTGTCTTTTGGCTTTTTGGCAATGAGGCATGTTGGACCCCAGTTCCCCAACCAGGGATCAAACCCTCCCCACCTCCCAATTGGAAGGCAAAGTCCCAACCACTGGACCGCCAGGGAAGTCCCAGGAAGTTATTTGCGAGAAGGGACTTGAGAATTCACTCCTCTGAGACTGAACATCTCAAGGGAGCTGGTTTAATTGACTCTCCTGTGGTAAAACGGCTGTTGTCTTCTATGTTAGTTCTACCCTTGAGAGGCTCTACTGAACTCTGCCCTCAGCAGATGCATTTTAATCATATTGGCACTTGAGTTTCAGAGAAAAGAAATCATTAATTAAAATGTAAATCATTGAACACCCATAGCACATGTAGGATTCTACTATGGGAACATCAGTAAATAGACGATTTATTAATCAATTAGTGTTACAAATCCAAGGCATACTGACAAATAATATTAGTCATGTAATTTTTTTAAAAAAAGATGGAACTGATTTACTTACACAAATATCCTGTTTCCTTCCCTCAATTTGAAGTTTTAAAAGACTGACATTTTCTGTGGGTTAATTAAATCAAATATTTATTACTATTTTTAAAACCTATTTCATGACAATGAATCTTATATATGCAGATGGGAAAAAAATGAGAACTGTGGCTTTCCAGATGGAAGCTTTTCAGAACAGATGTCATCGTCTAAATGTATGCTCTGGAGGAAGAGAATTAATCAAAATAAGGGATAACAAGGTAGTTCTTAATGGTTATGACTGGCTTCTAATTTGCAAGACAACTGGTGTATGTGGAGGAGTGAGAGCACGATTAGGTAGAAGCAGAGAGCCTCTGCTTCTTTTTTAAAAAATTAATTTAATTTAATTAATTTATTTATTTTTGGCTGCGTTGGGTCTTCGTTGCTGTACGCAGGCTTTCTCTAGTGGCTACTCTTTGTTGTGGTGCATGGGCTTCTCATTGCAGTGGCTTCTCTTGTTGCAGGGCACAGGCTCTAGGCACACAGGCTTCAGTAGTTGTGGCACACGGGCTTCAGTAGTTGTGTCACACGGACTCAGTAGTTGTGGCTCACAGGCTCTAGAGCGCAGGCTCAGGAGTTTTGGTGCACGGGCTTAGTTGCTCCACAGCATGTGGGATCTTCCCGGATCAGGGCTCAAACCTGTGTCCCCTGCCTTGGCAGGCAGATTCTTAACCACTGAGCCACCAGGGAAGCCTGAGCCTCTGCTTCTTATAGTACAATTTGCAAGGGAGTGAGGAACAAGGGATATATCTTGTCTTGTTATTTTAATTATTGTTTTAATTACTTGCTAGAAGTGAAATTGCTGTCTTGAAACCTCAATATAGGCAAGACAGTAAGGAGATACAGAGACCTTACCAAGAGCTCAGGAAAACAGTCCTACAGATCTAATTTTTTATTTTCTGCAGATTGATAGAAACACACAGCCCAGGGAAAATTTTATCAGCTAATACTTCTTTCCTCAGTGTATCCTTTTCCATTAAGCCAGTAAATCTTTAAGAAATGTTCTCTTTTTACATTTCCTAGATTGAGAATTGGTATTTTGCCTGTGCTATTCAAAGAAAAATAGGAAAATTCCTGGCAAAATAAAAAAATTTGTTACAATTGATTAGGAGAGAAAGACTTGAATGATGAATTTGGATAAATTCTACCTACGTTCTGTCAGATATTTTTTAAGGAAAAACCAGTAATAATTTTGCAAAAATTTCTGCCCTACATTCAATTATTAAAGCCACATTTACCTTTGACTTCTCTCTGAATAGCTCTACAAACTCAAAGTATACTTAAATTTAAGCAAGGTCAGTAAAAGAACCTGTAAGCCTGGAGAAGATATTAGAGCCAGATCCACGCCCGGTAGTATTGGCCAATGAAATTGTCTTTCTGAGAGAGAAGAAAACCTTAGTGATGTAAGATACCAGGATGATATGAGATGCTGTACCTGAACTGTGATCCTTGGAGTTAAGATCCTAGCAGAGTAGAAAAAATAGAATTAAAATAGAACTAGGGCTTCCCTGGTGGTGCAGTAGTTAAGAATCCGCCTGCCAATGCAGGAGACACGGGTTTGAGCCCTGGTCTGCGAAGATCCCACATGCAGCGGAGAACTAAGCCCATGTGCTACAACTACTGAAGCCTGCACGCCTAGAGCCTGTGCTCTGCAACAAGAGAAGCCACCGCAATGAGAAGCCCTCACGCTGCAACGAAGAGTAGCCCGTGCTTGCTGCAACTAGAGAAAGCCCGCGCACAGCAACGGAAGACCCAACGCAGCCAATAAATAAATAAGTAAGTAAGTAAAATCTATAAAAAATAAAATAAGATAGAACTAAACCCTGGTTTAATAGAACCTGCCAGTTGCCTCTGTGCTGAGGTTAAAAATGAACTTGGAATCACAGATGATGTAATGCAGTTTCAGAGCAGTGTTCATATCCAAAGGGAAATGGAGAATTGAGACCATTATGTAGATAATGAAGACATGTATTTCTTTATTGGAGATCTAGAAGACTAGAAAGACAACTCTTTAGCCTGGGATGGGTAAAAGTGCTATATGGAGACAAGAGGATACACTAAAGGACAGCTACTATGATCTCACGTAAAAGGCCAAGGGAGTCATATTTTATAGTAAAATAGAAGTGGATATGCAGTGATATAGTAGTTCACTCATGATTATAGCAGAGAAATATACTCCAACATCAAAATATGTAATAATTGCCAACAGTCCAAAGGAAAGGACACATTAAAAATTATATATTGTACTGTGCTTTTTAAATTACGTAAATTTATGTGTATTTTAAAGTAGTGGCTAATAATCTTTAAATGATATGGCAATTAGAGTTGGAATTTAGAAATGCTATTGTAAGCTTAGAAAGTCAAGAATAATTCCACAGGTTACACTCACAATAAATAAAGGAGATTATAACTTCAACTCTGTCCTACGAACACTGGAACTGATAAGAGTATGGGGGCAGATTTGAACATCTTGCAAAATCCTTGCAGAGTTCTGAATTAATTGCAAGTGTTTAAAAAACAAAAACTAAAGTACTTAAAAGAAACTAAAGATTACAAATATCATCTCCTCATTTTGCCAACTCTATTGTACTTCCAGGTTAACTACTAAGTAGTCACAATGTTTAACTGCTAAACTTTAGCAAAACATTTGTATTGTTATTAACTAGATTTATTTAACACAGGGCTTAAAAGTCTCATTTCACTGAGAGTACAAAGTAGGCTATATAGGGCAATGGCCAAGCACTTGAGCTACAGTCAGAGAAACCCTGTGGGAATCCTGCATCCACTGTGACATTGTGAAAACGACTTCTAAACCCTGTGTACCTAAATTTCTTCCTTCAGTGCTCTAATAATAGTACCTATTCTTTAGGTATTGTAAGGCTTAAATGAAATACTAAATTACTTAATGAGTGCCTGACTTAAAAGATTTTGTCTTTTTCTTACGTTTTAATGGACTTTATTTCAACAAGCCACTATTTTAGTAGATATTTTTTGGGAGCATAACGATAAGGGACTTCAAATAGAACCCTCAAAATATTACATCATGATGAAATGATGTAATCTTCGCAGAATTCTACCTGTGGGTATTTGGGGCAAATAAGTGAGTTCAGTGGATTGTTTATCTTCAATAAATGTTCCAATTCAAAGGAGAGTAATGCTGATTTATTCATTTATTGATCCATTCATTCATGCATATATTCATTCATGGATTCAAAAATCATATTCCCTTTGCCTAGAATTTGTATACTAAGAGACCTTCAGGGAAATTGAGCCAAGTAGGAGATGAAGAAGCAGAAGTTGGGAGAGAGGGCAAGAATGGAAACCAATATGAGTGAAAACAGACTGAAGCACAAGCAGAGACAGTGAACAAGGCCTGACAGATGGGGACAAGGCCTTAGCTCTGGATTCTTCCTGTTCCTAGACTCATGTACCATGATGACCCTTAGGTTCTGGGAGATTTCCCTGATGCCCTAAATTATTGCCATTTCCCTCCCCATTTTACCTACCTTAGTTTGAATGGGTTTCTGTGCCTTAAAACTCAAAGAGCCTGGTGCATAGTGGATGCTGAAAAAAAAAGTTTCCTTTGGATCTGATGATTTTGTTGGGTTCCCTGTTGACTCAGGTGAAAACTCTTTCTTGGAGGCTGGTGGCAGTCAAGACATCATACTAATATCAAGATCTTTATTCTAGTGAGTTAGAGGATTAAAAAAAGGGAGGGACACTTTTTTTTGGTACTCCTAAGGTTCTTGATCCTTGCTTGGCATCATTAGTTCAACCATCTCTTTATCGCCATCGAGTTTGCTGGTTGGCAAGAAGATATGGTGAGGATGGCACATTCAATTAGGTACAAAGGGGAGGAATTAGAAGTAGAAATATTCTTTACTTATATGTCATTATTTCTCTAAATAACGTGATTATTTAGAGACATGATATCTGGTTACAGTTTGGGGAGGACAAAGGCTCTGAGATGCCAAATGACGGTCCAGTAAGATTGTATGAGATAGTATTCTTGTTTTTTTTCCCAACTTTCTTTCTGTACTGAATCAGTTATATGGTAGTTATCTAGCCTCTCTGCTATGATATGCCATGGCAGAGTTTGCTAGGCTGGATTTACACAATCATGCTTCTTTATTGACTATTAATATGACTTTTTCGAAAGTTCTGGACACTGTAAACAGAACTGTTTTAAGCTAATGCACAGGAATGTCAGCACAGAACTATAGGGGTTAGTTAGTGGAGGCTGAAATTCCATACTGCTAATGAAGCATGATATTTAAGAGTTGAAGCAGATTATCTATAAGGTTTCAACACTGAGCTCTAGGAAATAAATATTTTATACAATTCAAGGTAAGAGTAAGTGTCCAAATATTATTTATTCCCTTACAATATTCAGCTATTTATCCCTCAAAAATTACGATTATTTACTAAGTAACTATTACTATTATTAAGGGGTAAAATACTATATGTAAAAACAACTATAAGTCATTATTTATATATATCATATAGAACTTTGCTGTTATATGACAATTCAAATATTAACCATCCAAATTTCATATGTGTGCTATTCACTGTATTACAATATATGATATTTTATCCTTCTATAATTACCAGTATTTAGTAATAGTAGTATTTTGTACTAGTAGTACTAGCAATTAGTGATCATTTACTAAATAATAATTACTATCATTTAGATATAAAATATGCTACACATGGTAATGTATAAAGTCATTGTTTACATATAGTATATAGTATTTTACTATTATGAATAATAGTGTAGCACTGTGTTCATCCTTTAGTAATAATATCTCTGAATATACTTAAATAAAGCTCTAAAACACTTGTAAGGACACCATGCTACATAACATCAATTATTTCAGACTATTTGGAAAATACAGAAAAATTTTTTTTCAAGAATTTATTTTTTAAAATTTTAATTGGAGTATAGTTGATTTACAATGTTGTGTTAGGTTCTGCTGTACAGCAAAGTGAATCAGTTATACATATACATATACTCACTCTTTCTTAGATTCTTTTCCCATAGGGGACATTACAGAGCACTGAGGAGAGTTCCCTGTGCTATAGCGCAGGATCTTAATAGTTATCTATTTTACATATAGTAGTGTGTATATGTCAATCCCAATCTCCCAATTTATCCCTCCCCCACTTCCCCCTTGGTAACCATAAGTTTGTTTTCTACATCTGTGACCCTATTTCTGTCTTGTAAATAAGTTCATTTGTATATAGGGAGAGTTTGTTTTCTTTTGTTTTTAAAAATAGCCTTAAACCACACCCATATTATTCTACAATGTCTTTTTTCATTTAGTAATATACCATGGATATCTCCAGAGCAATAAGGTACAGGAAACATCCTTTATAAAAGATGCATAATAGTATACAGTGTGGATATATCATAATTTATTCGACTGTTTCTTACAAGGGGCATTCAGGTTATTTGGAGGTTTGTTTGTTTGTTTGTTTTATAAGTAATGCCATAATGAAAAATTTTAAACATATATTCTTAGGTATTGCTTTTTATTTCTATAGGCTACATTCTTCTAAGTGGAATCCTTAAAGCATATGGACATTTTAGTTTTCAGTAGATGTCACCAGATTAATTTCATAAAATTTTGTAGTAATTGACATTCTTGTCAGTTATATGAGATTGCCAGTTTCAACTCTACCTTCAACAACACTAGAATCTGTTGCTGTTAATAATTGGCAATCTGAAGTTGAAAAAGTCTCTTGCTTAACTTGTAGTTCCGTACTACCGATGGAGTTAGGCATATTTCTTTTTTTATTGCATTATAGTTGATGTTCAATATTATGTAAGTTTCAGGTATACAACAGAGTGATTCACAATTTTTAAATGTTATTTATAGCTATTATAAAATATTGTCCATATTCCCTGTGTTGTACAATGTATCCATGTAGCTTACTTATTTTATACATAGTAGTTTGTACCTGTTAATCCCCTACTCCTATCTTGTCCCTCCCCTCTTCCCTTGCCTCACTGGTAACCACTAGTTTACCACTATTATGCTAGTAACAACTATTATGCTACTTCACTTAGCATAATGCCCTCCAAGTCCATCCATGTATTTGTAAATGGCAATATTTCATTCTTTTTTTATAGCTGAGTAGTATTCCATTGTATATATGTATGTATGTATGTATATATATATATATATATATATATATATACCACAGCTTCTTTATCCATTCATCTGTTGATGAATACTTAGGTTGCTTCCGCATCTTGGCAATTGTAAATAATGCTGCTGTGAACATTGGGATGCATGCATGTTTTTGAATGAGTGTTTTTTGGGGATATATACCCAGGAGTGGAATCGCTGGGTCATATGGTAGTTCTATTTTTAGTTTTTCGAGAGACTTCCATACTGTTTTCCACAGTGGCTGCACCAATTTACATTCCTACCAACAGTGTAGGACAGTTCCCTTTTCTGCACATCCTTGCCAGTATTTGATATTTGTGTTCTTTTTGATGATAGCCATTCTGACAGGTGTGAGGTGATACCTCACTGTGCTTTTAATTTGCATTTCTCTGATAATTAATGATGTGAGCATCTTTTCATGTGCCTGTTGGCCATCTGTATGTCTTCTTTGGAAAAATATCTATTCAGGTGTTCTGCCCATTTTTTAAATCGGTTGTTTGTTTTTTGATGTTGAGTTGTCTGAGCTGTTTATATATTTTGAATATTAACCACTATCAGTCATAGCATTTGCAAATATTTTCTCCCATTTAATAGGTTGCCTTTTAATTTAAAATTGTAAAGCACTATAGAATTTTAAAAATCTTTCATTCAATAAAAATACTCACGGGGGCTTCCCTGGTGGCGCAGTGGTTGAGAGTCCACCTGCTGATGCAGGGGACATGGGTTCATGCCCCGGTCCGGGAAGATCCCACATGCTGCGGAGTGGCTGGGCCCATGAGCCATGGCCGCTGAGCCTGCACGTCCGGAGCCTGTGCTCCACAACGGGAGAGGCCACAGCAGTGAGACCTGTGTACCATAAAAAAAATAATAATAAATAAAAATACTCACTTCCCAAGAAAACCACACTTAACATGAAAAAAATAATATATGAGACAAAAATTTTGAAATAAAGATAAATCTGAGTTAATACCTATGTATTCAATTTCAAATCCTTGCTTCTTGGGATAATACATGTCATAATGTGTTATAAACAAGTATTGATCAGGTATTATGGTGAATGAATATACAATAAATTATACTGTTCCCTTGTAAAAAAAAAAGATTGATGGTTTCCTTGGCTGTGCAAAGACTTTTAAGTTTAATTAAGTCACATTTTTTATTTTTGCTTTTACTTGTTTTGTCTTAGGAGGCTGATCCAAGAAAATATTGCTACAATTTATGTCAAAGAGTGTTCTGCCTATGTTTTCTTCTAGTTTTATGGTTTTTGGACTTACATTTAGGTCTTTAATCCATTTTGAGTTTGTGTATGTGGTGTTAGAGAATGTTCTAATTTCATTCTTTTACATGTAGCTGTCCAGTTTTCCCAGCTCTACTTATTGAAGAGACTGTCTTTTCTCCATTGTATATTCTTGCCTCCTTTGTCATAGATTAATTGATTTATTAAGTGCGTGGATTTATTTCTGTGCTATTTTGTGTCTGTTTTTTGTGCCAATACCATACTGTTTTGATTCTTGTAGCTTTGTCGTGTAGTCTGAAGTCAGGGTGCATGATTCCTCCAGCTTTGTTCTTCTCTTTCAAGATGGTTTTGGCTATTTGGGGTCTTTGTGTTTTCCATACAAATTTTAAAATTCTTTGTTTTAGTTCTGTGAAAAATGCAGGGTTACGCATATTTTCAAGTGTTTGTTATGATTGCATTTTCTTGTCTGTGAATTCCCTGTTCATATATTTGCTCATTTTTTTTTTTTGTCTTATGAGGAATTTGTATATTGGAGAAAATGACACTTACTTGGTCACATATGATGCAATTATTTTCTCCATCCTACCATTTGCTTTTCAACTTATTATATTTTTCCCCTCATAATTAAAAAAAATAAGTATGGAATTTTAATGTTTAGAGGGTGTATTTCAAGTGGAGAATTGTGCCAACACCATTTATCCAATTAATGATGAATCACCCTGTAGTGAAATGCCAATCTGGTTATATATGAAGCTACCATATATCTTTGAATTTGTTCCCATCATCTCTATTTTATCACAATGCTCTATTACCATCTCTACTGTGATATATCAGGGTAGTGTTCTATATTGGAGTAAATAAAAAAATTAATTTAAGTAATTATGTTAGCTTGTTGACTATGAATATAGTGTTCTTAAATTCTCTTAGTATTGTCCCAAAATGTTTTAGGTAAATGTATAGGAATACCATTTTATTATAGTAGATTTGTAGTAAGTTTTAATATTTGGCAAGGCAAGATGGTACCTATGCCCTCCACACACACACATCTTCCTCTAAAATTATTGGCTCTTCTCAGATTTTTATCCCTTTATATAAACTTTATATTCATTTTGCCTTGTTTTAAAAATGGGTATTCTGATTGGATTTGCATTAAATTGTTGTACCCATTTGGAAATGATTGACATTTTTAATATTAAGACTTCCATGCAGGATCAGGAAACGTTCTATTAGTTCAGGTTCTGTTTTATATACCTCAACAAAAATTATAGTTTTCCAAATATAGGTCCTGTGCCCATCTTAGGTTGTGGTGCAGAGCACAGGCTCCGGATGCGCAGGCTCAGTGGCCATGGCTCACGGGCCTAGCCGCTCCGTGGCATGTGGAATCTTCCCAGACCGGGGCACGAACCCGTGTCCCCTGCATCGGCAGGTAGACTTTCAACCACTGCGCCACCAGGGAAGCCCCTTTTTGTTTGCTTTTGGTTTGGCTAATGTCAATGGAATATTTTTTCCATTTCTACTCCTAAGTGGTTATAGCAATTATAAATAAAATTATTCTGGGTTTTTAAATATTTATCTTGTACCTAATCACATTACCAATTTCTCTTATTATTTCCA
This sequence comes from Neophocaena asiaeorientalis asiaeorientalis, assembly GCF_003031525.2. NCBI lineage: Eukaryota > Metazoa > Chordata > Mammalia > Artiodactyla > Phocoenidae > Neophocaena > Neophocaena asiaeorientalis. The sequence continues at coordinate 2,376,877 of NW_020175039.1, read as the reverse complement.
AAAAAAATGCATTAGCCTCTTGGCTTTTCTGAATGTACAATAGTATTAAGAAAAAACAAGATTATTTTGTCTCTTCTTTTTCAATATTTATAATGATTATTTTTTTTATCTCAGTATTTCAGCTAAAACTGGAAATTATAATTGTGGGCACACTTCTTGATCCTAATTTTAATGGAAATGACTTTAATATGCTATTGCTTAATATGTTTGTCATGGGATTTTTATAAGTGGTCTGTACCACATTAAGGTATTTCCTTCAATTCTATACTACCAGGAGTTTTTGTTGAAAATGACTGGATGTTGATATAATAATACAGTCTTTCCTCTTTTAGTGTTGCTCAGTGAACTAATTTGATGGATATTTTGAAGTTGAATGATATTTACAGAATGAGTTCCACTTGGCTGTAGCAGCTTTGTTCAGTGGTACAAAGCCTGGACTTGAGCCAGACTGCCTATGCTCAAATCCCAACTCCAAGTCTTACTGTGTGATCCTAGGAGAGTAACTGTGTCTGCTTTCAGTTCCTTATCTGTAGAATGGAGGTAATAAAAGTACTTACCTTATGGGATTTTTTTGAGTATTAACTGAATTAATATGTATAGAAAGCTTAGAATATGGTCTGGCAGAGAGAAGCTGCTGTGTTAGCTTTTATTATCAGTGCACACGGAGATGCAATTTACTGATAGGTCATTTAGATCATTTGTAGATGGATTTGCTCTATAGTTATCTTTTTTGTTCCATCTTTATTAGGATGTGATATAAAGTTGTGCTAGCTTCATAAAATTAATGGGGGGAATTTCCGTATTTTTCTATGGTTTGCTAGAGTTTAAATAACATAGGAATTATTTGTTCTTCAAACGTTAGCTATTACTCAGCTATCAATATAAATCTCTTTGCATCTGGTGCTTTTAAGAATCATATATCTTAAGTTATAATTCTGATTTCTCCTAAATTACTTACTTATTCAAGTTTTCTCTTTTTAGTACATAATTTCTTTTTCATATAGTTTAAAATTTATTGTCATAAACGTACACATTATATTTTTATAACAAAATATAATTTTATGAGTTTATTTCTCATTCGTAATGTTAAACACATTTTTTCTTAATCACTTTTACAAGGAGTTACATTTGTTCTTTTAATGAATCAGCTTTTGGTTTTCTGTATTCTTTCTTTTATTTCATTAATTTCAGAGATTTTAGATTATTTCCCATCTCCTGCTTCATTTTCATTAGTCTTCATGTTTCTTATTTCAAACACTTAATTAAATTATTTTCAGTCTTTTAAACAATTATAGGAACTTAAAACTTTTAGAAATCATAGTTTTCATTGCAATGAACATTTTTAATATAACTTTTAAAATATTTAGGATTGGGCTTCCCTGGTGGCGCAGTTGTTGAGAGTCCTCCTGCCGATGCAGGGGACATGGGTTCGTGCCCCGGTCCGGGAAGATCCCACATGCCGCGAAGCAGCTAGGCCCGTGAGCCATGGCCGCTGAGCCTGCGTGTCCGGAGCCTGTGCTCCGCAACGGGAGAGGCCACAACAGTGAGAGGCCCGCGTACCGCAAAAAAAAAAAAAAAAAAAAAAAAAAGAAAATTTAGGACTATTCTCCCAATTCTCAGATGTCAGATAAGTCGATGGAGAAAAATATTTTAAAGACCTTTGTATCATTTTAGAAAAGTTACATAGCTCCTGAAATCCCATCTTATGAAAAGCCATGTAGAGGAAAGAGCTCGAAAAGTAGCACAATTAAAAAATAAATTGTTTGGACAGATTTTGGTCTTCTCTACTATTTGAATTCTATATCTAGCAGAAAAAAATTCATATTATGCTTCCTACTTGAGAAGTGCTTCAATTGCACTTAGGCTAGTGCCATGGAATTTATTAATTTGTTCTAAAATATATATTCAAAAGAGATTAAGTGTATCCATAAGGGAACTTTTTAATTAAACACATGGTAAAGAGGAGTAGATTGTAGTCACCACAATAGTGTGGTGACTACAAATGAGGTTGAATGAAAATATTGTGACTTCTATTTGAAAAAATCACACAAACAAAATTATATTTGCTGTCAGTTTTAGATTTTCTTATTTCATCATTGCTTTTGAGCTACTTTGTTAATAAATATTTAATAAAGTTTCAAAAATTTGCACCTCTCCATCACATTAATTTTTGTTCATATATCATTGGTTCATATAGCAAAGAAAGACAGATGTGACACTGTTGTGGTAATACAACACCAATGACATAATCAATGATCCTATCCTCTACTTGTACTTTACTGTCTCTATTTCTAGAGCAATATTATGGGTCAACCCTGTAACTGTAGAAATATTTTCAGTAGCAGACTTATTTTCCAATTCTAACAGAAAAAAAAATACAGGAAATTATGTTCAAAATACAGCACACAATCTGAAATATTATTAGCCTCAAATATAAAAATATGATGAAGATTGACTTCACTGCTACTGCTTCTTATGCATAGGACAAGATCTCTGCTGATAAACTCAGAGGAGCATTACAGCTGAGTAAGGCCAGGGTATGTAAAAAAGTGGTGAAACAATTGGTTGAAAAAGACAAATTTGTAAAAAATTAGGCAACATTTGACTGCTCACCTCTTGAAGTAGACTCTAGAAGAATGAACTTAGGCATAGGTGATGGAGGAGATCACCTTAGTTGTAAAGTTGTAGGGCACCGGAAAAGCTGGATGCTTTACGAATCCTGCTCCAGCTACTGAGCAATGCCTGAAATTCCACTGTTAGAGTTTCATTCTTTTAGCAGGGTTTCTTACCTTTATAGGTTACAGTACTACTTTGAGAAACCAAGAGAAGCAATGATATTACATCCCAGAAAAAAGCATGTAAACATAGACCCACAATGTTTTGCGCCATTTGCAACAAAGGAAATTCCTTTTCCACACTTACACAGAATGTATAAACAATCTTTATGCTTAAGCTTCATTCTCATTTTTCAGGCACAAATTAATAGCCATTTCTTGGGAAATATGCAAAATTTTTGCAAAGATGTGAACTTTTCCATACAAAGAAAAGGTTCACTTTAGTCTGCTCAAAAGTGAATTTAACAGCAAAGCTGTTGCTATTTAGCTTGAATGAGAGGATGAAATTGTGGAGTGCTATTTGATAAAATGCAAATGTCATTTTTGACATTCAATGGATTCCGTCTTTTGATATGGCTGACAAGTGATGAAAAACTCTTATTCACAAATGTAGTAATGGAATCAGAGCTCTCATCGAATGCTTGCAAGACAAGGGCAGACTTGAGGCAAGGAACACCAGACTTTTCCAGGACTCTTTTGGGTTAATCCATGCAGCATCCATTCCTTTGTGAGGTCATTTTTGGCAGAATCTGCACGCTTGATGTCAGCAAGTTGAGGATCATGAACTCACAATTCATTTCAAGATCACTGGAGCAGAAATAACCATCAAAAGAATTCTGCAGGATTCCAGGTGTTTACAAATTTTTTTTGTTGTTGTTTACAAATTTTTGCCTGCAGAAACATGGGGGGAAAATGTACTTCAGCCTAAAAAACATTTTTTTTTTCCTAGCACAATTGCCTTCTCCCATCTCCTTTTCCCGAGCAGCAGTTTGGATAAGAGGGAGTCTTGGTAGCTTTCCTAATAGTGAGTAAGGGTTTGAATGGAAAGAGTGACCTCGTTGATTTGATCAAAAGTATCCACCAATAAGTCAAGCCATGAATACACTTATCCATGTCCAATTGTCCTAAGTAAGTGTTCCTTTACTCTCAACATTCCTTGTCCCTCCCCTCTATTTTTTTTCCTGAAAGTCATTCAAGTGAACAAGACCTGTCTTCTAGAAAGCCAGCAAATTTCTGTCTATAGGAAAGTGCGTTACTATCTACTGCTCTTTCTTGTTTGAAACAAAGACCTTGAAAAGTGGTGATTCGAGGTCCTGAGTCTGATGAAGCTGATGTCTTTCATGAAAATTGACCACCAGACTTATTGCGGGAGGATGGGCAGCTTCCTTTGCCATCAGTGTTTGCATAAAGCATATCTATGTCTTCTTCAAAGCTGCAAGGTTAGGTGTTCTATCAAGCATCACAGGTCTCCATCTCTACAGAGAATGTTAAAGATTGTTCTTCTAGTGGAAGTTTTACTTTGCAAAATTTACTCTAACATTAATGATGGTCTTTGTATGTCTAAAAAGGGATTATAAACAGGATTCTTTGATGGTGTCAATGCAACACAAGGGAGGAAAACCAAAAAGTGATTCCACTCGTAGGTCATACTAAAGGTATAGCTGACAATCCCTCTACAGTTTTTTTCAAGGTATTGGAAGAAATGGCACTAATTGGAGTAGACAGTGTCATTTTATTAAGGAACCACTTCAGTTTTTTTCCTCTGCTTCAAACCACAGCCTACTTCACCATTTACAATGTATGTGGCTTCACAAGACCTCTGCAATTATATGTGGGCAATTTTCTTTTCACTTAGGGGTGTGGTGAACAACCTTGAAGAGGGAAGATTTTGTGGGAACAAGTATACATTTTGATAGATTTTTAATCCTTATTGAATTATCATCAATCTTCTCCAAAATGTTTTCTGTTTTTTTTTTTTAAGTAGAATTCAGTAAAGGTTCACACATGGCATTTGTCATTCCTTATCAATTTTCCCCCCATGTATTGACTTTTTGAAGAGACTAGGAACATTTTCTTGTAGAATGTCCCACATTCTGGATTTGTCTGTTTCATGAGGTCTTATTTAGCTTCTTCGTCTATCCTGGTGTTTTCTCTAAACTTCATGATTTGATAAGATTCAGGTTAAACCTTTTGTGTAAAAATAGGTTTCTGTGAACTTACTAAATTACATTAGGAGACACTTATGCCAGTTTGTCCCACCATTAGTGATGTTAAATTTTATTAATTGGTTACCATGGCAGCTGCCAGATATGTTTTGTAGATTTGTTTCCCCCTTATTAATTAGCAGTTAATCTGTGAGGTAATACTTTGGTAGCATGCAAACATTGTATCAACTTTTAAAAACATCCCTATTGACATATAATTGCCATCTATTAAACTGCATGTGTTTTAAGGTGTACAATTTAGTAAGTTTTGAAATGTGTATACATCATGAAATCATAATACGATAAAGGTAATGAACATATCCATTACCTCCCCCAAAAGTTTCCCCTTATCCTCTCCTCCCCTCCCCCATCACTAAGACAACCACAGATCTGCTTTCTACCACTACAGATTAATTTGCATTTTCTAAAACTTTATATATAAATAGAATCCCACAGTAGGTACTCTTTTTTTGCCTGGATTCTTTCACTGAGTATAATTATTCTGAGATGCATCACTATTGTGTGTGTATCAATAGTTCATTCCTTTTTATTGTTGAATAGATTCCATGGTGTGCATATTGCACCATTTATTTATCCATTCACATGTTGAGGGATATTGGGGATATTTTCCAGTGCAGGCCATTGCAAATAAAGCCGTTATAAATATTTACAAACCGGTTTTTGTATGGACACGTGCTTTTGTATCTCTAAGGTAAATACCTAACTGATAGGAATCTGATTAACTTTATATAACAAACTCTTGTCCAAAGTGCTTGTACCATTTTACATCCTCACCAGCAGTGATGAGAGTTCCAGTTCTTCCACGTGCATGGTCAGTCTTTTTAGGTTTTTGCCATTTCAGTGGGTACGTAGTTGTGTCCCCTTACAGTTTTAATTTGCATTTGCCTGGATGAATAATGATGTTGAGTATCTTTTCGTGTACTTATTTGCCATCTGTATATATTCTTTTGTAAAGTTTCTGTTTAAATATTTAGCCCATTAAAAAAATTTTTTTTTCTTATCGTAGAGTTTTGAGAGGTCCTTATATATTCTGGGTGCAAGACCTTTATCACATATGTGAATTGCAAATGTTTTCTCCTAGTATGTGGCTTGTCTTTTAAATTTTCTTAACAGTGTCTTTCAATAAACAAAAGTTCTTAGTTTTGATTGTATGCAATTTGTCTATTTTTAATTTTATAAATCATATTTTTGTTTCTATACCTTATAAATCTTTGCCTAATCTATCACCTGTCATGAAGTTTTTCTCTTGTTTTCTTCTAGAAATTGTGTAGTTTTAGGTTTTTACATTTTGATATGTGATCATTTGGGGTTAATCTTTGTGTATGGTGTGAGGTATGGATATGCATATCAAATTGTTCCAGCATCTATTGAAACTAAATTGCCTTTGCATCTTTGCTGAAAGTCAGTTGACATAATGTGCATAAGACAATTTCTTGACTTCTCGTTCTGTTCTGTTGATCTATTTGTCTATGTTGTAGCAATACCACACTCTTGATTACTGCAGCTTATAAGTGCTAAAGTTAGATAGTGTAAGTCCTCCAACTTCGTTCTTTTTCAAAATGGCTTTTGCTCTACAAGATCCTTTGCTTTTCCACATGAATTTTCACATCAACTTGTCAATTTCTACAAAACAAAGTTTTCTGAGATTTTAATTGAGATAGCATTGAATCTATAAATCAATTGGGGAGAAGTGACATTTGAACAATATTGTGTCTTCTGATCCATGAACACAATAGCTCTCCATTTATTTAGGTCTTCTTTAATTTCAGGAATGTTTCATAGCTTACAATATACATTTTTGTCATGTGTATCCCTAAGTATTTAATATTTTGATGCTCTTGTAAATGGTACTATTTTTAAATTTTAATTTCTGATTGTTTCTAGTATATAAGAAAGTCAGCTGACATATATTGAACTGGCATCCTACAAGCTTGCTTAACTCACTTATTTCTAATTATTTTTATATAGATTCTCTAGTATTTTCTATGCAAATGATCATGCTATCTGAGAATAAAGAAAGTTTTATATCTTCCTTTCTAATCTGTATAACTTTTCTTTCTTTCTTTTTTTTTTTGCCTTATTGCACTGGCTAAAACCTCCAGTACAATATTGGATAAAAGCAGTGAAAACTTGTTCTTGGGGTAGAGGATCCTGTCTTTTACCATTAAATATGATGTCAGCTGTAGATTTTTCTTAGTTGCTTTTTATCAGATTGAGAAGGTTCCCTTCTACTACTAATTTGCTGGGTTTTCCTTTTTATAAACATTAATTGAGTTTCAAATGCTAAACCAACTTTGCATTCCTGGGAATGCAAATGATATATTATCCTTTTCATATACTGTTGGATTCAGTTCGTTAATTTTTGTTTAGAATTTTTACATCTATATTCATAAAAGATACTGGTCTGTAGGGTTTTTTTCTTTTTTTCTTTTTTATAAAGTCTGTGTTTGATTTTGGTATCAGAGTAATGCTGGCCTCATAAAATGTGTTGGAAAGTAGTCCCTTCTTCAATTTTCTGGAAGACGTTGTATAAAATTGATGTTATTTCACCAGTGAAGCCATCTGAGCCCAGAATTTTCTTTATTAAAATTTTTAAAATACAAACTCAATTTCTTAACATGTTAAATCTTTGCTCCGGGTTCTTCAACATATGCAATGCAGTTATGATAAAGGTTTTAATGTTCTCTTTCTGTCACCTGTATCATATATGAGTCACTTTCAGTTGATCCATTTTTCTTCTCATTATGTGTTGTATTTTTCTGCTTAATTGCATGCATCTTTGATTGAATGCCAGATATTGTGAATTATACCATGTGGTCCTTTTTGTCCCCCTATAAATAAATGCCTTCAGCTTTGTTCTAGAACATGACTAAGTTGCTTATAATTTGATCTTTTTGGAGCTTACATTTAAGCTTTGTTAGGTGGGACTAAAGCTGCATTAATTCTGGGGTGAATTTTTCCCACTACTGAAGCAAGAGCCTTTGAAGTACTATATCTGGTTCTCTGTGAATTGTGAGGTTTTCCACTCTGGCTGGTGGAAACAGGCACTACTTCTGACCCTGGGCGAACTCCTGGCACTGTCCCTTCTAATCTTTTCAGGTGGCTCTTTCCCTGGTCTCAGGTGTTTTCCTCACATGCATGTGCTAAACAACAGTCAGTTTAATACTTGAGGGATATTCCCTTTAGATCTCCAGAGTTTTCTTTGTTCAGCTCACTTCTTTTCACCCCTGCAAACTCTAGGCATCTTAACTTCCCTGGAATGCCAGCTCCATCAACTCAACTCAACTCAACTCAACTCAAGGAAATCACTAGTCACTGCCTAAATTCCCCTTCCTCACACTGCAGCCTGGAAAGTGCAGGCAGTAAGCTGGGACATTCAGAGTACTCACTTCACTTGTTTTCAATCTCTCAGGGATCACTGTCCTTCACTGGCTGATGTCCAATGTCTTGAGTGTTATTGTTTCATATATTTTGTCTGGTGTTTTAGGGTGTATCTTATCCTTGTTACTCCATCTGTAACAAAAGCAGAAGTCCTGTTAACATGTTATCCAATAGCTATATTTATTAATGACTGCCATGTTAATCAGTTATTTCATTGGAGTCTGGTGATTTTTAAAAAATCTTCCATTTTTTCTTTATTAACTAGCATCCATCAAAAGAAGAGCTTTCCTCCATCACCTGGAGATGAGTCTCAGTTCCTTCTATTAGGACAGAATTACTGTCTAACTCTCTTCATTCAGAATAAAGAGTTATTAATAGTCACCTCTATATTGGTAAATGAATTTCCTCATTTTTTTCCTGTTCTTTTTCTTCATTTTGTTTAATTTTGCATATCATTATGGACTGGGGATTTTATTTATTTATTGTATTGCTGTCACTTTATAGTTATTATTTCTTCTGATGTCCAAATTTAGCCAATAGGAGCTCCTTCATTCTGGCTTCAGAGCCCTTTTGAAACATCCCCATTAGACTTTGAGCACTTTCTTGCTTTAAGGCGAACAGATGTCTTAGCCTCACCATGTACTTTCCATGCTTCAGAGCTGAAATTGCTCACTGAAGTGCTGGTTTCCTTTAGTAGGAAGTATTATTTAGAAATTAAGATCTGTGCTCTAGTGGAAACTCATGGAGTTGTCAATGGGGGAAAATATTTTAGATGCAACAACCTGGCAACTACAATAATTATTCTTTACCCTTTTTGCACAATAGCGTCCCTTCCTGGTAAACACTTTTAACGTTTTTTGGGTGAAATGATACTTTAATAGTATACTTAGACGTAATTGTTTTTCAAAATGATTTTAAAATCAAAGAGAAGGATTGTTTTGGAGATGATTTAAAGAACCCTTTAAGGGGACTTCCCTGGTGGTCCAGTGGGTAAGACTCCACGCTCTCAATGCAGGGGGCCCAGGTTCAATCCATAGTTAGGAAACTAGATCCCACATGCCGCAACTAAGAAGTCCGCATGCCGCAACTAAGAGTGAGCATGCTGCAACTAAAGATCCTGCATGCTGTAATGAAGATCCTGTGTGCCGCAACTAAGACCCGGTGCAGCCTAAATAAATAAATAAATATTAAAAATTAAAATAAAGTAAAGGACCCTTAAAGGCTCTTCAGAGACTCCCCAGAAGTACCTGGGCTTGTGGTTAGGAATTGACTTTATGTGAGGGTAATGGTTCTTATTTGGCTGCACAATGATATCACCTGGGAAGCTTTTCAAAAATACCCATACCAAGGTCCTACCTCAGAACATATTAAATCAGAATGTTTGGGGGTATGTCCCAGCATCGTTATCTTTGTTATTTGGTTTTGTTTAACTCTTCCCAGGTAATTAATGAGTTAGTTACTAGGGTTGAGAACCACTCTCTTAGGAACTTGATGCCATTAGAAATGTGAACACCCACTGACAATAGTAACACCTAAATGTGTGATCACTTCTTTTTATATCTCATGGATGCCAGGGAGAAGAGAAATAGGACATTGGGTGTCTGAGCAATTGTTGAAAAGAGCAGAAAAAGAAAAAGACAAGCAAAATATACAAAATGAACTTGCTTTTTGCTTGGATCAAATCCACTGATCAAGGTCTCTAAACTGTTTACTAAAGAAGCAATAAAACTTTATCAGGAGGTATATGTTTGAGGTATTGGCAGGCCGACAGAGTTAATGCACCGTTTGGATAATTCCAGCATTGATGTCCCTTACCCATGTCACCACGTCCCAAAGTTTGGCAACTGCCATCGCTGCTGTTTTGAAATAACTTGGAGCTGGAACTCAAGGCAATTGCTGTGCTGTCCATTCTGTTGTACAAAATAATTTTCCAAATCGATCGTGTCACTAAGTGTCTCTGTAGAGGTAATGGCCTGAAATCTGAAACAGTGGAACTGCTGGTGTAGTGAAAAATGGCTTCCTCATTTAATTTGTCAAAATTCCAACTACTCAACTATTCTCTTGGCAAAGTTGCAGCCAAAGCTCTATATTGCAGAATTCAATTATAATTGATTGAAAATATTTTCTTAAGAGCCAGTTGACTAAAGAAGATGTCCTAGAAGGTTTTGTCCTTCCAACTTTTTCTCACATGAATTTTCAAACATGCAGAAAAGTTGACAAAAATAGCACAATGAGCACCTGTATACCCCCCACTTAGTTTTAACAATTAACAGCATTTTGCCATGTGTGTTAGTTTGCTAGGGCTGCCGTAACAAAGTAGCATAGGCTGGATGGCTCAAACAGAGATTTATTTTCTCACAGTTCTGGAGGCTGGAAGAAAAAGATCAAGGTGTGGGCAGGGATGGTTTCTTCTGAGGCCTTCTTCCTTGACTTGTATCTTCCCCTGTGTGTTCACACTGTCTTCCCTCTGTGTTGTCTGTGTCCTAATCTCTTCTTATAAGGACACCAGTCAGATTGGATTAGGGCCCACCCTAAGAGCCTTATTTTAACTTAATCACCCTTTAAGTCCTGTTTCTAAATACAGTCCCATTCTTAGGTACTGGGGTAAGAACTTCAACATATGAATCGGGGAACACGATTCAGCCTGTAACATCATGTTTTCTTGCTTGCTTTCTCGCTTCCTTTCCTTCTTCCTTCCTTCCTATCATATATAAACATATAGATGTATTGATTTGATGATACACTTGAAACTATATTACAGGCATTGACATCTCACTCCTAAATGTCACCTTGCATCTCTTGAGAATAAGGATGTTTTCTTACGTAACCTTGATGCCATTATCACATTTAAGAAATTTAAAATATTCTGTGTATTTAATCCGTATTTGATTTTCGTCAATCGTCCAAAGAATTTTTAATGGCTGTTTTTATTTTCCTGAATAATGATCCAATAAAGTTCATACTTGAATCTGGTTTTTACATCGTTTTCGTCTTTTATAGTCTCCCCTCCTCCACCCATCACGTCTTTCATCTTTTTTTTCTCAATAGCATTGACTTTTTAAAAACACTAGACAAGTTATATTTTGAATGTTTCACATTTTAGATATGACTAATTATTTCCTTATGATATCATTTAACTTGCTCTTCTCAATACTGTGTTTATATAAATTAGAAGTTAGATGTCGTGGTGAGACTGTAAAACTGACAATATTTTTCATATTAAGTGGTGGAGTTTATTTCTCCTCACCTTGACTCTGGGCTTGGCCATGAGACTTTCTCTGGCCATTGGAACATTTGCTTTAGCAAATGTGACACAAGCAGAGGCGTGAACTGTGTTTGTGCACAAAGGCTCTGCTGCTCCTGGGGGCCTGTGACTGGGTCAGCCTTCTGGCTAAGGAGGAACGTGTGGCCACATTTCCATCTCCTTGGCTGACATCAAGAGTGAAGCCATCCACAACCATCCAGCCGGCTCAGACCAGAAGAATCATCTCTCTGATCCACAAAACAATATGAAATAATAAATGGTTATTGTTCTAAACCACTAAGTTTTGGGGTGATCTGTCCTGAAGCAAAACCAGTTGATACAGATATAGAGGCTTGATTAAATTCAGATTAAATGTTTTGGCAGGACTACTTCATAGATGATGCTGTGTACTTCTATCATACCACATCAGAAGGCTCATAAAATCAGTAGAAGGCTGACTTTTGAACCTAGTTAAATATGGTAGTGTTTTTGTCTGGTTTTGGTATCATGGTGATGGTGGTTTCATAGAATAACTTTGGGAGTGTTTGCTCCCCTTCAGTCTTTTAGAAGAGTTTGAGAAGGAGTGGTTTAAGTTCTTTATATGTTTGGTAGAATTCCCCAGTGAAACTATCGGGTCCCAGACTTTTGTTTGCAGAGAGTTTTTGTTTGTTTGTTTGTTTTGTTTTATTTTGTTTTTTGTATTTACAGATTATATTTCACTTTTAGTGAATACTCTGGTCAAATTATCTATTTCTTCTTGATTCAGTTTTGGTGAGCTGTATGTTTCTTGAAACTTGTCCATTTCTCTAGGTTGTCCAATTTGTTGTCTTATAATTATTTATAGTATTCTTTTACGGTTTTTGTATTTCTGCAGTATTAGTTTTTATTTCTCCTCTTTCATTTCTTATTTTGTTTATTTGGGTCCTCTCTCTTTTCTTCTTGGTGAGCCTGGCTAAAGGTCTGTCAATTTTGTTTACACTTTCAAAGAACAAGCTCTTGGGTTTTTTGATTTTTTTCTATTGTCTTTAAATCTCCATTTTATTTATTTCCTGTCTAATCTTTATTATTTCCTTCCTTCTGCTGACTTTAGGTTTTGTTTGTTCTTCTTTTTCTAATTCTTTTAGGTGGCAGGTTAGGCTGTTTATTTGAGATTTTTCTTGTTTCTTGAGGAAGAGCTGTATCACTGTGAACTTCCCTCTAAGGGCTGCTTTTGCTGCATCCCATAGATTTTGTATGTTTGTGTTTTCATTGTCATTTGTCTTGAGGTATTTTTTAATTTCTTCTTTGACTTCATCATTGACCCATTTTTTTTTAGTAGAAAGTTGTTTAGTCATCATGTAATTGTTTTTTCCTAATTTCTCTTTCTGTGATTGAGTTCTAGTTTCATGCTGTTGTGGTCAGAAAAGACGCTTGAAATAATTTCTATCCTCTTAAATTGGTTGGGGCTTGTTTTGTGCCCTGGTATGTGGTCTATCCTAGAGAATGTTCCATGTGCACTTGGAAAGAATGTGATTTTTTTTTTTTGGATGTAATGTCCTGAAAATATCAATTAAGTCTAACTGTTCTATTGCATCATTTAGGATCTCTGTTGCCTTATTGATTTTCTCTCTGGAAGATCTATCCATTGATGTCAGTGGAGGGTTAAAGTCTCCTAGTGTTATTGTATTCCTATCAATTTCTCCCTTTATGTCTGCTAGTATTTTTTTTGTATGTATTAGTTTTATGTATTTAGATGCCCCTATATTGGGTGCATATATATTAATAATATCCTCATCTTGTATTGATCCTTTTATCATTATATAGTGTCCTTTATCTTTCTTTATGTCCTGTGTTTTAAAGTCTATTTTGTCTGATATGAGTATTGCTACCCCTGCTTTCTTGTCACTTCCATTTGCATGAAATATCTTTTTCCATTCCCTCACTTTCAATCTATGTGTGTTCTTTGCCCTAAAGTGGGTCTCTTGTAGGCAGCATATTGTAGACTCTTGTTTTATTATCCAGCCTGCCACTCTGTCTTTTGATTGGAGCATTTAGTCCATTGACATTTAAGATAATTATTGATAGGTATGTATTTTTCACTTTAAACCTTGTTTTCCAGTTGATTTTGTATTTCTTGTCTGTTACTTTCTTTTTTGATGATTTTCTTTTGTATTGTGCTTGTGTTCTCTTCCATTTGGTTTTTGTGAATCTATTGTATGTTTTTGGTTTATGGTTACCCTGTTTTTCAAGTATGTTAACCCATTAGTATATCTATTATACTTGCTTTAGACTGGTAGTCATATAGGCTCAAACACATTCTAAAAAAAAAATCTACATTTTCTTACTCCATTCCCTTGCATTTTGTGATTTTGATGTCCTCTTTTACATATTCATGTTTATCCTTTTGCTGTTCATTGTAGTTATTGTTGCTTTCACATGAACTTTTTTAATCTGTGTACTGCCTTATCTAAGTGACTTACTTTCCAATTGTGATGTCCTCTTTCCTATAGATTCTTGCTTCTTTTCTATTTAGAGAAAACCTTTCAATAATTCTTATAGGATAGCTTTAGTATTGCTGTATTCGTTTCATTTTTGTTTGTCTGAGAAATTCTTTCTCTTCTTCTATTCTAAATGATAATCTTGCTGGGTTGGAGGTTCTTCCATTTCAGGATTTTGGATATACCATGCCACTCCCTTCTGGCTTGCAACATTTCTGTAGAGAAACCTGCTGATAGCTATATAGGGGTTCCCTTGTAACTAACTCTTTGTTTTTCTCTTGCTGCCTTTAGCAGCTCTCTTTAATTTCTGCCATGTCGATTATAATATGTCTTGGTGTAGGTCTGTTTGGGTTCATCTTGTTTGGGACCCTCTGTTCTTCCTTTACCTGGATATCTGTTTCCTTCTTTAGGTTTGGGAATTTTTCAGCCATAATTTCTTCAAATACATTTTTGATCCCCTTTTCTCTTTCTTCTCCTTCTGGGATCCCATATATGCATAGATTGGCAGGCTTTATATTATTCCACAGGTTTTATATATTGCCTTCTTTTTTTTTTCATGTGTCATTCTGTCTGCTGTTCTCATTGGATGATTTCCATTATTTTATCTTCCAGATCACCTATTCATTCTTCTGCATTATTCAGTTAGCTATTTGTTGCCTTTAGCTCAGCTTTCATCTCAGCAAATGAGTTTTCTAATTTTAATTGGCTCTTCTTTATAGATTCGAGTTCCTTTTTACAGTAATCTGCATTTCTGTCAATAGCCTTTCTTAATTCCTGCAGTATTTTTATTACCTCCTTTTTGAACTTAGGCTCTGATAGATGGGAGAGGTCTGTTTCATTGTTCTTTCAGGGGAATTCTTTTGATCTTTTAGTTGGGGCTGATTCCTTTGCTTCTTCATTTTACTTATATTTCTCTGACTCTATGAGTTTAGGAGAAACAGTTACCTATTGCAGTCATGGAGGGCTGTTTTTATGTGGGAGCATCCCCGTGTTGCCTGCATAAGTCTAATATTTTTGGTATGAGTGCTGTTTTTAGTATGAATGCCAGCCACTTCTTCCCTCAGTGTGTGCTGGCCATTATCCCCTTGATAGGGGGTGTGACTGGTGTTGTGGTGACACCACACTGCACTGCACTGGCTGTTGAGCAGGGCCTCCTCTTTGCTGTGTGGTTATCACAGCCCTGTCTGGAGCAGGGTCTTCTCAGTTGGAGTAGAAGCCCCCAGATCCGTTTCTGAGCTGCAGTGTGAGGTAGGTGGGACTGGAGCACTTCCACAGGGAGAGGAGCCACTGAGTATTCCTCTGCAGCAGCTGTCCACCAGGAGGTGTTGCCTGCCACCTGTTGTGCAGACTCGCAAAGCACACTGCTGTTGGTATTGCCCCTAGCCCCGCCTTAGCCACGGGAAGGCAGCAGTCAGCCCTGGTGTCCCTCAGGCGCTGCACTCACAAAGCCACCAGCGCAGATTCATTGGTACAGATCTGCTGAAATCAGGCATCACAAACACTGGAGTCGGGCACCCGGACATGCTGTGGGAGCTACGGAATCAGCCTGGACTCTGGTCCCACCTCCACGTGTGCATGCCAGCGAAGCCTGCCGCCACTAATGCTGGGTCCACTCCAGCCAGAGGAGCACCGGTAATCACTCAGATGTCCCACAGGCACTGAGCTTACAAAGCCATGGGCAGCACCTAAATCTGTGGGTAGCACAGCCACTGGGAGATAACTCGGATCTCAGCCCTGCTTCTGGGGTTGTGAGACCCCTGGGGATCAGCTCAGATTTCAGCCCCACCTCCTCATGTGGGCAACCCACCGGTGCTGGAGCACTCTCAGAGCTCCTAGCGGCAGAGCCGCACCCACTGTGAGCACACTGAGGACGAGGCTGCTATGGTGGAGCCCCGCCCCTCCCTTTGCACACATGTAAACAATGAGGCTCTTGTGGCAGACCCAGGCTAGTTCCTGAGTACCCCCACCCCCACACCGCCCGTTGCTTGGACCTCACTCCATGTCCTTCAGGCTGTCTCCATGTCCTTTCCCCAGGTCTATCTGCTGAAGCCCAAGTTTCAGCACCCAGCCCCTGAGAGAACCGGCAGACATTATCTCAGGTTGGGGAGTGAAGGGAGGTGGCCAGGACCCTCTGTGCTGGTCTCTCTCTGTTCTGCCTGCTGCAGTCTGGCCGCTGTACTCTCCTCTGAAGCTCCCTTTCTGTCCCAGCTGATCTCTCCGTGGTGAAGGGTGTTCCCAGGGAGACAGAATCTTTCCCGTATCAGAGCTCCCTCCCAGGGGCACAGGTCCCATCGTGATTCTTCTTTTTTCCTTTCGTCCTACCCAGTTATGTGATGATCTTTCTCGCAATTTTGGTTGTATGAGGTCTTCTGCCAGCTTTCAGTAGGTATTCTGTGAGAATTTTTCCACATGTAGATGTATGTTTGATGTATCTGTGGGAGGAGGTGAGCTCCATGTCCTTCTATTCCACCATCTTGATCTCCTCTCCCTCCCCTGGATTTTAGTATCAGGTCACCCTTCAGTTATTAGGGTTTGTAGGGCACTAATGGTGACAAATGGTGATGCCCTTCCCCCATGTTCAGATTGACCAATGCCCAAGGGTAGCACCAGCATTTGTCTCGGGGAGGAAATTATCTCACCAGTTTATAGCCACATGTGGCATTGTTCTAAAGTAATGCTGATGGGTATATTTCTAAGGATTTTGCTCCACCTAATTTTGGAGTTATATAGGTACCCTTCTATTAGACAGAATCATGCTAATATTTTCCTTAAGATAACCAAGTGGGTAACTCTTCCACTCTTGCATATTTAAAATGAGCAAGTAGCTATCTAATACAAGAATAAAAGGAGAGCTTCCACTCAGTACTACCAGAAAGGCAAAAAAATGTACTAAATTATGGTACTGTTTTGCTCAGAACCTAACATTGAATACGAAAAGTTAAAGAAAGAAAACAGAGGAAGAAGTAAAAAGAAAGCATTTTTATTAATTATCTCCAATGCTCCGGGCCCCTTGTTGGAAACTTTCCCGTTTGCTACAGTGTGGGGACAACACTACTTGAATAATCCAACATCTGGGATTTCTATCAAACTCCAACCATTTGTTTTTCATTGAATAGAACCCACACTGGAGTAAAAGAAAATTTGTTGGACAAATAGTGACCCCAAACTATTCCTTTAAGCAAGTATATATAATAATTTAAAAGATCAAAAACAATTTTATAATTATTTCTTCAGATGACCTCTTTTGTTCCTTCTCAGATTATCTATATGTGATTTAATGTACTTTCATCTTCTTTTGCTCTTTGTTATGTTTTTATTTATTTTAATTTTGAGTACGTACTACTTTTATAATTAGAAACAACATAGTAAATGAAGTTAATAAGAACATTTAGAAGTTGAAAAAAGTATGGTGTCCTTAAAAACTTTTTTCCATGTCATGTATGTAGTATTTCAAAATTAGATATAATTTCATGTTGTATCATATAAACGTCCAAAAAGTGCACAAAAATAGAGAATGTAACCAACCTCTATGAATTCATCAGAGGAGTTCACCAGCCATCATTAACCTGCCACACTAATTTCTTCTGTTCTCTCTCTCTCTATTTAAACTTTTTAAAGCAAATTTCAGACTTCATGCTATTTTAGCCCTTAATACTATATCATGAATCTCAAAAAAGGAAGGGCACATTTTTTTACCTAACTGTATTGCATGGCCACGTACATAGTAAAACTAACAATAATTCCTAATGCCATCTAATACTCAGGCCATAATCAAATTTCCCCCATTTGCTAAAAAACATCTTCTTAAAACTTGGTTTCTACATATCAAGCTCCAAATAAGGTCCATTCATTATATTTGGCTGTTCATAACCCTATATCTGTCTTAACTCCTAATCTGGAACAGTCTCTTCCCACTTCTCTTTTCTCTTTTTTTTTTTTTCACGTTTAGGAATTTTTATTATCAAAACTTTCAAACATCCACAAAAGTAGAGAGAACGATGTAATGAACCCCCATATGCCACCCACTCAGATTCAACAGTGATCACTATCTTGCCTCTCTTACTTCATCTATCCTTTTCTGTTTGCTGAATTATTTTAAAGCCAGTCCCAGACACCCTGGTTGTTTGCCTCTATAGTAATTCAGTCTGTATCTCCCCCACCAAAAAATAAACACCCCAAACTATTGCTTTACATAGCCACAATTCCATTATCACAAATACAAGTATATAATGTAAAATTTTTTTACATTTCAAAAATACAAATTTAGGGCTTCCCTGGTGGCGCACTGGTTGAGAGTCCGCCTGCCGTTGCAGGGGACACGGGTTCGTGCCCCGGTCCGGGAAGATCCCACATGCCACGCAGCGGCTGGGTCTGTGCCCCACGGCCGTTGAGCCTGCGCGTCTGGAGCCTGTGCTCCGCAACGGGAGAGGCCACAACGGTGAGAGGCCCGCGTACCACAAAAAATATAAATAAAATAAAAAATACAAATTTATACAAGTAATAATATGGTCATTTAAAAAATATAAAGTATGTAAAATAAAAAATGAGAGTTTGCTATCCCTACCC
The DNA here is from genome assembly GCF_003031525.2 of Neophocaena asiaeorientalis asiaeorientalis. Taxonomy (NCBI): domain Eukaryota; kingdom Metazoa; phylum Chordata; class Mammalia; order Artiodactyla; family Phocoenidae; genus Neophocaena; species Neophocaena asiaeorientalis. The sequence goes on along the minus strand of NW_020175039.1, from coordinate 2,358,369 downwards.
CAAAACCTGACCCTTAACATGTGTTCACTGTTAACAATCTGGTGTGTGTTCTTCCCGACTTCTTTCTATGCACGCTAGATGCGCATGGTGTGTGTGTGCACGCGTGCGTGTGTGTGTGTACATACTCTGCTTTCCAAATGTTCTCTCTCATTGAGTTATACATCCTACACATCTCCCTGTGTGTTTATTTAGCTCTGCTTCACTCTCCTCCATGGCTGCATCGCATTTCAGAGCGTGGAGGTGCTGTAAATTATCTGGTCCCCTGAATGTAGTTGGGTTTTTTTTGTGTGGAAACATATAAACCAATTATCGTTCTTTCTGTTTAAATATCTTTAAAATATAATTGACAGTTTTAAGCAACAGTAATACAGTCCACAGTGGGCTTTGTAATATCTGCAACACTGAAATGCATACATCAATGATACAATGATACAAATAAGGTACTGGTGCAAGGTTCTTACTCCAGAGTTTACGTCATATAATTAATTGAAGGTAGACGGAAGAGTTTAAGGTGTTGTGGTAGACAAAATTTCAAGATGGCCCCCAAGTTTCCTACCCTTTCTTGTATGTGCCATATAAAATCACTTCTTTTTTTTTTTATTGTGGTACGCGAGCCTCTCACTGTTGTGGCCTCTCCCGTTGCAGAGCACAGGTTCCGGATGTGCAGTCCCAGCGGCCATGGCTCACGGGCCTAGCCGCTCCGCGGCATGTGGGATCTTCCTGGACCGGGGCACGAACCCATGTCCCCTGCATCGGCAGGCGGATTCTCAACCACTGAGCCACCAGGGAAGCCCAAAATCACTTCTTTTTTTTTCTAATTTATTTTTTTATACAGGAGGTTCTTATTAGTCATCCATTTTATACACATCAGTGTATACATGTCAATCCCAATCTCCCAATTCATCCCCCCCAGCACCCCTCCCCCCACCACTTTCCCCCCTTGGTGCCCATACATTTGTTCTCTGCATCTGTGTCTCAATTTCTGCCTTGCAAACCGGTTCATCTGTACCATTTTTCTACGTTCCACATATATGTGTAAATATACAATATTTGGTTTTTTCTTTATGACCTACTTCACTCTGTATGACGGTCTCTGGATCCATCCATGTCTCTACAAATGACCCAATTTTGTTCCTTTTTATGGCTGAGTAATATTCTATTGTATATATGTACCACATCTTCTTTATCCATTCATCTGTCAGTGGACATTTAGCTTGCTTCCATGTCCTGGCTATTGTAAATAGTGTTGCAATAAATATTGGGGTGCATGTGTCTTTTTGAATTATGGTTTTCTCTGGGTATATGCCTGGTAGTGGGGTTGCTGGATCATATGGTAATTCTCTTTTTAGTTCTTTAAGGAACCTCCATACTGTTCTCCATAGTGGCTGTATCAATTTACATTCCCACCA
>NW_020175039.1:2320450-2356918 GCF_003031525.2 Neophocaena asiaeorientalis asiaeorientalis | reverse complement strand
GTATTCTTTCATGTGTTTGTTGGCAGTCTGTATATCTTCTTTGGAGAAATGTCTATTTAGGTCTTCTGCCCATTTTTGGATTGGTTTGTTTGTTTTTTTAAATATTGAGCTGCATAAGCTGTTTATATATTTTGGAGATTAATCCTTTGTCCGTTGATTCGTTTGCAAATATTTTCTCCCATTCTGAGGGGTGTCTTTTCATCTTATTTGTAGTTTCCTTTGCTGTACAAAAATTTTTTAAGTTTCATTAAGTGCCATTTGTTTATTTTTGTTTTTATTTCCGTTACTCCAGGAGGTGGATCAAAACAGATCTTGCTGTGATTTATGTCAAAGAGTGTTCTTCCTGTTTTCCTCTAAGAGTTTTATAGTCTCCAGTCTTGCATTTAGGTCTCTAATCCATTTTGAGTTTATTTTTGTAAATGGTATTAAGGAGTGTTCTAATTTCATTCTTTTACATGTAGCTGTCCAGTTTTCCCAGCACCACTTATTGAAGAGGCTGTCTTTTCTCCATTGTATATCCTTGCCTCCTTTGTCATAGATTAGTTGACCATAGGTGTGTGGGTTTATCTCTGGGCTTTCTATCCTGTTCCATTGATCTATATTTCTATTTTTGTGCCAGTACCATATTGTCTTGATTGCTATAGTTTTGTAGTATAGTCTGAACTCCAGGAGCCTGATTCCTCCAGCTCCGTTTTCTTCCCTCAAGACTGCTTTGGCTATTCGGGGCCCTTTGTGTCTCCATATAAATTTTAAGAATTTTTGTTCTACTTCTGTAAAAAATGCCATTGGTAATTTGATAGGGATTGCATTGAATATGTAGATTGCTTTGGATGGTATAGTCATTTTCACAATATTGAGTCTTCCAATCCAAGAACATGGTATATCTCTCCCTCTGTTTGTATCATCTTTAATTTCTTTCATCAGTGTCTTATAGTTTTCTGCATACAGGTCTTTGTCTCCCTAGGTTTATTCCTAAGTATTTTATGCTTTTTGTTGCAGTGGTAAATGGGAGTGTTTCCTTAATTTCTCTTTCAGATTTTTCATCATTACTGTATAGGAATACAAGAGATTTCTGTACATTAATTTTGTATCCTGCAACTTTACCAAATTCATTGATTAGTTCTAGTAGTTTTCTGGTGGCATCTTTAGAATTCTCTATGTATAGTATCATGTCATCTGCAAACAGTGACAGTTTTACTTCTTCTTTTCCAATTTGTATTCCTTTTTCTTCTCTAATTGTTGTGGCTAGGACTTCCAAAAATATGTTGAATAATAGTGGTGAAAGTGGACATCCTTGTCTTGTTCCTGATCTTGGAGGAAATGCTTTCAGTTTTTCACCATTGAGAATGATGTTTGTTGTGGGTTTGTCATATATGGCCTTTATTATGTTGAGGTAGGTTCCCTCTATGCTCATTTTCTGGAGAGTTTTTATCATAAATGGGTGTTGAATTTTGTCAAGAGTTTTCTGCATCTATTGAGATGATCATATGGTTTTTCTTCTTCAGTTTGTAATTTGGCTATTTGTTCTTTAATTCTTCTAGATGTTTGTTCTTTAATTCTTCTAGGTCTTTGTTAAACATTTCTTGCATCTTCTCAATCTTTGCCTCCATTCTTTTTTTGAGGTCCTGGATCATCTTCACTATCATTATTCTGAATTCTTTTTCTGGAAGGTTGCCTATCTCCACTTCATTTAGTTGTTTTTCTGGGTTCTATCTTGTTCCTTTATCTGGTACATAGCCCTCTGCCTTTGCATCTTGTCTATCTTTCTGTGAATGTGGTTGTTGTTCCACAGGCTGCAGGATTGTAGTTCTCCTTGCTTCTGCTGTCTGCCTTCTGGTGGGTTAGGCTATCTAAGAGGCTTGTGCAAGTTTCCTGATGGGAGGGACTGGTAGTGGGTATAGCTTGGTGTTGCTCTGGTGGGCAGAGCTCAGTAAAACTTTAATCCGCTTGTCTGCTGATGGGTGGGGCTAGATTCCCTCCCTGTTGGTTGTTTGGCCTGAGGTGTACCAACACTGGAGCCTACCGGGCTCTTTGGTGGGACTAATGGCGGACTCTGGGAGGGCTCACACCAAGGAGTACTTCCCAGAGGTGAGAGAGAGACACAGCCACCCCCCCCACCCTGCAGGAGACCCTCCAACAGTAGCAGGTAGGTCTGGTTCAGTCTCCTAGGGGGTCACTGCTCCTTCCCCTGAGTCTCAGTGCGCACACTACTTTGTGTGTGCCCTCCAAGAGTGGAGTCTCTGTTTCCCCCATTCCGGTCAAAGTCCTGTAATCAAATCCTGCTGCCCTTCAGAGTCTGATTCTCTAGGAATTCCTCTTCCCGTTGCCAGACCCCCAGGTTTCCTTCCCATTTCTATTTGTTTGTTCTGGGCCATTGACTAATTAAAGAAACCTGGTCAAATGTCCTTTAGAATGTCCCACATTGTGAATTTGGCTGAATACATATTTTAAAAATAAAAGGCATTACAGTTGTGATTCTATAACATTATACTGCCTAAACATCTCCAAAACATAAAACCCCCTTCAATGATAGCTATAAGCAAAAATCCATAGGATTTGGGAAAAGATTGATTTAATGAACAGTACACTAAATGGATATACTAAATTTCCTTTTTTAAATGTTTGTGATAAAAAAGAAAGCAAATTTATAGAGAATTTGCCTTTATCTTTTCATCCGATGATGGACACTTAGGTTGCTTCCATCTCCTGGCTATTACAAATAGAGCTGCAATGAACACTTTGGTACATGACTCTTTTTGAATTACGGTTTTCTCAGGGTATATGCCCAGTAGTGGGATTGCTGGGTCATATGGTAGTTCTATTTGTAGTTTTTGAAGGAACCTCCATATTCTTCTCCATAGTGGCTGTGCCAATTCACATTCCCACCAGCAGTGCAAGAGTGTTCCCTTTTCTCCACACCCTCTCCAGCATTTATTGTTTCTAGATTTTTTGATGATGGCCATTCTGACTGGTGTGAGATAATATGTCATTGTAGCTTTGATTTGCATTTCTCTAATGATTAAGGATGTTGAGCATCCTTTCATGTGTTTCTTGGCAATCTGTATATCTTCTTTGGAGAAATGTCTATTTAGGTCTTCTGCCCATTTTCGGATTGGGTTGTTTGTTTTTTTGTTATTGAGCTGCATGAGCTGCTTGTAAATTTTGGAGATTAATCCTTTGTCAGTTGCTTCATTTGCAAATATTTTCTCCCATTCTGAGGGTTGTCTTTTTGTCTTGTTTATGCTTTCCTTAGAATTTGGCTTTTTGAAGAACATTTGAAATAGTGCCTTAAGGAATGTAACTAAGAAAAAAATTCTCTACTGTGTGTCTTGTAAATAAATACCATTGTATGAATTGAAAACTGACTCTAGGGAAATCAGCAAAGAAAAACCATCTTTGAAATGTGAGAATATGGATGCTTTGACTCTATTTCTATTTATTTGATGTGTTTAGATTGCCAGAAAAAACATAGGGTGCCCAGCTAAATTTAGATCTCAGGTAAAAAACAATAAGGTTTTTTAGCATAAGTATATCGCATGCAATATTTAGGACATGCTTATGCTAAATATTACTTATGGTTTATCTGAAATTCATATTTAACTGGGCATCCGCATTTCTATTTGCTAAATCTGACAACCTGTGGACAAACTCTCTACTACAATGTGGTGGGGAAGACCCAAGGAGGAGCTTTAATACTGGAGAAGAGTACCATATGAGGACACTGTCAGCCTCTTGACCCCACTTCTGAAATGTGGGAACAGCCACAAGTCTCTGACACTCTCCAGCTGGTTGCTCAGGAAGACTGGCTTCTTATTTCTGTGCATAAACACCCTAAGCTGAGATTCTGTGCAGGACCTGCCAAAGCAGAGTACAATGAGATATTGTTTTCTCTCTGAGAAACAGGCGTCACAGAAGCCAGAATCACAAGAGATTCTGGAATGAAAATGTGGGCTAGGATCCACCTGCAAGTTCCTCAAAGCCCTCTGTGTAAACACCAGAGATACAATAAGACTGAACATATTATAAAATATAAGACAGGAGACAAAGAAGAAAATAAGAGGAGTAGAAAATTTATGTCCAAAAATCCTGGCTTAAAAATTCCTGTCAGTGGACTATAAAACTTAACTCTGAACATCCTAGCAATCAAGGCAAAGAATAAAGACACTGGGTTACAGAAATTTTGTGGCTAGGCTAGCAATAGAAAGTTTCTTAATTCATTTAGAAGCAAATGGTTTTCACAGCCCTTAGTTCTGAAGGAAATTTGTACTGGAGATGAAACATATTAAGGATATATAAGAATGGTATAGTAGCAGTTACTTCTTCAAAGCAAAGCAAGAAACATAACTCCCTTGCATAGAAGTTTTAGAACTTTCACTGTCTGTAGGTGGTGGAATCTTTTAATGACAGTTTTATATAGTTTATGTCCTTTATGCCCTTAAATATGCAAAGATTTTATGTCATGTTTCTTCCAAACACGTTCCCTGGGGCAGGGTAAAATGTCTCAGGCTTGTCTACACTCCAAGTCCCCATTCTAGGCCTTTCTTCCTCTTTGACCCCTCTTTATAGATGCACACCTCAGTTTTGTCTTTGATCTCTTATTTGGCCAACTGATTTGGACTTGGACTTCCAGGTTTTTATTTTGGCTACTGTTACCAAACTGAACTTGGGTCCACTCACCCATGGCAGAGCAAACTCAATTTACTGACACCAGGTTGTGGTGAAGGAAAGTACAGTGTTTATTGCAGGGCCCAGCAAGGAGCACAAGAAGCTCATGCTGAAAAGACTTGAACTCCCTGGTGGCTTTCAGGGGAGGGTTTTTAAAGGCAACAGTTGGAGTGACGGCTGTAGGGAACATGACTTTCCTCTAATTGGTTGGTGGTAAGGTAGCAGGGTGTTGTTTCAAGAGTTTCAATCATCTACCTTCTGGTTTCAACCAGTCTGGGGTCTACATGCTTGTGGTCAACATATAGTCACCGCTCCACCTGGGCCAGATCTTGGTTTCTGCAGAACAATTCAAAGATATCTATCAGACTGTTATGTATATCCCTTGAGGAGGAACTTGGACTCTGATCACTGAACTGTTGTTTCTTGACAGCCTTTCCTTTGTTTCTGCATTCCCTCACTTCCCCCAATTAGTAACTGCTTGAATCTGCTCTTTGGAACTCAGGAAAGGCCTGGGAGTCTAAAACCCTTTTTTTTTTTTACAAACAAGGAACTGGGGATATGGAAGGGGTTTTGTACCTTGGAGGGTCCCATAGGGTCCTGCTCATTTTCAATCCCCCCTTTTCTTTGATACTCCTCAATCCTGATTGGAACAGAAAGAGAATAGTTTTAGATAGAGAGGTTAATTATAAGAGGAACTCAGTTTTAGGGGGACTCGGTTTCACAACTTTAGACTCTACTTCCACTGCCCACCTCCCTGTGTCCCCATACATCAGCAGCATAAGAAAGTGACCCTTCTTTCCGGCTTCTTGGACTGTTGTGCTCTGGTTATATCTGGGTATGGGTGGTAGGCTGATTAATAGCCCAACTCTTCCTGCCTCCCTGTAGGCACCCCTCCCACCCTACCTCTAGGCTCGGCCATGTGACTTTCTTTGGCCTAAGGGTTAAGAGCTAACTTGACAAAGCAGAGGCTTAAAAGTTGTACGTATTCCTGCTTGTGCTCTTGCACAATTGGTCCCTCTTTCTCAGACTTGGGCCACCACCTTGAGAACATGCCTGAGCTAGCCTGCTCCAGGAAGGTGGGTGTGACATGTGCATAGAACTGTCATCAGCTGAGGCCATTATAGACCAGCCAGCCCTTTAGCCAACTGAAATCAAGCAGGACCCTATGGGGCCCTCCCAGGTACAAAAGCCTGTTCCCTGTTTCTTGTTTATGGGACCAAGGCTTCAGCCTCCTAGACCTTCCCTGAGTTCCAGAGAGCAGATTCAAACAGTTACTCATTAGGGAAGTGAAGGAATGCAGAAACAAAGGAAAAGCAGTCAAGAAACAGTAGTGCAGTGATAGGGAGGAACCCCTAGTTCCTCCTCAAGGGTTATACATAACAATGTATCTTTGAGTTTTTCTACAGGAATTAAGGTCCCCACCCAGGTGGAGGGTGGTAACTTCAGGTTGAACACAAGATTCCTGGAACACCACCCTGTTACTTCACCCACCAACCAATCAGAAGAAAGTTACACAGCCTGCAGCCCTCACCCCACATTTTGCCTTTAAAACTCTTCCCTGAAAACCATTGGGGAGTTTGGGTCTTTTGAGTACAAGCCTCCTGTTCTCCTTGTTTGGCCTTTGCAATAAATCTTTCTCTGCTCCAAACTCCAACATTTTGGTTTGTTTGGCCTCACCTGATGCTGGGTACATGAACGTAGGTTTAACAACACAACCAGCCAATTGACCACAGATGCACAAGCAAGCCTAGCCCAGATCAGCAGAACCACCCAGCTGACCCACCAACTCAAAAGCAGTAAATGTTTTAAGCCATTAAGTTTTGTGATAGTTTATTACACAAGCAACAGTTGACTGATATGGTGGGGAAGATAAATCTCACACCTAAATTAATAGAGAGCCATCCTATTTCTGCACAAAAGTGAGCTTCATGAACTTGTAAGTTGGATGAGGCCATTTTCTTTTTCCAGAAAATACAATTCTGAATCTTCTGATATTCAAGTGAGTATTCTCTTAAAACCCCAAATTCTACCCCTTTAAGGATGAAAGTCAGAGATGACAGTCATTGACCTGGAAAATTTTAAGCAAAACCTTAATATGACTCCTCAGTTATCAGATATGAGTAAAATTATTTCAAGGCCAATGGATTTTGCATTTGGGTCAGAAGATTCTGGTATCTCTTAGGTGGTACAGATTGATACCATTAGCTTGTGAACCATGAAATTGATATCTCCTCTCTGATATTTTTGATCTAGCATTATAAGCTGACTTCACTATTTCAATTCAAGTGTGAATACTTCTGTGATTAAAAAGAGAAAGACACTGGAGGGAAAAAACCAGAGAAGAATACATGCTGGTCAGAAAAAAAGATGAAGCCAGTGCCAACAGTGAAGAGAGCAGAGTGGGTCCTGGAGGCCCTTGGAAACCACACCTGGTAGTGAGGACAGAGGAATCATCAGGGCCAAGATCAGAGAACCACTCCAGCAAACATATGGCAGTGAATTAAATTTTCTTTTAAATGAAAATATTCCTGGAGTCAATTAGAGCTGGACCAAGTCCTGACTCATAATTGAATATGAGAAATGATTTGTGGCTGCAGTTTATATTGATAAAGAAACAATATGTGATACAGGCTCTTTCTTTAAAATGCAGGTTCTTTGGCGTTTGATTCAAATACATACCAAATTTTTCAGTCTTAGTATAGCAGCTCTTAAGGCCACGCAATGACAAAAATGGTCTTTTAATAATACATTTTTCCAGTTAAAACATATAGGGAACATCCATTTTTGTATTACTGTCTAAAAGACTACCTCCTATGCTTCTTTGGTTTAGAACTTATCACTGAATTATTTTCTAGACCACTAGAAGTGAGGTGGGACATTCTGTCAAGTCACCTGATGTCAAGGACAGACAAATCATTGATGCTGAATAATCTTTGACTTAATCGTAGCGAGTATTCATAGAAATATTTGGGGGGCCTAGGTACAGACAATATCTTCATACCATACTTTATGTCTGAGGAAGGGCGTTTACCTATGAGGGTATCTCTTTATGTCTAGAATAGATAGAAACATCCAGTAGAGGACATTAGAAATCACCTTAGTTCTTCCTAGCTAAAGTCAGTCCTTGTTGGAGATAAACGTCATGCCTAGAAGTCACTTTTAGTTGTGGGGTGTCCTTCCGCTAAGACTTATATAGTACTGAACAGAGCATAATGCAGCTAGGAGGCGTCATGTTAGTCTTGTCAACCTGGCACGTAGCTAAGCAGAGCTGTATTATACACAAACAAGCCAGAATTCCTTTGTTGAAAACGACCTTCTGTTAAAGCCAGAACAGTGTCAACTGTAAGCTTGATACCAGAGACTTTACAATAGAAGCCACTATGGGGGCTGGGAGAGGGAGGGAGACAGAATGAACCCCAACCAAATACTAGAGGGGTGCAAAATGTCTGGGCAGTTAAGGGAGAAACAGAATAAAAGCAGAAGTAATCGAAAGTGAAACATTTACCAACAGAAAATAATCCAAGTAAAACACCACTCATGTAAGCACACTGGAAAGCACGCTTTTAAAGACCAGGAATCTGCTTTCCAACTCTAAGGAACTCTTTGTGTACTGTGGTAACTTATTTCTTATATTGTCATTCTTTTCTACTGATTTTATTATCATTGGCTCAACTTTATAAAAGCAATAAGGGGAAAAAAAGAAAAGCAAATTACTGAACTGAGCTTGGAAATGGGAAAGGTTGTATCAAGATGACATTTGAAACACTGGCCCAACTTTTCTTTTGAATTGCCCAGTTCAGATCACAGAACAATATGGGAAATGAGCCAGATTACACGGTACATTAAAATAAACATAGAGTTATTTCCTCAACCCCACAAAGTAGGCAGTGTCACGGACCACTGCCTTTCCATGAGATGGAGAAATCCTTTCCATCTTTTGGAGAGGTTATATTTTAGTCCTTGGAAAGTGTACTTGGATTTCTTTATTTTCATTGTACTTCTCTTCCTTGTTAACATATTTTGTATAGCATAAGGCCTAAGCCTCTTCCCTTTGGCTGGTAATAGTGTGAGTTGGAATAACACATTGTTTCAGGTTTTTCAAAGGTTATCAATGATCGAGAAGTTTTCCTGTTATAGAGGAGTTAAGTAGCATATTCCAAAAGTTTCTTTGTGAGGATGTTAGTTTTATTTTCCCTAGGATGAGAAGTAGCCTCATAGTTAATACCAGTCTTAGACAATCAGGTTTCTTTATATCTACTTGTATTATAAACATGAATCACTTCAAATTAATTTAGCATCTTTTATTTAGGTTGGCTTTTGAGGTCCCTAATAATAACTAAAAGAAAACCAACTGATATAAGATCCAGCTGCCAAAAATTATATTTAAAACTAGAGTTTTCTTACCTGCTTTTCTCTGGCAGAGCTTGGGATGTCTTCTTTTGCAGAACATTTCTCAGGAATCATTTTAAAGCTACTTTAAAATCATTCAGCCTAAGGTTATAACCAAAGTGGACAAGACTTCTTGTTAGTTCTCTTGGTCCTAGGGTCAGCTTCATAGTTTCAGGAAGTATTCATTCCTACAAGACAAGGTTTATATCCTACCCAGTTAAACTAAAGATGACTAGTTACCAGTACTCCATTGAAACCTGAAAAGTATGTGTTCTTTTAATTAAATAAATGAATGAGTAAATGTTTTATTTATTAAATAAAAGTAGAATATTAACTAGACAGCTTTTTATGCTTTAGATAAAAATATTTTACACATTGAACTATAAAGGAAGAAATAAAAGTGTTTTTTAAAAAATACAATTTATTGCTATATCATCAAATTTGAGAACTTTGGTTTACAGATTTTATGATATAAAATATAATTTATCTTTTCTAGTTAAAGCTGAAAGTGTTTCTCTACCTTAAAGCTGTATCTATATCTTGTTTTCATTTTTTAAAACACTGTTACAACTTGGGTATTTCCTCAGCATTCTGAAAAATAACTCTACCCTCTGGGCTCACTGCTCTGCACTAGGGTCATCCTTCCTTTTTCATGAGAGTAACACATACTTTTAGGATAGAAGTTTTATCAACCAGTTTCCTGACTGTAGAATTGGAGGAGTGACAACCTTCTTTCATTTTGTCCTTTCTCTTCCCCTTTCAGTCCAGGTTGGCAGTGTTTCTGATGGTATGACATTCTCAACAACATTGTGGGTCTCTTCTTTCACAGAGATGCACTCCATTAGATAAGAAGTTTCTCCACAGATCCTTCCTGGATAATCCCAAATCTGTTCCTGGCTTCTGGTGAGGTGGCCAAGGGGATCCCTGAGTTATATGTCTGATCTCTTCAAAGAGCCATCTGTATGATTGAATACACTGATCTTTTGATCCTTCCCAGGCACTAGCAAAACATTGTCTCTTTTTACCAAATTACTAATGAAGAAACTTAAATTTGGAGATGTTATTAACTGGCCTAAATCTCTCTCAATCCACTATAGCCACACAGTGGTCCTTGCTATCCGTCTAATAACATGAGGTGAGGGCCTCACTCACCTCAAGGTCATTGCTCTTCCCTTTGCCTAAAATGCTCTTCCTCTAGATATCCATTGAACTGAAGGGTTTTCTGGGATGTGGGACTTTTAGTGCTAAAACTGGGGGAGTCCAGGAAAACTGGACAACTTGGTTACCCAGTTAGAATATATGTTTCCAAAGACAGGCATCTTGGTTGCTTATTGGTGTTTCTACAGCCCCTAGAAGAGGGCCTGGCATATAGTAGATGCTCAGTAAATATTTGTTGCATGAATAAATGAGTACTATGCTGAGTCCACTCTGGCAAAGGGAGGCACCAGGGACAACCATACAGAGTTTCCAAAGGCAGTATCCAGTATCAGATCTGATGGTCTTGGAGACACAAGATGCATGGTTCAGGGTCTAGTGGTGCTGTGATGGTTTATGTGTCAGCTTGACTGGGGTAAGGGTTGCCCAGATAGCTAGTACAACACAATTTCTGGATGTGTCTGTGAGGGTGTTTTTGGAAGAAATTAGCTTTGAAATGCAAAGGGAGTGGGAGGATGTGAAAGAACAGAGCATCTGAGATCTCTGTGACAATATCATAATATAGTTTAATATATATAAAATTTGATTCCCAGAAACAGCGGACAGACAGAATGGGCAAAAAAAATGTGTGAAGAGATAATGTCAAGAACATTCCAAAATGATGAATGATACCAATTCACAGATCCTAAACTCAACTAACATAAAACAGAATAAATACAAAGAAATCCACACCTAGGCACATCATAGTTAAACCAAAGATGAAGGCAAATCTTAAAGGCATCCAGAGAAAAAGGACACATTATATTCAGTGGACACAATTACAAATAACGGATGACATCATTAGAAACAATGAAGGCCAGAAAATAATAAAATGGCATCTTTCAGGTGTGGAAAGATAGCTCCAAGTTTTTAGCTTGACTGCCAAAATATTGTTGTTGTCACAGACATCCAGGCTTACCAATATCATTGCTAGGTGATTACAGGAGGGGGAAATCAAGAGGTAGGAGGAGCTCTCAGAGGTAGAGAGAGAAACTAAGGGCTTGAATAACACAATAAGTTGGTGAGAGGGGAAAACAATAAAGGAAATAGAGAAGGCAAGTAGAGGTACAACTGGATTGCAGTGTTTTGCGTGAGACTGTAGTGCCCTGCAGGATGTTTTGCATCCTTAGCTCCCAGGATAAATGCCAATGGCTCTCCTCAGTCATTCAGTCATTGTAACCACCAAAATGATGCCTATTGTTCCTCACATTTCCAAATGCCCCTGAAGGCACTTTACCACTGGGTATGGCAGGGTTTCGCAACCCTGGCAATGCTGACATTTTGGACTATAGGATACCTTGTTGTGAGGGCCCATCCTGTGCATTGCAGGATGTTCGGCAGCATCCTTGGCCTCTAATTGGTCAAGGTCAGGACACTCCCTCACAGTTGTGATGAGCACAGATATCTCCAGACATTGCCAAAGATCCTCTGGGGGCAAAAATCTCACCTCCCTCTCCTCCTCCCTTCTGAGAACAATTGGGTATGAGATAACAACAACAAAAAAAATCTTAAAAAACAAGGAATGAAACACAATTTCAGAAATGAGAGAGGGGTAAAGATTGTTTAAGAAAAAAAGAAAACACTTTCGATATGGCTGTGGATACCAAAGTCAGATTGCAGGATGGTTAAGAAGAGAGTGGTTTGACTCAAAAGGCAGCAATAAAGGTAGGCATTGATTTGAGAAATTAGACAATAGAAGAAATTGGGAAGATATCCAGAGAGGCAGTGGGATCAGAGAAAGTCTTTTTTTTTTTTAATTAATTAATTAATTAATTTAGTTTTGGCTACATTGGGTCTTCATTGCTGTGCACAGGCTTTCTCTAGTTGCAGTGAGTGGGGGCTACTCTGTTGCAGTGCATGGTATTCTCTTTGTTGTGGCTTCTCTTGTTGCAGAGCATGGGCTCTAGGTGCACAGGCTTCAGTAGTTGTAGCTCACGGGCTCAGTAGTCGTGGCTCATGGGCTCAGTAGTTGTGCCTCATGGGCTCGAGAGTGCAGGCTCAGTAGTTGTGGCGCACGGGCTTAGTTGTTCCGCGGCATGTGGGATCTTCCTGGACCAGGGCTTGAACCCGTGTCCCCTGCATTGACAGGTGGATTCTTAACCACTGTGCCACCAAGGAAACCCCAAAAGTCTTATTTTTGTTTTGTCTTGTTTTCTTAAGAGAATAGAGAACTTTGAAACCTTAAAAGCAGGAAAAAAAAAAAAAAAGCCAGTAGGAAAAAGGGAGACTAAGGATATTGCTAAAATGGACAAAACGTAAAAACCAGGTTTAAGCAGACAATGTGATTGCAGTTGAAACTTGATTAAGCAAGTAGGTAAATATTGTGATGTAGGTATTATAGAAAACAATGATTCTTCTAAAACTCATCCACCTTTTATAAACATAAAGCTTTTCCCCTCCCTCCTTTGTTTATGACTGAGACAAATTAAATCAGTGGGTCAGAGTTTTATCATTTTGTTTTTCTTTTTAAATTGAGGTATAGTTGATGTAGTTATACAACATAGTGATTCACAATTTTTAAAGATTATATTCCATGTATAGTTATTATGAAATATTGGCAATATTTCCTATGTTGTACAATATATCCTTGTAGCTTATTTTATACATAGTAGTTTGTACCTCTTAATTCCCTACTCCTGTATTGTCCCTCCCCCCCTTACCTCACCCCACTGGTAACCATTAGTTCATTCTCTGTATCTGTGAGTCTGTTTCCTTTTTGTTACATTCACTAGTTTGTTGTATTTTTTAGATTCCACATATACCTGATATCATACAATATTTGTCTTTCTCTGTCTGACTTATTTCGCTTAGAATAATACCCTCCAAGTCCATCCATGTTGTTGCAAATGGCAAAAATTTTGTTCTCTTTTTACAGCTGAGTAGTATTCCATTGTATATATACCGCATCTTCTTTATCCATTCTTCTGTTGATGGACACTTAGGTTGCTTCCACATCTTGGCAATTATAAATAATGCTGCTATGAACATTGAGGTGTGTGTATCTTTTCAAATTAGTTCTTTTGTTTTTGTGGGGTGTTTTGGATATATATGCAGGAGTGGAACTGCTGGGTCATATGGTAGTTCTATTTTTAGTTTTTTGAGAAACCCCTCCATACTGTTTTCCACAGTGACTGCATCAATTTAATTCCTACCAACAGTGTAGGAGGGTTCTTTTTTCTCCACATCCTTGCCAACATTAGATATTTGTGGTGTTTTTGATGATAGCCATTGTGACGGGTGTGAAGTGATACATCATTGTGCTTTTAATTTGCATTTCTCTGATGATTAATGATGTTGAGCATCTTTTCATGTGCCTGTTGGCCATCTGTGTGTCTTCTTTGGAAAAATGTCTATTCAGTTATAGACATTTTTCTTTATAGACCTTTCTTTAATTGGGTTGTGTTTTTTTTTTGATGTTGAGTTATAGGAGCTGCTTATATATGTTGGATATTAATCCCTCATCAGTCATATCATTTGCAAATATTTTCTCCAATTCAGTAGGTTGTTTTTCATTTTGTTGATGGTTTCCTTTGCTGTACAAAAGCTTTTACATTTAATTAGGTCCCGTTTGTTTATTTTTGCTTTTATTTTCTTTGCTTTAGAAGACAGATCTAAAAAAAAGTATTGCTGCAATTTATGTCAGAGTATTCCATCTATGTTTTCTTCTAGGAATTTTACAGTTTCCAGTCTTATATTTAGGTCTTTAATCCATTTTGAGTTTATTTTTGTATGTTGTGTTAGAGAATGTTCTACTTTTATTCTTTTACATGTAGCTGTCCAGTTTTCCCAGCACCACTTATTGAAGAGACCGTTTTTCTCCATTGTATATTCTTACCTTCTTCGTCATTGATTAATTGACCATAAGTGTGTGGGTTTATTTCTGGACTCTCTCTTTTGTTCCATTGACCTATGATCTGTTTTTGTGCCAGTACCATACTACTTTGATTATTGTAGCTTTGTAGTATAGTCTGAAGTCAGAGAGCATGATACCTCTAGCTTTGTTCTTCTTTCTTAAGATTGTTTTGGCTATTCAGGGTCCTTTGTGTTTCCATACAAATTTTAAAATAATTTGTTCTAGTTCTGTGAAAAACACCATTGGTATTTTGATAGGGATTGCACTGAATCTGTAGATTTCCTTGGGTATGGCCAAGTATGGCCATTTTCACAATATTAATTCTTCCAATCCAAAAGCATGGTATATCTTCCCATTTGTTTGTGTCATCTTCAATTTCTTTCATCAATATCTTATAGTTTTCTGAGTACAGGTCTTTTACCTCCTTAGGTAGGTTTATTCCTAGGTATTTTATTCTTTTTGATGTGATGGTAAATGGGATTGTTTCCTTATTTCTTTTTTCTGATAGTTTGGTTTTAGTGTATAGAAATGCAGCTGATTTCTGTATATTAATTTTGTATCCTGCAACTGTACCAAATTCATCGATGAGCTCTAGTAGTTTTTTAGTGGCATCTTTAGGGTTTTCTATGTAGAGTATCATGTTATCTGCAAACAGTGACGGTTTTATTTCTTCCTTTCCAATTTGGATTTCTTTTCTTTCTTTTCCTTGTCTGATTGCTGTGGCTAGGACTTCCAATGCTATGTTGAATAAAAGTGGTGAGAGTGGGCATCCTGATCTTAGAGGAAATGTTTTAGCTTTCCACCAGTGAGTATGATGTTAGCTGTGGGTCTGTCATACGTGGGCTTTATTAGGTTGAAGTATGTTCCCTCTATGCCCACTTTCTGGAGAGTTTTTATCATAAATGGGTGTTGAATTTTGTCAAAAGCTTTTTGAGATCATCTATTGAGATGATCATATGGTTTTTATTCTTCAATATGTTAACATGGTGTGTCACATTGATTGATTTGTGGATATTGAAAAAATCCTTGCATCCCTGGGGATAATTCCACTTGATCATGGTGTATGATCCTTTTAATGTATCGTTGGATTTGGTTTGCTAATATTTTTTTGAGGATTTTTGCATCATATTCATTAGTGATATTGGACTATAATTTTCTTTTTTTGTGATATCTTTGTCTGGTTTTAGTATCAAGATGATGCTGGCCTCATGGAGTGAGTTTGGAAGCATTCCTTCCTCTAATGTTTTGTAATAGTTTGAGAAGGATAGATGTTAACTCTTTTGTAAATGTTTGGTAGAATTCACCTGTGAAGCCATCTGGTTCTTGACTTTTGTTTGTTGGGGTTTTTTTTGTTTTTTTTTTAACTGATTCAATTTCATTACTGGTAATTTGTCTGTTCATATTTTCTATTTCTTCCTGGTTCAGTCTTGGGAGATTGTACATTTCTGGGAATTTGTCCATTTCTTCTAGGTTGTCCATTTTACTGGCATATAGTCGTTTGTTTACCTCATTTTAAATCTACATATGCCCATCCCTCTCCCAGATCTAATAAACAGTCTCTCAAGGGTGAAGTGCTTTCTCCAATCCCACTCCAGCTTGAAAATCATTGACTTGAAGCATAAAGGCAAAAATCAGTTTTTACTTACAGACAATGACTAGTGAGATGGATAAGAGGAGGAAGTGGAGGAGGTGGGTGGGAAGGGAAAGGGGGGGCAGAGAGGGAAGTGACTAGAGAAGAAAAGGGAGGAGGAGGGGAAGGGAATAGAGAAAGAGAAAGGAGAAATTGAACACATTCATTTAATTGAAACCTAGTGTTCTCAGCTTCTGCCTTTAGTAGTTTATAGAAACCCCACTCTTGACAGATAACAAGAAATGGTAGCTAAGTCCGAATTGGGAAGCGGGAACTAAACCCCTACTTCATTCCCTACACCAAAATAAATTCCAGATGGATCAATATTAAAATTGAAATAAAGTATTGGAAGAAAATGTGCATGGATATTTTTTAAATAACATGGGAGTATAGGGGACCTTTTGAAGCGTATTGCAAAATCCAAATTAATTCCACAAAGAAAAAATTGCTAAAGACAACTATATCAAATTTTAAAACTCTGCATGGCAAAAGTGATGTCATCAAAGTAAAAAGATAAATGAATGACAACTGGAAAAAAATTGCCATACATATTATGGACAAAGCCATTTTTGTGACTATGCAAAGACTCCATAAGCAAATAAGAAAAAATACATGGAAAAAAATAGAAAAATGAGCAAAAGAAAATAATTAGGCAGTTCATAGCAGGTGAACTACAATAAGACAATAAACCTTTATGATTATAAAGAAGCAAATTAAAGTAACAAGATGCCTTTTTCACTTATCAAATAGATAAATATTTTAAATAATAATAACGCTTAATATCACTGATCAGGTAGGAAACGAGTTTCATATCCTCTTAGATGGCTTTGAAATTGAAGACATCTCTCTGCAGGATAATTTTGGAATGTCTTTGGAAACTAAAAACTCACAACCCTTTGACCCAGTAAGTCCACTCCCAGGAGCTTTTCCCAGAGACCTTAAGAGAAGCTCTGCACGAGGATGAATCAATACAATGCTCACTGCAGGCTTGTTTCTAAAAGTAAACACTGGAAACAACCCCAAGTGTCCAGCAGTTGTGGGCTAGTCGCATAAATTAAGGGATTTTTTTTTTTTTCTGTGCATGAATTACTAAGGACAAAAACCTAGCCTTAAAAAACAGGTTATTACTTTTACAAAAGAGAAAGTTCAAATGCTCAGGAGAATCTGCATCTGGTGAGGCCAGAAGCTGCAGACAGGGATAGGCTGTAGGAACATGAGGATTTGGAAGACCAGTCCCTGGGAGATGGGGCCACCAGAACCAAATGAGTGATTAATGCGAAGTAGTCTTAAAAGGTATACATGAACCAACAGCAGAACTGAGTCAGTCTTGAGGCTGGTTCCTCTCTTTGGGGCCAGGACTTGGCCTAGAGAGTAAGGCAAGGCTTAGCCCAGTGGAGAGAGGGTAAAATGATGCAGTTAGCAGGAGCTGGGGTGGAAAATCAGTAAGACCTTCAGAGCGCCACCCAATGCTTATGCTTAGCTCTTTTAATAAAGGGTTCTGTTTTTCCAGAACTCTTTAAAAAGCATCATAGAACAGGGAAGTCCACTAGCAGTGCTCTTATACTACATCTTTAGAAAGCATAGGGGCTTGGTGGGGGGCGGGGGGCTTCCCTGGTGGCGCAGTGGTTGAGAGTCCGCCTGCTGATGCAGGGGACACGGGTTCGTGCCCCGGTCTGGGAAGATCCAACATGCCGCGGAGCGGCTGGGCCCGTGAGCCATGGCCGCTGACCCTGCGCGTCCGGAGCCTATGCTCCGCAACGGGAGAGGCCGCGACAGCGTACCGCAAAAAAAAAAAAGAAATCATAGGGGCTTGGAAAGCGAGAGCAAAGTCTATCTGGTTAATTACGTGGTGCAAAACTGGTTATCATGCTTAAAGTCTAGTTTGCATCAGAATAACTAATTACTGAATTAATTTCTCTAATATGAATAAACTCAAGTGTCATATTCCATATCATCAAATTATAGTTGGGAAAATAAAGTTGTTCCCGTAAAGGCATTTCACGAGAATGAAGTTGGTGAACCAAGGGCTAAATATCTGAAGAAGATATGCATGTAACCCAAGTATTTTAAAATAAGTGGAGCTTATTTAAATGGGTGGAACACCTGAGACTCTTATGTAAACTATATTAAAACTCAGTGTTACATTTCCCATAAAATAGAGATGGATTTCAACACCTCATTTGGAAAGGACAGCACGTCTATGAGTTCATCACACTTCTGCATTTTAAATGAGAGCTATGTCTCTCATCCAGATTTAGTTCAAGGTATTGATCTATACTTAGTTCAGTAGCTCTTCGAAGTTTGCTGTGAATATATTTTCTACCAATGAAAACATTTTCTCCTTTTTAAAAGCACAGATCAATATATGCTTTCTTGGGGCCTGTTATTACTGTTTTAGGGATTCAGCTAATGTATCTCTGATGAGTACATTATGTTCAAAAACAAAAGTAGAGATTCTCGTTGTGCAAATACAGCACTTCTCACTGTAATTATTGTTTGCATGCCTGTGTCCCCCTCCCCACCAAACGCCCACACACACATAACATGCTCGCACACACACACACCGGATTTGTAAACCCTGGGCCATGCCCTAATAGGTGATCAATAAATATTTGTTGAGTTAATGATGAAATGCTCTTTCCAACCGTGGGAGACACCACGTGTTGCCTCCGACTGTCCATTCTTGTCTCTGCCCCTACCGTGAAGAAAACCTTGATGTGCTCAGGTGGTGACAGGGATCTCCACCCCAGTGAAAGGGGATGGATTGTGATTGGTCTAAACCAGTGATGGTAATCTCATTCCCCTTGGCCACTATTGCTTTAAGGCGGCCAGGTAATCTAGTTGTGACCATTGAAATGTAAGTGAATCTTCTGAGTAGGGCTTTCAGAAAATATTTTGCTTTCTCAATGCAAAAGAGCAGACTCAGCTGGCAAAACCCTTTGCTTATCCCTTTCTTCCTGACCAGAAAGTATGTGATCCCTGGAGGTGCAGCACCCATCTTACGATCTTGACACAAGATGACTAAGAGCTGACCAATGAAAATAGCAGGGATTCAGAAAGATAGAAAGGATTTATGCCAGCATAACTGAGTAATCACAGTAGCTCTGAGAGATACATTGCTTGTACTACTTAGTACTAGTAGTTTCGTATTCCACTGTTTGCAGCCAAATGTATGCCTTACTAATACTCCCCTTAAATGTATATAATTAAAGGAAATAAGTGCTTTGCTGTAAGGAAGACTATTTCCGGCTCTTCCTACTCTATCTGTCTCTATTCCATTAGTTGCTTACTTTGCCAACTTTCCCTCTGTAATATATCTTACCCAAGTTCCCTTCTCTATTAGTTTTCTTATTACTGCGTAAAAATTACCACACACTTAGCAGTTCAAAGCAACATTAATTTTGTTATCTCACAGTTCCCATGGGTCAGGAGTCTGGGTGAGGCTGAGCTGAATTCTCTGCTTAGGGTGGAGAGCAAGATGTTCTCTGGGCTGCACTCCTTTCTGGACCTCAGAGTCCTTTCTCAAGCTCACATGGTTGTAGCAGAATTCACTTCCTTGCAGTTGTAGGACCAAGGTTCCCATTTACTTGTTGGTTATAAGCTAGAAGCTACTTTCAGCTCCCGGAGGCCACTCACATTCCTTGCCTCCTTCATCTTCAAACCAGCAGCGAAGAACTTCTCACACATCAAATCCCTCTCCTGCTTCAAATCTCTTACTTCCTCTGTCTCTCTCCTCTAGACCCTGATTTAAAGGGTTCGTGTGATTTGGTCAGGCCTACCAGGTTAATCTCCCTATCTTAAGGTAAACTGATTTGCAAATGTGATTACATCTGCAAAATCCCTTCACAGCAGCAGCCCAGCCTTTGATTGAAAAATTTGGAGGTGTGTGTACACGATGGGGGTGGGCGTGACTGGGGATCCTGGGGGCAATCCAAGAATTCTGCCTACCACACCATCAATGAGTGCAGAGACTAAGCTTTACACATGTTTTTTAACAACTGATTTTCTTTTTTTTTTTAATGAATTTATTTATTTATTTATTTATTTTTATTTTTGGCTGTGTTGGGTCTTCGTTGCAGTGTGCAGGTTTCTCATTGCGGTGGCTTCTCTTTTTGCGGAGCACGGGCTCTGGGCACGCAGGCTTCAGTAGTGCGGCACGCGGGCTCAGTAGTTGTGGCTCGCAGACTCTAGAGTGCAGGCTGAGTATTTGTGGCGCACAGGCTTAGTTGCCCCGTGGCATGTGGGATCTTCCCAGACCAGGGCTTGAACCCGTGTCCCCTGTATTAGCAGACAGATTCTTAACCATTGCACCACCAGGGAAGCCAACACCCTGATTTTCTTAACACAAGGTCCTTGTGATGTTTTTGCTCTGCTGTCATAAGTTTCATTCATATTTGTGTATTTCAGTGATTTCTGATTTACGTTGAAAGTTTCAGGAGGCACAGGTATGTGTATGACCACATTTGTAGAGTATTAACCAATGATTTATTTCCAGTGGGTCTGATTTAGCAAGTCTAGGATGAAGTCAGGAATTTGCATTTTTAAATTGTACCACTTGAGGGTTATGAGGTGGGTGGTCCACTGCAGAAAAACAAGTCCCTAGGCTGGATGTGCCTTGAAGGGAGAGGCCATTCTTTCCAGGGCTGCTGTGAGGCATTGATGACACAAAGTATATAAATCGCCTGGTATCTAGTGGGAATTTAATGAATGTTGGTCTTTTTGTTTCTCTAGTATCTAATATAATATGCATTAAATAAATATTAGTTGAATGAAAAACTAAAGCCTGTTAGTTAAGGATATATTCAACTGTAAGCCAGAAAATCTGACAAATAGTGGTTTTTAAAAGCCAGGATTGGGCTTCCCTGGTGGCGCAGTGGTTGAGAGTCCGCCTGCCGATGCAGGGGACGCGAGTTCGTGTCCCCGTCCGGGAAGATCCCACGTCCGGGAAGATCCCACATGCCGCAGAGCGGCTGGGCCCGTGAGCCATGGCCGCTGAGCCTGCGCGTCCGGAGCCTGTGCTCCGCGACGGGAGAGGCCACAACAGTGAGAGGCTCGCGCCCCGCCAAAAAAAAAAAAAAAAAAAAAAAGCCAGGATTATTTTATCCCCACAAATAAGCTGTTTGTAGGTAGACTGTTGCTGACATGGGTTCAGTAGCCAAATGATGTCAGAGCCCTAGACTGGTGTCTCTGTGATTCCCCGCCTTTTTTTTAAAGCTTTTTTAAAAACAGCTCTATTGAAATATAATTTACATACCATAAAATTCACCTGTTTAAAGTGTACAGCTCATTAGTTAAAATATATTCACATAGTCCTACAACCATCATCATAATCTAATTTTGGAACATTTTCATCATCCCCCCCAAGGAAGCCCATTAGCAGTCATTTCCTTGTGTCTCCTCTCCTCCCTCAGTCCTAGGCAACCACTGACCTACTTTCTGTCTCTATAACTTTGCCTATTCTGGACATTGAATATAAGTGGAATCACATAATATGTGAGGTATTTGGTCTGGCTCTTTTCACTCTGCATAAGGTTGTCAAGGTTCATCCATATTGTACATGAATCAGTTCTTCATTCCTTTTTGTTGCTAAACAATATTTCATTTATGGATATACCACATTTGGTGTATGCATGTCTGTGATTCTCTTGACCTTCCCCTCTCGGTAGCAGGTGCATAAACAAGTTCCTGGCATCACATTCTCGCAAACCTGCATTCAGTGTGCAGCCAAGAAGTAGCAGGGCCCCTCACCAACTCTCCTTTTATCAGGGAGCAAAAGCATTTCCAGGAGAACCTTGGCAGGCTTCCTTTTATATCTCATTGCTCAGGATTGAAACATATGGGTCCCACAGCTGCATGGGAAGCTGGGAAACTAAGCATCTTTGGCAGAAGGCAGGTACGGAAAGAGGGTCTCGAAGCAGCCCTTGAGTTTCTGGCCACATGGGATTTATCATTTTTTTCACTGTAAATGAATACGTTGTTATTTTTTAAAATATATATTGGTATTTGGTATAAGAGTTAGGGTTATGTTTTCCTGCATATAATGCCTCCCAATAAATTACCTTAATCTGACCCTCAGGAATTATCATTATTTGTGATGGTAGGATTGCAGTTACTTCTAACACGTATATCTTTTAAAGATATTCTGAAATATTCACAGGTGAAATTATATGATGTCTGGGACATGCTTTAAAATAATACAGGATGGAGGGAAGCAGATGGGGGTAGGATGGGACAGCACTGGCCATGGGGCAATGACATTGGGGTGGAATGATAGGCACATAGGGGATTCTCTACACTGTTCTGCTTTTGTGTGGGTTCTAAATTCACAATAATAAAGATATTGAAAAGGTCAGTCTTCAGTCTGTAAAAACAGTAGCAGCAGGTCCCACGAGAGTCTATTGATGTTGATGACTCATTTAAAGAAAGACTGTATCTTCAGAAGGGAGAATACCTGCCAGTGGTGGGAGCAGGGAGATTGGTCCATGTTCACCCAGTATTGTCCAGGGGAAGATCCTCTGATCAGAGGGCTTGAGGTGCGGTCCCCAGTGCAGGTCAGTCCGCATGTGGATTCTGGGTCCTCAAAATCTCTGACTTGGGGACTTCCCTGGTGGCGCAGCGGTTGAGAATCCGCCTGCCAATGCAGGGGACACGGGTTCGAGCCGTGGTCCAAGAAGATCCCGCATGCGCAGAGCAACTTCTGAGCCTGTGCTCTAGAGCCCGTGAGCTACAACTACTGAGCCCATGTGCTGCAACTACTGAAGCCCGTGTGCCTAGAGCCTGTGCTCCACAACAAGAGAAACCACCACAATGAGAAGCCCACGCACCACAACGAAGACCCAATGCAGCCAAAAACAAATATATCTGACTTGATGTAGCTAGCTACAAAAACTGTATGGCAAGTTCCCCATGACTTTCTTTCTCTACTCCCCAGACAGATTTCTAGAGGACAGAGTATACTAAGTATTCAATTACCTGGGCCCATAAGACTTATAATTATTTTTTCACTGTAAATGAATAATTTGCAGTTCTTTTTTATATACATTGGTATTTTGGCATAAGAGTTAGAGTTACATTTAGCTGTATTTAATAGAGAACCCAACATAAAAGTGTCTTATAAGCACAGAGTTTATGCTCACTTGCCAAAGAAATCCACACATAGACCGGGACTGTGGTACGCTGGATCCACAGGGTCCACAGAGACCTGGGCAATATTTATCTGCCCTATCATCCCCAGTGAATAACTTCTATCTTCTTTGTCACCTCTTGGTTCAAAATTGCTGTTAGAACTCCAGCTATCACCTCTGCATTCCAGGGAGCAGGAATAAAGAAAAATGTAATACTTCCCGTTGGCCAGAACTTTGACAATGATGACACTGTCATCTGAAAGAAAGACCAAGAAAGGCAATCTTTCAAGTAAGCTCATTGCCACACTGAACAAAATAGGGTTCGAAAAAAAAAAAATAGGGTTCGATTACTAAAGGAGAAAAGAGAGGGAAGAGATGTTGGGTGACAACTGCTTCCTGTGAATCAGTCCCTAGAATCTAGTCAACCAATTAGGTTGAATTCTTCATTTTATTTTCAACTCAGTTTGGATTCAAGACAAAAAGGATGAGCATAATTTCTGCCAGCCTCTGTTTTTTTGTTTTTTTTTTTTTTTTTTTTTTTTTTTTTTTCCGGACCGGGGCACGAACCCGTGTCCCCTGCATCGGCAGGCGGACTCTCAACCACTGCGCCATCAGGGAAGCCCCAGCCTCTATTTTTTTATCTTACTGTTATTCTATTTCCATAGCATCCTGAGTTTTATTAACCCCATTTTATAGATGAGAAGGCTAAGTGTCAGAATACTGAAATGGATTCCTGCCTTAGGCAATACAGCTACTAAGATGTGTTGACTTAAAATCTAGTGTCCCTCCTCCTGAATTATAGAAGCAATAGGCGAATCTGGTCTTACCATATTAAAACAAATGGTCCCTGTGACAAGGAGCTATTTTGAGGATAGAAGTTGGTGATATATGTATAATATCTTCTGCTTTCCTTGATTATCAGAGTAATTATCTCACATTTCCATGAATTGTTTTCTTCCACTGCCACACTGATAATTTTGTGTACATTCTTCAAATGGGGGAACATTTGGTCTGACAGCCAAGATAAAGTGGTGTATTACTATGACTGTGGCCCAGGGAACCTTGTCACAGATATTTTGCAAGATGCTCTTAGCTTCATGTGTTTGGTGCTGTGTCAGCCAGTTTGTTATCTAAGAACTAAACACTGATGTGTATTTTTAGCAACGTGATTATGCTTCTTCCTTAAGCTGCAGAAGCTGATCTCTTTGCCGGTTACAGGATCCATTAGTTGACCAGCTGCCATATGAGCTCTGTTCCTATCATCAAACATGTTTTTCTCCCTTATGATCATTTTTAATTCATTTATTTATTTTTGCCGTGTTGGGTCTTCGTTTCTGTGCGAGGGCTTTCTCTAGTTGCGGCAAGCGGGGGCCGCTCTTCATCGCGGTGCGCGGGCCACTCACTATCGCAGCCTCTCTTGTTGCAGAGCACAGGCTCCAGATGCGCAGGCTCAGTAGTTGTGGCTCACGGGCCTAGTTGCTCTGCGGTATGTAGGATCCTCCCGGACCAGGGCTCGAACCCGTGTCCCCTGCATTGACAGGCAGATTCTCAACCACTGCGCCACCAGGGAAGCCCCCTTATAATCATTTTTAGAGGTGCCATCCTCTCCTGAAGCAGCACAAGTTTTACCAAACAATATACCTGAGGTAGATAATTTACTTATATAATCTTTGTGAGTCTAATTAAAGTTGAAGCTTTTTAAAATGAAGCTAATTGAAATGAAGCTTTTCCCTTTGTATTTTAAAATGAACATAGATCAAAATCATCTGAGGAAAAAAATGGGTCCTAATCCATTTTAATGGTATCATATGAACCAAGCACATAATTATTTGTATTAAAATAAAAATACCCCTTTATGTGACCCACATACAATGGAATTCTTCTTTTTAAAAATATTTAATCGGAGACTTCCCTGGTGGTGCAGTGGTTAAGAATCCGCCTGTCAATGCAGGAGACACGGGTTCGAGCCCTGGTCCAGGAAGACCCCACATGTCGCGGAGCAACTAAGCCCATGAAACACAACTACTGAGCCTGTGCTCTAGAGCCCGCGAGCCACAACTACTGAGCCCGTGTGCCACAACTACCGAGGCCGTGTGCCACAACTACCGAAGCCTGCACGCCTAGAGCCTGTGTTCCGCAACAAGAGAAGCCACTGCAATGGGAAGCCCACGCACCACAACAAAGAGTAGCCTCCGCTCAACGCTACTAGAGAAAGTCTGTGTGCAGCAACAAAGACCCAACGCAGCCAAAAATAAAATTAATTAATTAATTAAAAGAAAATTTAATCGGTACATTGGAAACCTACCCTAGCCCATAAAATGATAAAACAAGAACTTATTTTTATGATTTTTAACCTAATACGTATAGTTTAGTAACTGTGCTAGACTGAATAACTATATCTTTTTGTGTAAATTAATACTTAACACAATTTTATTAATCTAACTTCATAATTGAATTTACTAATTAGAAAAATATTTGGACAATTGACTAGAATAAAGTAATTTGTTATTTCAGTTTCATCCACATACGGCCTGTTGATGGCGCCCTTTGCAGATCCTGGTCTGGCCATATTGTTATCATATCCACCCTCAATCTCTGACATAATTCTTCCCTTTCACATCCCTCCCAGACTTCAACCCACACTGTTCTATGTTTCTGCTTTTCTTTGTGCTATGTTTTTTGTCTTCTGTCTGTTATAACCTTCCATGGTCTCTTGTTTGTCACAGTCTTTCCCACTACAGATAGGTCTTTTCAAACCCTACCTCCTCTCTAGTGCTTTCTTTGATCCTCCAGTTGTCATTAATTTCTACCTCCCTTATTTCCCCATTGCTTCATCCTAGATCCCAGCTTGATATTACAGTCATTACCATATCTGCCTATATCCTCCCACACACTGTTTATTCACGGAGGACAAGGCCTACGTTGATTTCTCTTCTCCATTTTCTATCCTTAAAGCATTAAAACAGCTCTTCATTTACTGGGTGCTGAACAATTCAGCATTGAACCACACCCTGTTTAGTTGTTGTTTTTGTTTTCTTTATCTACTCTGACCAACAAGGATTCAGAATCCCTTCATGTGGTTTTTGTAGATCTCGGAGTTACAATGGCTTTTGAAGAATGCTGGGAGAATGTGCTAACAACCCAGGAGCAGGGTCACCAAATGTGCAGAGAGCCCCACATCCTGGAGGGAGTTGGAAACAAGCTGGGGAGGAGGGCAGACCATCCAACCGGACATCCCTTCAGAATGGACTAGTTCGATGCTGCCTTCCTCTGTGCTGCTCTGGGCTACAAGTTATTTACCAGTCCGACACGTAATGTTGGCCTTCCTAATAACTTCACAGGGGACTGCTGGGTAAGGAGATGAAGTGGGACTTCTCCCCAACAGCAGGTGAGTGGAAGAAAAGCTGCTTTATGTCCTAAGATACATGATTGCTCTTCAGTGGTCAGGCCACTAGTGAGTTGATCGTGCTAGTGAATAATGGGTTAAAGCTATAGTTTATAGCAAGTGATTTAACCTTTCCAAATCTCAGTTTTCTCATCTGTCCAATAGGGTAATAGTAACGTTTCCCAAACTTTTTGGTTGCTGTGATGATTAAAGATAATGCTTGTAAAGTGCCAACTTACATCTCCTCCCCTGGTTCTTAGGCCTTTGGACTCAGACTGAAACGACACCACTGGCTGTCCTGAGTCTCCAGCTTGCCAACTCACCCCACAGATCTGGGGATTTCCAGCCTCCATAATCATATGAGCCAATTCCTTATAATAAATCTTGTGATATAAATAGATATAGATACATAAATCATATAGATATATTTATATATCTATATATTTTAAATTTACATATAATATAAATATATAGATATATTTATAAGTGGCCAGGTATAGATATATAAATAATATAAATGACCAAATGGCCTTGGACAACACTGGAATATATATATATACCTCTCTGTATATAGACATATAGATATATAGATAGAGATGGATAATGATAGACAGATAGATAGATAATCTCCTGTTGGTTCTGTTTGCTTGGAGAACTAATACACTATTATCTGAAGTAGAAAGAAAGAGAAATTAGAAGCTCATTAGCCATTGAAAAACAGAATGGGGGACATAGGGAATTTGCCAGTGGCATTTAGGTAATCAGGAAATAAAGGAATCACAGGATCCTGCGGTGAGTCACAGGAAGTGGGCGATTCACAGCAAGACCCCCAGAGGCTGCCAGGCCTCATGTCTGTGGTCTGGAAGCCTCCACAATAGACTGTCCGGACTGCGGAGCAAAAGTGCTTCTGCTTGCCTCTCACTTTCAAATATCACGCCAGCCTCTCTCATATGAGGAATCCAAACTGGAACTCTACCAGCAAGAGTGAGTTTGGGAAATGTAAGTTTTAGGCCTCCAGCTGGAGATAAAGAGAGAACTTAGAAGTATTAAAAAAAAAAAAAATCAAACAAAGAAATGAATTTATAAGGTAAAATTTTGTTGACTTGAATAACAACCCCTAAAATTGTCCTCCTTCCTTTCACACAGCAAAGGCCCACAGTTTTTTTTTTTTATAAATTTATTTATTTATGGCTGTGTTGGGTCTTCAATTGCTGAGCGCGGGCTTTTTCTAGTTGTGGCGAGTCGAGGCTTCTCATTGTCGTGGCTTCTCTTGTTGCAGAGCATGGGCTCTAGGCATGCAGGCTTCAGTAGTTGTGGCACGTGGGCTCAGTAGTTGTGGCTTGCGGGCTCTAGAGCTCAGGCTCAGTAGTTGTGGCGCACAGGCTTACTTGCTCCGCGGCATGTGGGATCTTCCCGGGCCAGGGATCAAACCCGTGTCCCTTGCATTGGCAGGCAGATTCTTAACCGCTGCACCACCAGGGAAGCCCAGGCCCACAGTTTTAGCTGTGCCGGCACTAGCAGGTGGTGTGGGGCTCCTACCTGTTGATGTTCTGAAGTGGCCATGACTCCAGGAACCCAGCACTCTGATTCAGTGGCCAAGCCACTTTCTTCTGGAAGTCCACGAGATGTAGGTGATGTTTATTCTTCACAGGTCAGTGACATTGGAACAGATTCAGCTCTGCTATTCCCTGATACTGACCACCAAGGTGAAAGGTTAACTAAGTATAGAAAAAAGAAGCTGAAATTTTAGGCCAGGCTAGAAGATTTTGCATTCACTGACAAAAGGAACAAGCTCCTGGCTCTTATGAATTAAAAGCTCACTTGCATGGAAGCAAACTGTGAAACAACCAGAACTCTCTAGCCTTCTTTCTAGTGTTCAGCAAATCCACAGATACCAGTTACCTCACTTATACAAATGGTATTTACCATGGTAAGTAAAATCAGTTCATGACTAGAATGTGGATTTATAAGGCTTCACAAGTATTTATTAACCAAGTAATACAGTGGTATTTTAATGGGGCATGACATCAATAATAAAAAACATTGTAAAGGCCGTAACAGTTAAGACTCTAGAACTTAGAGTTAATATAGGCAGTTCAGAAATCAAAGCATGTTTGATTATCTTGTTTTCTTCCTGTTATCACTTCAGCTGATCATCAAGAAAGCTGCTTCCCACTGCACACTGACCACAAATGTTAGCATTAAGCAGAGTCTTAATTCTGCTTAATTTCAACAAAGATTTTTATCTCACTTCACAGAGTGGATTAGGCAAATGACGTAGGTTAAGCTATGTCAATGATGCAGATACAAAACTAAACAAATAAATAGATGAGGGGTCTGGAGAGAATTCTGTTACAGTTAAACTAAGGAAGAAACAAGCATCACATTAACTTCATGAAATGATCCTTCAAGAAAAATAGGGTATGGAATGATATCCCAGTTTTACAGATGGTTAAACTTGGGCTCAGAGAAGAAACGAGAGTTGCCCAAGGACTAAGAGACCTGGATTTGAACCTGGGTGTTCCAGACTCTGCAGTCCACACTACCAGATCATTCTGCCTCCAAAATTATTGGTAACAGAAAAGGGTATTACCAGCAACAAAGGAGGTAATTAACAATGAGAAAGCACCGTGAACAAAATTATAAATTAACACTTTGTTCATTATTCTTCTGGGGAGGTAAGTGTTTGTTATTTAAGCCAGAAAACATATCCCTATTAAAATTGCCAATGCATAAACATGCCCTTGAGAGAAGTGCTGCAAGTGTCAGGATGGTTGAAATTTAAACATATTCAAAAAAAAATTGAAATACAGGATCATTTATGGACAGTCACTAACTATGCTAAGGAAGGCAAGAAGATTCAGGGGCCAAACTTGTGACTAGATTTACTGATACAGATGCCTATCCTGTCTCCTCCACTGCATTCTAGGTTTCTTAAGCTGCAGTACTGTGTTTTCTTGTTGTATCTAACATTGGGAGATGGGATTCCAATGGACAGCATTGCTAACAAACTGCACTGGCCTTCCTTGTTTTAAATGCAGTGGAGGTAATCCCACCCACTTCAGTGACCAAGCTGGCAACCACATGAGCAATGGAGGAAGGATGTGAAATAATACGGAGTGGGGAGAACTGCGGAAAACCCTAGAATGGTGCTCCATCTAGAGAGAGCCCAGATATTCAGCTCAGGCAAGTGTGGCTACAATGAATCTTGACCCACTGATATCAGAGCGCCAGTTTTTAAAGAGAAGTTAGAAATCTACATTTTACATGAAATTATCTGATGTTTAAAGGTTGGCAATTAATTCCATTTTTAAGACCATAGTGTGGACCAGACTCTGAAGCCTCTGCTCTAGATGTCAGTTCCTATGTACTTATAGCTCTGACTTAATGTCTGTAGACTGTGCTCAGGGGGCCCCTCTACTGAAGGGGTGCTGATGGCTCAGCTGAAGCCGTAGGGTAGCACTGATTCTGAGAATCTATACTGGCAGGCCTGAGGGGCAGGGCTTTCATATAGAGCAGGGGTCCCCAACCCCCAGGCCGAGGTCCGGTACCGGTCCCTGACCTATTAGGAACCGGGCCGCAGAGCAGGAGGTAAGCGCGGGAGAGCGAGTAAAGCTTCCTCTGCTGCTGCCCGTCGCTCCCTATTGCTCGCATTACCTCCTGAACCATCTCCACCATCGGTCGCATTACCACCTGAAGCATCCCTCCCCCCCATCCCTTCCCACCCATCCCACCCCCTGGTGTGGAAAAAGTGTCTTCCACGAAACAGGTCCCTGGTGCCAAAAAGGTTGGGGACTGCTGATATAGCGTGAGTTTTGGAGTCCTACGTGCTCGGGCCAGTTACAGACTGGGCATCTGCCCATTGTAGACACCAGTCAGAGCTACAGGTGCTTCAGCTGAAATGACCTTTATTAACCTGTCCTCAATAATGAAGAACATGGAGCCCCCATGGGGTTCCAGGGCACTTGCCCAGCGTCCTCCCCGCTGTACCCCTCGCTGCCCGCTGGCCTCTCACCACAAGATGACTTACTAAGTCACCGAATCAGAAACTCAGAAGTCCCTAGACCACATGCTGAAAATATTTTTTTATTGTCTATCAGGTGAGTTTGACAGGGGTATTGTTAACTTTGTGAGAAAGACATGCTAGTAATATCTGGCGGCTCATAGCCAACTTTCGATAATTATAGTCTCTTGGTATAATTACTCACAGTAATCTCTTTTATATAAGCATCTCAAAAACCTGCTTCTCTCACTAACCAAGCCTGGCCAGTTAGAAGAGTTTTTAAAAGAACAACAAATCTTTTTAAATTATAAAAGGAATACACATCTGTGAAAAATTCAGACAAATCCCAGCACATAGAGTAAAAACTGAAAGTCCCCCTTGTCTCCTATCCCATGCCAGGAGGTAGCTACTGTTAGTTAATGAGTGATTTTACGCCAGACCGTTTTCAAATCTTTTGCACGTATGCACATATATGTACCTGCACACACACACAAACGTGTATTTTAACATCTTAAACATAAATAGCAACATATTATACCTAGTGTTCCACATTATTCTGGGACTTGCTTTGTTTATTATACAATGCATATTGGAGATGAATGTCTGTGAAGTTTTCCAATCCACCTTTAGCTCGTAGATGATTCATGAATTTGAATATACCCGGGAAATATAACCAGAAATGCTTCACTTAGATTTGGAAGCTTATTCCGAAGTAAATGAGGTTTTAAATTTTTGATAACTAAGTGGTACAGTTCTACCCAGATCTGTGTAATAAACCTAGTCTTGGAAAGTGTTATGTTAACTGAAACTGTAAATTCAATCATATTATAAAAGTGTCCGGGGGACTTCCCTGGTGGCGCAGTGGTTGAGAGTCTGCCTGCCGATGCAGGGGACATGGGTTCGTGCCCCGGTCTGGGAAGATCCCACATGCTGCGGAGCGGCTGGGGCCCCTGAGCCATGGCCGCTGGGCCTGCACGTCCGGAGCCTGTGCTCCGCAGCGGGAGAGGCCACAGCAGTGAGAGGCCCGCGTACCGCAAAAAAAAAAAAAAAAAGTGTCCAGGAAACTGATTATTGGAAAGGACTCAACAAGGAGTCATACTAATAGGGAATATACTTTAGGAATAAAAATGACTATCCTAATAGACCATTTGTGAACAGTCAAATATATTTTCTTTGTCTTAAATTGGGACTCTCTGTATATGAGCTTGACCAACCCCAATGCATGCCTGATGGAATTGGAAGAAATGGTTCCCTTTTCTCTATTAGATGTTTGATGTTTTATCAAAGCATAAGCCAAACAAAGAGGACTGACTTTTAAAATTGGTTGGCATGAGATATCCCCCTTCCCTCAAGTTCTTTAGTTAGGTAGAGCAGGCTAAACCCTACAATGTTCCTCATAAAGTGGTCAAAATCCATCAAAACTCATTGGAAAACTATTTTGTCTCATATGGTTTGATTCAACTGGATTCAAACCAAGAAGTCCTGGCTGAAATCAAACTCTTAACCAATACTCATGGTTGTGAGAGCATGCGAACTGGACCATTCCTTGCCTGTTCGCTGCAGGAGAAATTCAAGGCTCCCAGTCTTTTTTCTTACTGCTTTCCCTCTACAGGAACATCACCTGTAACTGTTTTCTTTTAAACCATTTGTAGGATGAAATGTTGCAAAGCCAAGCTCAGTTAAGCAGGGAGGTTTTAACCTGAAATTTCTCCCAGCCTGAAAGGTTCCCCCCCACCCCAAGAATTTATGTTTGATGATTTATTGAAACTGTCTAAATAGAAAAATTGTTTTTCATTAGTTAAGGAGAAGAAAGGGGTTGCACCCCAGAAAACAAAGATGCGTTTGATGCTTTACATTTTAAAATTTCAGTGATCTGAACAGTCCTTGGAGCCTAGGGTTTTGATCAATTTGTCAACAAATGTTGTATCTCTAATCCGCTAAGGCTATTAATCCTTGGTTACTTTACGTAACATGTATGCAAAGATATAAATTACCCTTTTGAAAAAGACTGCCAGTAACCAAGTCCACATATACAGTAGTCTGCAAATTTTGAAAGGGTTATGTGCCAAAAGTTAGCTTGGATCTCAGAATGGCTTCCCCACAGAAAGTGACTAGATTTCCAGCAAAGCCTAGAAAGCTGTCTGATTCACCATGAAGTGAAGTATCAGTAGATTCACTGTGTTCCAGAATCTCTTAGGAAGCCAGGACTCTACAGCCCTTTTCAACACCCTGATGGGCTGGGGTGAGGGGTCAGAATCGGTTTCCATGGCAGCAAGAAGAAGCCTCCAGCAGCAAGCAGTGGGCAGGGCTTTGGTAACCCCTTGATGGTGACTTGAAGGTGGGGAGTTGCTGCTCCATTTCCGTGTTCTGTCAATTCCTGGCTGGCTGAGTAAGGACTCTTCAGGCCCTAAGTAACAGAAATGGGGGAGTTGTTACCAAGGATTCGGGGGTAGTTTGGGAACCCAGGCTAGGAGGACCTTCCCTGTGGCTGGAACGAGGCACCGCGGAGCTGTCTCTCAGGATCAATTGCTTGCCTTGCCTAACTTCTCTATGTGTCTGCTTTACTTCTCCCTTGTGAGCACTCAGCAGTAAGACCACTTGCCTGCCCCACGGTGTGGTCTCCAGTTTGTGAATTTTCTTCTCCTTAGTTCAACAGATACCAACTGGGGTCTATGAATCCAAATGCCCAAAGAGAAAGTGTTTGATGATCCCAAGTTTGGTCAAGTGGTGTCCAGCCCAGGGCCAATTAGCTCTGACGGGGGGGGGGGGGGGCCAGGTCATATGGCTCAAACGATGGCTGGCAATCTTCTCTCCCGTTCCTTTCCCATCCCCTGGGAAGAGAGTGGGTGAAGGAGGAAGGAGATCCTCCCATAAGAGCAGTGTGAGATGGTAGACCCTGAAAAGAGAATGTAATACATTTTGTAACTTTGGGAAAAATTACTTCACATCTCAGAGCCTCAGTTTTCTCCTCTAAAAAAAGAGATAAAACTACTTGCCTCTGGGGGTTGTAGAATTTACATGCAAAAATTTGCAAATGAGCCCTAAACTCCCAAAGCTCTAAAAACTGTGAGGGGTACTCTTAGGCTAGAACAACATTCACTAAGTGTTTATTGAGCACCCATTACACACTGGGAATACTTTTCAATACAAGAGTAAAGAGTAAAGATAAATCCCAGGGATAGAGTGTGATTTAGTAATGGAAAGAATACGTTTTAGAGTCACAAAGACCTGAGTTGAACCCTCCTTCTGCCACTTAGTTGTGTGGCTGTGGGCAAGTTTCCTACCTCTGAGCTGGGAGCATTACTCCTTATTACACCCTAAATGGCCCTACTTGGTCCCACCTCTCCCAAGTCAATCCCTGCACTCAAGCCTCTCCTGCCAGGCTGGCCTCCTGGTGGTTCCTCCGACACCGCTGAGCTTGGGCTGCCTTTACAACTGCAGCTTCCTCTATCTGGAATGCTGTTTCTCCTGATCTGGATTGGGGCGGGTGGGGGGGGGGAACCTTTTTTTTTTTTTCAGGTCTCTGTCCAAATATCCTCCTCTTGGAGGTAACCAGCTTACCTACAGGTCTTCCCCCTACCCCACCCACCTTGCTCCTCTCCATAGCATTTGTCGCTTCCTAAAAGTACAGATTGATTTGATTTTTTTAATTAGCTGTCCTCCCACTAAAATATAAGTTCCACGATCTAGGGCCTCTGGTGTTTTAACTGACGTATCCCCCAGGCCTAGAAGAGCGTCTGACACTAGTAAATGCACAATTGTCAAATACATGAAGGATGAGGGCTACTGGGAGGGTAAAGTGTGATCAAATTAGTTATGGCATGAAAGTACTGAGCACATGCCTGGCACTGAGTAAGTACTTTACTGGGTTGAGTAGCATCCCCTCCAAATTCACGTGCACCCAGAACCTGTGACTGTGGCCTTTTTGCAGATGTAATCATGTTAAGATGAGGCCAGACTGGTTTAGAGTGGACCCTCATCCAATGACTAGTGTCCCTATAAGAAGAAGGAAATCTGAGCACAGAGAGTCATGCAGGGAGAATGCCCTGTGACAACAGAGAAGGAGATTGGAGTAATACTGCCACAAGCCAAGCACTGCCACCCCAGCCATATAAGAAAGACAAGAAGTGAGGATTCTCATTTCATCACAGGAGGAAAGAGAGGCACACTGTGACATCACAAGCCACTGGAAGCTGGAGTCAGTACCTGGTCCCCAAGGGGATATAATGCATTGTCTGAATATGCGATTTTTGGCCTTATGCTCCATGTGCCATGTTTGGCTTTGCCTCTTTTTCCTAATTGGGAGAAAGGAAAATCGAAGCATCAAATTTGGGAGATAACATCACTCAAGTGTCTTCATGGGGAACATATTTCTTTTAACACATACAAAGAACAGGTCTGGAACTTCCCTGGTGGTGCAGTGGTTAAGAATCTGCCTGCCAGTGCAGGGGACACGGGTTCGATCCCTGGTCTGGGAAGATCCCACATGCCACGGAGCAACTAAGCCCGTGCGCCACAACTACTGAGCCTGCGCTCTAGAGCCCGCGATCCACAGCTACTGAAGCCCACGTGCCTAGAGCCCCTGCTCTGCAACAAGAGAAGCCACTACAATGAGAAGGCCGCGCACAGCAAGGAAAAGTAGACCCCGCTCGCCACAGCTAGAGAAAAGCCCCCGCGCAGCAGCGAAGACCCAACGCAGCCAAAAAATAAATAAATAATAAAATATTAAAAAAAAAAAAAAGAAGAGGTCCGAAACCACTACAGTTCCAGCTGTTAAAACTAAACCACAAAAACAACAACAAACTAAACCACAGGGTTTGGTCCCAGTGACTGTAAATGACAGCAACATTGAGGAGAGAAGCCTTCTGCTTCTAGGATTGAACATCTCTGTGTGTGACACAGCTGGATTGTGACAGCAGCTCTGTACTTCTTCTGTGAGTTAAGTGGGGAACGGTATTTCCCAATAGTTTCATTGCTCTCTCAGCCACCTTGATTTTGCTCACCAGACAGGACTGGGAAGGAGAGAGGAAACTCAGGCATGAGGGAGACCAGTCATCCTTGAAAGCTACATCCCAAAGACCTGAATTGACATCTGGATAAACAAGGTCGTGGCAGGTGTTCCTCCATAGTCATTTGTGTAACCAAATACTTAGCAGGACTTACACTGGGCTACCAGGAAATGCTCAGCCTTCAGCTGCAGACTGAAGACAGAAGGATTGAATTGCACTTTCGTTGCAAGCAGGTCATCTGGGCCTAATTTGACTGTTGCCTTTCACTCCCTGTGAGGAAGTGCAGTGCCGCTAGAAGATTCAGGAGGGAGGAGGGAAAACCAGGATGTTTTCTTTGCTGTTCTGCTGCAGGTGTGGGGAGAAGTCAACCTCCTCGCGGTCCTTCAACACCCTGTTCTCTTCGGGTCTAAAGGTCTAGAGGCAGAGCGGAAAAAAGAAGTAGGAGAGGGGCAACCACCATCTTTCTTAATGCGGAAAACCAAGAAAGAATCAATTTTCCTTTCCACCTGCCTAAAAGTGTTCCCCAGTTGCCAAATCACAAGGGCAAGGGTAGGGACGCAGAGGATGACTCAGGATCCACTTCGAACCTACTCGGTTGAGCAAGGTCAAAGAAGTTTGGGCCCGTGGGGAGACGTTGCATCACGCAGAGTTTGGTAAGAACTTGGGAATCTTCCCTAGGGGGGCTACCTCTTCCTGCCGGAGGTGGGCAAAGGCAGGACTACAGGCGGGATGCGGGGAGCTGGAAGGGAAATCAGACCTCCCCTTGAGCTCAAAAGTGAAAGGAAGGTCACTAAGCGATCAGCCGGCGCACGCCAGGATGGACTCACGCAGGTCCACACGTGCTCGGCCGCTCCCCATTAGGTGGCACTTCTGCACCAGCCGGGAGGGGTGGAGGAGGCGCGCTCGGGCGCAGAGAGGCGCGGTGTGGACACCTGTACCCTTTCGCCCAGTTCCGAGCGGGCCGGACTCCGGGGATCGCCCGAGCCCGCCCGGGCCCGCCGGGAAGGAAAGAAGGGCGGACGTGCCTGGCGCAAGGTGAAGGCGAACACCTGGACGTCCGCGTGCGCGGGGCGGGCGCTAGGACCCGAGCGGCGCACCTGTTGGCTGGCGCCCCGGGCCCCGCCCGCCACCCCGAGCGCCCGGCCCGGCGAGGGCGAAGGCAGGAGGGACGGTGCGAGCGGGGGGCACCGGGTGGTGGCGGCGGCGAGGGCGGCCC
>NW_020175039.1:2312362-2320434 GCF_003031525.2 Neophocaena asiaeorientalis asiaeorientalis | reverse complement strand
CGGCGGCCCCGGGATCACCATGGCCGAGCTGCTCTGGAGCCTGCAGGATTCCCAGCTCGTCGCCCGCTTCCAGCGCCGCTGCGGGCTCTTCCCCGCGCCGGATGAAGGCCCCGGCGAGCCCTGTGCTGGCCCCGCGGAGGGCGCGGCGCGGGCGCCCGGGCTCGGGCATCTCCCCGCAGCCAAAGGCAGGGGCGCCGGGGAGCCGGCCAGTGGGCTCAGCCCTGTGGGTACCAGGGAGGGGTGGGTGGGGGTCCAATCCCTAGGATGACATCCTCTAACGCTGCCAGGTGGCAACCAGGTCTAGTAAGACTTCAGAAGCCCCCAGAGCTTTAAATGCAGCCTATTTGGAGACTTTCTACTTTCATAAGTAATAATTTATGTTCATGCATATTCTCCCAAATGTGTAAGAGTTACATAATTGAAAAGAGGAGCGGAGACGTCCTTGGCATTTTCACAAGAGGCTTCCCTGAGGAGAAATTCTGGCTACTCCCCCCGAGGATTCTGAGTTTCCGCCCATCCCCCTTTCTTTGATCCGCACTAAAGGCGTGGAGCGGGGCTCAGCGCGCTCTTCACCGTCCTGCAACGCCAGCTCTAAGGACAGAATTTCGGGTTTAAATATTGCTGCTGGAGAGATTTATAAAGCCCACCCCCTACCTCCAGTGATGTTGTCCAGACAGCGCTTCGCTCTCTCCTTCCCCCAGAGTCTTAGGGTCCCTCCTGCCTGGTGGGTCTCTTATTAACTGGCACCAGTGACTTTTAACAGATGCTGTCAGGAGTGAAGCTAACCACGCTCTCCTCTAGGCGTTCACAGTGTGGTTACACAATCCACTGCGGCTCTGGGAAGCCAGCGCGTCGTCGCAGTGCACAGGGACTCCAGAAGGGAGGGACCAGACAGGCTGCAGATGCTAATGTGCCAGGGCTGCCCTCTGGGCAACTGAGGAATTATGAAGAACCTGGCTTCCATGTGCGATGGAATATTATGGGCATTAAACTGTAGGATTTATTTAGAGGGCTGGGGGGGGTGGGTTCCACTCCAGAGAAATCTTCCTGCGTAGTATTTTTTTTTCCATCTCTTGTTGTTCATTCTTTGTCCCCGTGACACCCGGTAACTTTTAGATGAGTTTGAGAGCCCCCTTTCCCCTTCCCCTTTCCTCTCGCTGTGTCTTTTAAATGGGGCAGAGGGAAGGAGTAAGAACCAGTCTCCATCCTGAAATGCTGTTTGGCGTTTTCTGTGCACACACACTTAATACCCACAGGCAGATGCACGGGCTGCTCTCTGTTGCTCTGTCCTCAAGGGTCTACTCTGTCTCCCTAATTCAGGAAGCTGGCGAAGAGCGCATTTTCCCCTTAGTGTTTCTCAAACTGTTTTAAACATTACCTTTAGTCATGTAACTTTCAATTCTGGACAAGGACCATCTTGCCCTTTAAAAGCGAGATGAGCAGATTTTCTTGTAGAGAGGTGTTATCTTGCCACCTGAAGACCCTGATCATTCAGTGAACCAAACGGAAGGGTCGCCCCCTTTCCATCCTACACACGACCTCACTCACTATCGATCATGTAAAAGTAAGAGCTAGAAATTCGCGATAAGAAATCACCACATTGGTGTGTGATGGGGAAAAAATGAGAGCACTTGATAAATAATGGGTTAATGTTTTTAAAGGTGGGTTGGTGTCAAGTGACTTGGGAAGATTAATACTTTGCAAGTACAGGCGGAGTTGCCAAAAAGAAAACAATTGCATACCTGCCCCGTATAATTGATAAGACCTTAAGGGGACAGCTGACAAAACTTCTCTCCGACAGCTACTCTTCCCCTTGGCCTCTGGCCTTTGCCTGGCCTGTGGCCTGTGCCTGCCTGAGCTCCCTGTCCTTCTTTCTCTAAATAAACTCCCATTCATCCTTCAGTTTCAAAGGTCAATTCCTCAGGAGACACTTTCACTCACCTTCCAGTCTCCCTCCTCCTTTTATGGGTTCTCTTTGCTCCTGTGTTTCTTCGCAGCAGTTATCACATTGTGCAGGCACACCTTTGTGCAGATATCTGATTATTGGCCGCCTCTTCCAGTGAATGATAAGCTCTAAGAATGTGGGCAACTTGTCTAACTTGCTTAGTATTTTCTCCTCATGGCCCGGCATGTGGGAGCTCAGTGAATTTTGTAAACTAATGAGTGTGGATGGCAATATAAAATTGCGCTTTAAAAGCAAGACAAGCAGATATTCTTGCAGAGAAGTGTCTTGCTGCTTGAACAACCCGGGCGTTCGGTGAGGCCAATGGTGGGGTTTCCCCCTTCCCATCTAACACCCTTCACTCACTATATCGTGAAAAAGACGGAGCTAAGAATTCAAGATAAGAAATTGAGGATTTTTTAAAACTGAAGCGTAAATATTGAAAATCAAATTTTTCCACATAACTTAGAAGTCAGGCAGCACCAGGGTATTGATTTAAGACACTTCAAACAATAGTGAAGTTGTTTTCTTCAACAATCGAAGTTGTTCTTAGATTGCAACAAATCTAATCTTTCTCACCTCCCATGTTTTCTGTATTTCTTGTACTGCTTAAAGCAGGGACAAGTAGGGAAATGACTAACATTCTTGTAACACCACACACCACTAGCTTCAAGATTAACTACACATTTACAAACCAGGTCTGGGCTGGGCTTGCACAAAGCTGTCATTGAATAAATCAGACTGGCCCTCATAGATTTCCCAGTAGCCATGCATGTCACAGACAGAAAAGGTTTGCGTCCTAAAGAGTTGAATGCTTTGTTGAGGGCTTTCCGGATATCACACGGTCAGATCGGTGACTTAAGTCTAAACTTCTTTCTACTGTGCACACCTTCCAGGGGAACAATCCGAGGCTTCGTTCTATCTGTCTCATTGGGAAGATGTGAGGTGTTAGGACTGGTTGGGGGCAGGGTAGAGACTGGATGGAAAGAGAGACTATTGCTTTCGGTTTACAAGTGTAACTGGTTTGCAAGGGTAACCAGAGGAGGACGTTCTTGGCAGTCACCAGGAGAAAGAGACAGGGGTCCTAGGACCCAGCTAGGAGGGCAAAGGCCTGGACGGAATCATGTTTATTTGTTCTGGGATAAAGCCAACCTTGAATACAATGGTATTTTGATTTCTATCATCTTCACTCACTCAACACAGTTGCATTAAGTTAGATTTTGTAGTGCCTTTCCCATTGTTATGTTAGACCGTGGTTAATCTTTCCAAACTGTACTGTGCTCAATGAATACTTTTGGATAACTATTTGCTCAGACATAGTTCTAAACTTGGATTGGGGAAGGGATCAAAATTAGGTTATTTTTAGAAGTCTTTGCACTCCCCGTTTTTCTCTTGAAACATTTGGGGTGCTCCAAGTCTGTCAATCTACAAAACCCCACCCTTGATTTTATTGGTTTGCTTAAGTGCAAAGGACCAGGAATCAAAAGACCAGGATCTAGGTCTGCCCTGGGATCATTCTGAACTTCTCTGGGCCTCTGTTGTCCCACCTGCAAAGTGAGCAGAGTAGAACAGAACCATGGGTTTCCAACTGTGGCTGTACATTATAGTCAGTTAGAGGGGCTTTAAAAACAAAACAAACAAAAAAACCAATGTCCAGGATCCAGGTCAGAAGTGGGACCCCAGAGAAGCTGGTAAACAGAAGGGGGAAGCTCTGAATTCTCATCCCCTGGGATCCACCACCTTAGTGTGTTCAGGACAAGGGTGGTGATGGCTGGAAGCAGAGGTCATGGTGGCTGTGGATGTCTTGGCTTGATTATATCTAAACTGGCCGACAGATCAGTCTTCAAGTTTTGATTATCTTCAGATGGATGCTCAGGTAGGAAATGACAAAATAAGCCACTTTGAAAAGGTACATTTGATCTTTTTGTAGTTGCAGATATTGTTCAGATGAGAAAACTTGGAAAAAATATGAAGAAAAAGTTAAATCCATGCCCATTATACCACTGCCCAAAGATAATCACTCGGTAAATGTTCAACCTGATTTTTTTTTTTTTTTTTTTTTGCGGTACGCGGGCCTCTCACTGCTGTGGCCTCTCCCGTTGCGGAGCACAGGCTCCGGACGCGCAGGCTCAGCGGCCATGGCTCACGGGCCCAGCCGCTCCGCGGCATGTGGGATCTTCCCAGACCGGGGCACGAACCCGTGTCCCCTGCATCGGCAGGCGGACTCTCAACCACTGTGCCACCAGGGAAGCCCCCTCTGCCTATTTTTAAATTGGGTTGTTTGGTTTTTCGCTCTTGAGTTGTATTAGTTCTTAATATATTTTTGAAATTAACCTCTCTTATCAGATATATGATTTGCAATTATTTTCTCTCATTTAGTTAGGTTGCCTTTTCATTTTATTGATGAATTTCCTTTGCTCTGAAGAAGGCTTTTAGTTTGATGTAGTCCAGCTTGTTTATTTTTGCTTTCGCTGCCTCGACTTTGGGTGTCAAATCCAAAAATCATGGCCGAGACTGATGTCAGTCTTTGATTGCTTTCTTAATTTAAATTTCCAGACTTGTAATTGCTGGGTAGAAATATGCATATATTTTGGCTTTTTATAGGTATTACCAACTTGTCCCACAGAAAGGGTGGAGGGATACGTAACTAGGAGTGCAGGTTTTCCTATACCCTCACCAATCTTAGGTATTAACATTCTCTTTAATCTTTGGAGAAAATAGGCCACTTCTGCTTCTATCTCATCTTTGCTTCCTTTATTTCCAGCTAACATTTATTGATCAGCTACTGGGTTTCTGAGACCGTCCTCAGCCTTAAAGATACAAAGATAAATAAGATTTAGTTCCTGCCCTGG
The DNA here is from genome assembly GCF_003031525.2 of Neophocaena asiaeorientalis asiaeorientalis. Lineage (NCBI taxonomy): Eukaryota > Metazoa > Chordata > Mammalia > Artiodactyla > Phocoenidae > Neophocaena > Neophocaena asiaeorientalis. Next base: position 2,315,640 of record NW_020175039.1, on the reverse strand, counting down.
GAAAGCCACCAAGAAGATGGTGCAATGCAACCAGTGCTAGAGTATAGAAGGAGAAATACGTGATCAGGGAGACAGCAGCAGGAGTAATGGTGATCCCTAGGGGAGCCCATGACATCTTGAGTCAAGTACGAGTCAAGTAGATGAAAATGTGAGAATCTCTTTTCTTTACATGGAAATCTCGTGTAATAAAACATAAAGACACATTATTTTTGATGAATAGTGACAAGTTCAATTTGGGTATAATAAGAGTCCCAGCAGGAGACAGATGGCCTACTGATAAGGGGTCATTGAAACCCTTAAAAATGGTTAAAGTGGCAATTTCTATGTTATGCATATTTTACCTCAATTTACCAAAGAAAAAGAGAAGAAAGAAAAAACGATATAACGTAGGCTCTACTCTACTTCAGGGAGAGAAAGCATAACTTCCCTCTCCTTAAGTGTGAGCTACACACAGTGACTTCCTTCTAAAGAGTACAATATGGAAAGAGGGGGGGAAATAAAAGAGTGATTTTACAACGTAGGAACCTGGACACTACCTCAGCCAGATGATCAAGGCTGACGTCATCAGTGATAAGTCATGATGATGGATGTGTTCTTGGTTTGTATTGAAACGATATACTCTTGACACATGTTGAAAATGTCACTTCACCTCTGTGGTCTTCTTCCCCCAAACCCAAACCCTTATTCTTATCATGAGAAAGAAATCAGACAAATCCCATTTGAGGGGCATTCTACAAAAAACCTGTACTCTTTAACCCTGTCAAGGTCATCAATCACGAGGAAAGTCTGAGGAACTGTCACAGCCCAGAGGAACCTAAGGAGATATGACTACTAAGTGTAATTGTGGAGTCCTGGATGGGCCCCTAGAACAGAAAAAAAGGACATTCAGTAAAAACTAAGGAAGTCTGAAAAGAATATGGAGCTTGGTTAAAAATAACCCGTTAGTATTGTAACCAGTGAATCCTACTGTTAAGATGTTAAAGATCAGCAAGCGGGCTGCAGAGTGTATGGGAAGAGTGTGTTAAAGATCAGCAAGCGGGCTGCAGAGTGTATGGGAAGAGTGTGTTAAAGATCAGCAAACGGGCTGCAGAGTGTATGGGAAGAGTGTGTTAAAGATCAGCAAGCGGGCTGCAGAGTGTATGGGAAGAGTGTGTTAAAGATCAGCAAGCGGGCTGCAGAGTGTATGGGAAGAGTGTGTTAAAGATCAGCAAGCGGGCTGCAGAGTGTATGGGAAGAGTGTGTTAAAGATCAGCAAGCGGGCTGCAGAGTGTATGGGAAGAGTGTGGAATACGTGGGAACTCTCTATACTATGTTCTAAATTTTTCTCTAAATTGGGAATTCCCTGGCAGTCCAGCGTTAGGACTCAAGGTTAGTCAGTGTTTAGGACTCCTCACTTGCACTGCAAGGGGCACAGGTTCAATCCCCAGTCGGGGGAACTGAGATCCCACAAGCCATGCAGCATGGCCAAAAATAATTAAATAGAAGAAAATAAATTTTTCTGTAAATTGAAAACTGTTCTAAAAAAATAAAAGTCTATTTAAAATTTTTTAAAAGGGGGTGGGTAATTGAAGGAAGTTCAAAGATGGGATCATTTACAAAGGTGTGGGCAGGGCTGGAAAAAAATCAGCACGGGAGGATGAAGTATCCTGGAACAGGCAACTTCAGCCTAGAAAGACAAGGGGAGAGGATAGCGTCTGGTAACCCCAGACCCAAGGAGAGCTTAGCTGTCAGAGAAAGGCCCCTGACTGGAGCTGAGGCCTTTAGTAGAGAAAGAGCCACAGCCAGGCGGGAGGAGAGGGGGAAATATATCTCAAACTTCTTCTCTGTGTGCCCTCTCATATCCTGCCAATGCCTCTCCTCATCCAAATTCAACCAGAAGCCAGGGAGCTTGGGCTGATGCAATCCGAGAAGGTCGGCCTCCCTGGAGAAACATGGAGGGTGGATCTGGAAGGACGAATGGAGAATATCCAGCACACGTTGTGTAAGGAAACTGGTGAGGTTATATTGGAGAGAGTGTTGAGCTAGAGCCAGAGTTTCAGGCTAAACCCTTAGTGTGGCTTCCCGCAGAACTTGGACTTCATCCTATAGACAGGGGGATGGCAAATCAATTTCATCCCATGTGCCAAATCAGAAGTTTCAACTCAGGCACAGTGCTGAGAAAGGTTCTCGGGTGTCACTGCTTAATCAGAAAGAGTGTGGGATTGAATGGCAATGCCTCTGTGGGGCACTGAGGGACCTGGTGCTGAAGCATTTAACAAATGGCGATGTTGGGATTCCCTGGTGGCGCAGTGGTTGAGAGTCCGCCTGCCGATGCGGGGAACACGGGTTCCTGCCCCGGTCCGGGAAGATCCCACGTGCCGCGGAGCAGCTGGGCCCATGAGCCATGGCCGCTGAGCCTGCGGGTCCGGAGCCTGTGCTCTGCAACGGGAGAGGCCACAACAGTGAGAGGCCCGCGCACCGCAAAAAAAAAAAAAAAAAAAAAGAAACGGCGATGTTATATTCAAACACCAGCAAATATGGAATTAACGTTAAATCAAGCCTTAGTATCTGTTTTGGGTTCTTGGTGATACTCTGAGTGTCTCCTGCGCCTGTAAATGCCTTAGGAGGAAAGAGACCACAAATGGTTTCTTAAGACGTAGATTGCCATGTTTTGAATCAGGGGACCCCATCATTATGGCTACAAGCTGACTGGATCAGGGGTCAGCCCTTGAGTCAAAAGCAGCCTCTTTAGGCTGGTCAGCATCTTATGAAATGGCCTTGCATGGGAACTTCCCCTAATTGGGATACTGCGTAATGGAGAGTGACTAATGGAACCAATCAGATTGCTCCCTTAGGGACTCTGAATGGAAGACCCAGACCCCAGACGTAGAGACATAAATGGTAGAGTCGTGATGGACTTCAGAGAGAAAAAGGAGGTCATAAACAGAAGCCTTGAGACAGAAAAAGCAGTAGCAAGGCAGATGTCCACAGTAGAGACGAGGGCAGAAAGCCTGCACCAGTGGGTGGTAAAAGCAGCAGGAAGAACTCCACGTGGAGAAAGAAGCCAAGTCTTGAGTGGTAGACTCCCCTTCTGAGGGGGGAGGTGCTAGAGGACTGCTGACTTTGAGCTGGAATGGCTCAGGGTGAGGCTCACACCGCTGCAGGTGTATTTCCTTATTTCTGAGGATTACTTTACAACTCCTCTCACTGGAGGGGACCTGAGTGGCTTTCCACTTGCAACCAGAACATGCTGGTCTCTAGAGCTCCGAAGACTTGCACATAATTGGAATTAAATCATG
>NW_020175039.1:2291551-2312325 GCF_003031525.2 Neophocaena asiaeorientalis asiaeorientalis | reverse complement strand
GACCAGGGTCCTCTTCCTGCCCTGTGCATCCCCAGTCTAACATATGCTTGGAACATATTAACCTGTCAACAGGTACTTAACAATCCCTGCTGAATGAAGCACGTAAGGGTGTGCTAAACTCAACGTTTTCTTTCTTGGCAGAAATGTGGTCGCCTGCCCTCTCCTGTCGGGACTGGGGTCATTTTACCCCTGACCACTTTACCTGGATGTGTCTTTCTTTAGCTTAATGGCTTTTTTTTTTCAGTGTTAGCGCCGTCCTTTTTACCAGGAAACTGATGAAGGTTTTGATTAATGAATAACTTTTTTATTGGTTTGCTGTCTTCTTTTGGACACCGTGAAGGGAGTTCAGGTATTGCTAAAAATTGATGACGGTGAAACACCTGTCAACTTTTAAAATGTGATTAGATAACTATGCTTTTTTTAGGAAGGCTGTTGACAGCAAGTCTAATCTAATTTTACCTTTCTTATAATTGAGATGTTGAAAATTTCCAATTTTAAAAGCACTTTCACTTCTGTGGGTATAGTTAATGATTAAATCCTCTGTTGTCCTGATAAGAATTATGTCTCGAGCAAAGGCATTCTTCTTACATTTTATTTGGCATACAGTTTTCCTGGGAGAAAATACTGTCAGTGTCTCCTGGCAACACATTTAGAAGGCGCCTATCTGTGTTAGAAAACTATAGAAATCCTAAAATTGGGGCATCCACTGGTCTTTACAATTCTGCTTGCCTGGTGAGATACTTTCTGCATATTAAGAAAACGAGATACGGAAAAATCCGGTCAAGACTGATTCACATTTTTTTCCTCTCACTCTTGCTTCAAACAGTGTGGGTTAATTAGCAAACTGTTTTGAAAACAAAGAAAAAATCCTTAGGCATGGGCCAGGGTGGATGGGAGGGAGATGAGTGAACCACCAGAGATCTTGAGGGCGCGGTTAGGAATCTTGGGAAGGGAAGTAATGGTTTCCTCAAACTATTTTGAAATATTACCTCCAATCCTCAAATGCTTATGGCAGTTTTATACCTCTTTGTTTAATAAAACAAGATGAAACGATCCAAAACAAAACACTGGGTTCATACTTGCTTTTGTTAATGCCATGTATTTGTAATCATGCCTCCAGGAGAAATGTCCTCTGTCATCTCCGGATATGTTTTGATTTTTCCAAGTGGCAAAAACTTTGTTCTCATAGAATTTTATGGGAAACAACTCATCAAAGCAGGAACTCCTCTGAGTGGAGGAAGAGTTGATGATGGTGAGAAGAGGGCTCCTGGGGGTAAAATGTTGGCAGCTGAGAGACCAGGGATTAATTGGTGGGGAAAGGGCATAGGTGAACTTTTTTTTTTTTTTTTGCAGTTAAAAAAAAATCATCCCCTCTTGATAGGTGACTTAAAAGGTAGCCGTGAAATAGAACATCAAAGATATTGTTAAAAGCGTGACAAGTTAAAGGAGGCTCTGTTAGAAATTGGTTGGTTTTCTTCTCCTTTCTGAATTTTGATTGTTCGATTTTTTTTTTCGACTAAGAAGGTGTCCAATACTTTGGAATTAATTTTTATGCTTTTCTACTACTAAAGGAATGCATGTTTATGTTAGAAATAGTGGAAGACACCGAAAAGTATAAAGAAGAAAACAAAATCCTGTCATAATTTTGTAACCCAGAGAAAAATATTAAAGTTTTAGAGTATTGTTTCCTTTTATCTCTATGAAAACATAGAATATATAAGTTATCAACATCCTATGCACGTATAATACTGGGATCAACATTGGTCACTCATATCATGAGCATTTCCCCACATAATCGAACATTCTTTAATTATATGATTTAATAGTTGTATTATAGTTTATCATACGATTGTAACTTAATTTTTTTAAGCATTTCCTAAAGTATGTATTTCGTTGTTTCATTGTTTATCTTTTACTTCAACTGGAGTTTAAATATTTAATTGCTTCCTGAGAACTGGAAGAGAAGCATATTTCAGAGCTCTTCACGCTAATTACCAAATTGCTTTTTGGAAAATGTATCTCAATTATTGTTCTGAACAGCAATGCAAGACTGCTAGCCCATTGTCAGCATTTTTTATCTTCTTGTTGTCCATTTTCTTTTTCTTTATTATAACTTCAGTATAATAAGTGCAGAGATATTAAATGTACAACCTGATAAATTTGACTGTATGTCTAGATCCCGGTAACTATTGGCCAGGTAGAGATAGTGCAGTTCCAGAAACTCAAAAAGCTCCCTCAGGCCGCTCCTGCCAGTCGATACCACTCTAACCCTCAGTAACTGCTGTTTTCCCTCCGTCACCATAGCATAGTTTCACCTCTTCTTGAACTTCACATAAATGAGTCATATAGGATGTACATTTCTCATGCCCTGCAGCATCCATTGCACAAACATATTTTATTTATCAATTCTATTGTTTATGGACACTTAGGTTTTTAATGAATAAAGGACAGCATCAAGTATTTTCTTTGAAACATTCTTATTTTTAACTTTCATTTTGAAATAAAACTTTAAAAAGTTTGCAAAAATAGTACAAACAATTCCTATGTACTCTTGACCAATATTCTCCTAATGTTAACATCATATATAACCACGGTATAATTATCAAAATGTAGACACAGTATGTATTCTATGGGCCTTATTCAGTTTTTATGAATTGATCTACTAGTCTCCTTTTGCCGTTCTAGGATCTAATGTAGAACCATAAATTGCATTTAGTTGGTATTGTCTCTTTAGTCCAACCTGGAAGTTCTTCAGTCTTTCTTTGCCTTTCTTGACCTTGACTCTTGAAGGGTCCAGGCCAGTTATTTTGTATAATATTCCTCAGTCTGGGTTTGTCTGATGTTTTCTCATGATATTCAGGTTCTGTATTTTTAGCTGGAATACCACAAGAAAAATATTGTATCTTTCTTAGTGCGTCAAACCAGGAGACACACAATGTCGATTTGCTCCATTCCCAGTAATTTTAACTTTATACACCTTTAAAGGTGTTTAAGTGGTGTCTTTCAGGTAAATGTTTTCCTCTTTGTAATTAATATGTATCTTATAGGCTGGTATTCTGAGGCATTATAAATATCTTGTTTCTCTGTATATCTTCGTCCTCTAATTTTGTCATCCATTTAAAAAAATAATCTGCCAAATTAATAGCAAAATGAACACATCTCATTATTTTAATTTTGTATTTCTTTTATCTCTAGTGAGGATGAGTGTTTTCCTTTTGTTTAGCAGATACTTGTATTATTCTTTTCGTGAATGGTCATATCCTGTATCGACTTTTCCACTGTGACTTCAATGGGGGATGTTTTTCTTACTGACTTTTGATGGTCTTCTCAGTTTATCCATTGTGCACCAAAATCTTCCGTTGTACATCAGTTAACATAGGCTCACAACTAATGGATTTCTAGTTTTTCCTTGTAACGAGAAAATGCTTGGAGCCTGAGGGAGAGAAGGATGATAAGGGAGAGTGATAGCTCCCTTCAAGGCATCTGTGGGTTTAGATAGTCATACCTGGTCCCCTGTCCTTCTACCTGCTCCTTCCAGGTCAAGCCCATCATTTGCAGCCTGTGAAATGTTTGTGATACTTCAGTAGCCTCAGGCAGGGGCTGGAGATTCTGTAAGAGTTAAAGAAAGCATATATTCCCTAGCAACTCTGAACCGAGAAGGCAGCATATGCTTAGAGGATGTTACCCTCACTTTACGACATTATGACTGTGAAACAGAAACATGAATTAGTTCTCTTGTGCATTTGCAGAGGGTGGCACACAATTCTGGAGTCCTCCCCGAGTCCTGCCTGCCGTGGGTCTCCCCCTTCTTGCATGCTCATTATAATACGCACATCCTCAAATGGAAGGAATGAAGTGAATATTCCCAGTATTTATTCAGTAGTATATTCCTGCATAAGCGTTACTTTTGGAGAGGGCCCAACATCCATTGATCCTTTAATTTTGCCTCCATCTCAGCCCATCTGAAGCCACAGTCATATTTTATTGTCCAAAAATTTTGACCCTGAAGGCCTTATCTGAAATTTCCCAACATGTTGAGTTATAAATGGTCTAACCCTGGTATTTTCATGCTTACTACCTCAGTACCATTGCAGGGATAGAAATGGGACTTCCCACGCTCATCCTGAGTACTTCCCAGTATAGACAGGTATACCTGCATAGATTATGGAGCCCATGTATCATAATGAAGCCCATAAAAACGGTATCCTCTCTTAGGTTTAGAATGATTTATTTGGTGATCAATACTTCCCCTCCTCTCCCCATGACTCACCCGACCCTCAGCCCAGTTGACTCACCAGGTAAATAATCTATGATGGGAAAATGTTACTTTTGAAAAGAGAAACTCACTTGATCTTTAAAAGTTAGTACTAAACATACGTTTACCATGCAACCCACAACTGCAATCCTGGGCGTTTATCACAGAGATATGAGATCTTCTTCACACAAAAACCCGTACATGATTGTTCCCAGCAGCTTTATTTGTAGTAAGCCCCAAAGTGGAAACAATCAAAATGTCCCTCAGCAGATGAATGGCTCTGCAAGCTGTGGTACGTCCATACCATGGAACACTATTCAGCAATGAAAAGGAAGGAACGATCGATACACCCAACAACTTGGATGGATCCCAAGGGCATTAAGCTGAATGAAAAAGCCAATCTGAAAAGATCACATACTGTATAATTCCATTTATCTAACATTCCTGAAATGACACAATTATAAAGATGGAAAACAGATTAGTGGTTGCCAGGGATTAAAAATGGGGGCATGACTATAAAAGGGTGTAACAAGGGGTATCTTTGTGGTGATGGAATAGTTTTATAATTTGATGACGGTAGTCGCTAGTAAGGCTACACATGGGGTAAGTTGTCTTAACACTATACACACACACATTGTACCAGTGTCAGATTCCTGGTTTTGATAAGTAATTATGTGAGGTATAATTATGTGAGATGTAACCATTGGGAGGAAATGGGTGAAGACTATACAGTAGCTCTCTTACTACCTTTGCTGATCCTTGTGAATCTACGTTTAAAAATCAATACTGCGGGGGCTTCCCTGGTGGCGCAGTGGTTGAGAGTCCGCCTGCCGATGCAGGGGACACGGATTTGTGCCCCGGTCCGAGAAGATCCCCCATGCCGCGGAGCGGCTGGGCCCGTGAGCCATGGCCGCTGAGCCTGCACGTCCGGAGCCTGTGCTCCGCAACGGGAGAGGCCACAACGGTGAGAGGCCCGCGTACCGCAAAAAACATTAAAAAAATAAAATAAAATAAATACTGTCTTATAAAAATTGGTCCTCACAGCTTTTAGTGCAGGCACCGTGTGCACTGCAGGAAGCCCAGTGTGCAGAGTGCAGCAATGGGGAGAGTTTCCTCTGAGGCCCCTCTAGAGCCCGCCGCGCTGCGGTGTCGCTTTCCAGGGCTGTGGGGGTTGATTGTAAACCTCCTGCTCACTGGCCTCAGCTACCTGCCCAGGGAAAGCACAGAGAAATGTTTGAGGGTCAAAAAAAAGCACATTTGCCCTTAACTTTCATTCGACTCACAGGATTTTTGCATTAAAAAAGATTTTGTTGTTTTCTGTTTCATTGTCACTTCAAATTGGTGTTGCAAGTAGGTCAAATTCACACATCAAGTCTTCATTCTCCCCTCAGTTGTCACTTTTTCTCTGTCTACAAACATGCTTAGAATCTTCAACCCCCTCCTTACCCATCGCAGAACATCTGCGTTCAGCCCTAGCATCCCCAGAGTCTGACATTCTTGTCTTTCTTGAACCAAGAGACATCTTAAAAGAGTCACCTGAGATCAACACTCCATTTCTACTGTATCACTCTTTTTTACCCGGCGGCATGCTAAATGAGGACATTATTTCGCATAAAATATGATTTTTGAGGTTTACTTTGCCTGTGTGTAATTTCATTGAGGATAGCTGACCAATTTCAAGTTAAAAATTATAAAAGAGCATTCTCTCTGATATACATAAAAAGCAAAGGAGATTTCTCTTTATTTCAATTGTACTCCAGATGGCAGGGGCCAAGGCAACGGCAAGGGAAGCTGAATAGACGCTCACAAACTCATGTTCTAATGGCTACTTTTCCTGGTCTCAAGGTCAACAACGTCCACTCCTCAAGTGGTAGACCTCCCTGCCCCTCTTCGTTAGATTTATGTTTTTCTCCTACATGTAGCTTTCATCACCAGGAAGTGTTTATCAAATATCTAATTGTAAAAGCTTTTTTCAGATATGTTCTACAATGGGAAAACTTAATCACAATATCCAAAGCATATCCCCAAAGTTATTAAAATTCCATATATTTCTAGACATGGAAACACATGTATGATATATTGTTCAACCAAAAAAAATCAAATATCAAAAGTATTTATAATATGACCGAATTTTTTAAACTGTATAAGCACGTATTTGAACAATTTTTTTTAAAAGGATCTGGAGTGATGAACCAAATCTTACCAGTGGTTCTCTCTGCATATTTGAAAATTTTATCTTGTTCATTCTTTGCTGTATTTTCCGCATGGTTTTGTTTTGTTTACAATAGAAGGTAGTCGTTTTATATTTAGAGAAAATTAAAGGATTGTCATTTTATAGAAAAAATTCTCCTATGAGGATATGTTATACTTCTGAGGAATATTAGCTGCTAAGATTACTAACATTGTTCCATAAAAGAATTTTTAAAAAATTACCATTGACATCTTTGTAACAAAATCCCAAATATCAGCTGTTTTGGTCATAATTCTTAACTTAGGGAATATTTATTAAATCCTATGAAGTACCCTGAAGCCTTCTTAGATGTAACAATATAGCTCCCTCCATGTCTGTATAAGGACCCCCTGTGAAATTACAGGACACCTTTTCCTGCTCTGTCCAAACAACCGCTGAAATGCCAAGAGCTTAAAATACATAACGTTCTTCTGCATTATTGGGAATTTCTTAATGCAATGAAAGATTTTGGCCTCAAAAAGATCTCTTCTTTTCCTGGCCCAAAATGTATTATTAGAGAGCTCAGGAAAGTCTTAAGAAAAGTAGATTTTGTGTGTTATCACCCCACCTTTCATTCAGTTTTTGGCAAGTATTTTCTGTTGTTTCTTTACAAGCTATTTTGAAAGATCTCTTTTTACTGTTGTAGATACAAACAATTGCAAGTGGTTTTGCAGGCTCGTTAGTTACACGATAGCAATATCTTGGGCATGTTTTGTGTTGGATCTTGGTTCCACTTAATCTGATGACGGTGATTAAAGTAAAGCGATCCTGAGGTAGGATTCGATTGAGGGCATCACAGCTACCACTGCCAAATGTTCGATGTCTTTCTTAACTGAATAATATAAGAATTTATCCATTTTTATTTTAAAAAAAACATAATTACTATTTCAAAAATTAAATGAGCGATAGTTTTTCTAAAGTAATATTTTTCACTTTCCTAAAAATTATAAAATAATTTGTAGATGGTATTAATTTTAACGTAATTTTATTTGGAGTTGTATTAAATCTATGGGTTAATTTTGGGATAAGTGACATCTTTATGACATAAAGTCATCTTATCCCCCCTAAACATGTTATATCTTTCCATTTACTTAACTGTTTTTGTATTTTTCAGTAGAGTTTTATAACTTTTCCATAAAATCTTGCACCCCTTTTGCTAGATTTATTCCTAGATATCTTATATTTTTGTTAGTATTAAGGCAATGTTTTGAAATTGGTTTTCTGCTGATGTGTTGGAATGCAATTGAATCTGGTGTATTGATTTGGCAACCTTGCCAAACTTTTATTAATTCCAACAAAATGTCTCTCATTTCTTTGTGCTTGCTATGAAAACAATCAAAACTGGATTTTATTTCTTCCTTTTTGATTCCTATACCTTTCATTTTTTTTTTTTTTTTTTTCTGCCTTACTGCACGGACGAGGGCCTCCGGTATTAAGTTGAGCAGAAGTAGTGACAGCACAGATTCTTGTCTTGTTCTTGATTTTAAGGGAACGGTTTTAACATTTCACCATGGAGTATTATACTTGATGGAGTTTTCCCCTCCCTCTTAGAGCTTGTTTGCCAAGAAGTGTTCTCATGAATTTTGGCTAAATTGTGTTGAATTCTTTTTCTGTATCTATAATGAGAGGATCATATGTGGGTTGTTGTTTTTTTAATCTTATAAAAGGGTGAGTTAAAAGAGATTTTCTTCCATTTGTGGAATATATACTCAGTCTTTGGCATGATGTAATCAATAGCAGTATTCACTACTTATAGCAGAAATTATAAAAATATTATCTAACAGACTTTTTGTACCAGTGTATTTTTAAAGTATCTTCCTCCAGCCCCTTCTCCCACCCTTTCTGGCTTTGTTAGGTGATGTTTTTCCTAAGCACAGAGAAAACACTGGACAACTTAATGGTGTAGCTCATCTTCATGTGTCTATGAATATTAGATACATATCGTAAAGTTTGCTTAGTTATGTAAATATTCTTGAGCATATGAAATATCCTGTTCCTAAGGTGTTAACTAAATGCTTTTCTCTTGGCTAAAAATCCAAAATGTTAAAAAAAAAATAGTTTCTTTTTGCAGTGTGTTTCTGGACTCGTATTTATGTATATGTACAGTATAATGGAGTCACATTGGAAAGATATGACTCAGGGGGCGTCTAACTTCCTCCTTCCTCAGAACAGGGACTGTTTCATAGCTCAGTGTTCTGAAGATTCTGACCAAAAGCAGAACAAATCTGCAAATCAGTGAGCGTGGGGACTGAGTGAACAAACCAGAAATCAGAGTGACCAAATACTGAATCACAGGATTATACCAAGCAATGCCGCGGAAGGAATCGGCATATTTGCATGTAGTGACCTTTATAAGACACCCACACTTAAAAGGAAAATGACATTTTTAGTAGTTTCTCCCCTAAAAATTGTCACATATTAAAATTGAAAATATATCACCAGACAAGAACGGCAGCTGTCTTATGAAGTAGTGCACCATGAAATGAAAGATCTAGCTTTATCCTGTGAATCATTTTTTTTTAATTTGACCTTCTTTTATTACTGAAGAAAAGGATTTAGGAGGGGCCAGCATGGAGAGAAGGAGAAACGGTGATGTCCCTTCCGGTTGCTCCTCCAATCATTTCCTCTTCCTGGTAGTTTCTTGGGTGATCTGTGTTACGCTAGGAGCAGGTATTGCCATAGTTTGTTCTCCCGTTTTTACCTTTTCAACCATGGGTTTTGGTGTTGTTAACTTGGGTCGTGTGCTGCAAGGATGTTGGTCGTGGTGAGCCCTTCGTGGCTGCACTTGCTCCAGCAGAAAGCAGTGTGTTCCACGTCTGTGCTGCACTTTGCGGGGAGGCAGTGTAAGGAATGGGCTAAGATGGCGTTCGGCTTCCTACACTTCCAAACCCTGTGACCTTCGACAGATCACATGAGCTGTACCACCTTGGTTCCCTTATCTGTGAAACACTGAGGAGTGGGGAGAATAATCCCAGGTACCTCCTAGAGTCCTGGGATGTAAATAAGATCCTCAGTGCTCGGAGTGCTGGACACATTGTGTGTGGCATCCAGCGAGCCCTCAAATGCTAACTATATTCACCATGGTTTCTGCCGTCCCACCAGCACCAATGTAGCTGCTCCAGCTTCTAATACTGCTCATGTCCCTACCTCTATTTTTATCCAATGGGCCTTTTCTGGAATGAATCTCACCTCTGACGGCAGGGCACGGGTGGTGGGGTGGGGGATGAGGAGTGTAGATATAAGCAGTGTAAATCCTTCTGTGCCGCTTCGGAATGGCTTCTACCCTACAATTTGGGTCAATCTTATGCTTTCAGTCGTTGCATTGAAATGTACTAAATTTTGCATTCCTTCCTTCTGATAGTTTGTGGCACCTAATCATCGGCCATAAAAATGCTTTCCCAGTGGGCTTCCCTGGTGGCGCAGTGGTTGGGAGTCCGCCTGCCGATGCAGGGGACACGGGTTCGTGCCCCGGTCCGGGAAGATCCCACATGCCGCGGAGCGGCTGGGCCCGTGGGCCATGGCCGCTGAGCCTGCGCGTCTGGAGCCTGTGCTCCGCAGCGGGAGAGGCCACAACAGTGAGAGGCCCATGGACCTCATAAAAAAAAAAAAAAAAAAAAAAAAATGCTTTCCCAGGTCCCGCTTCCCCTCACCTGAACTTGCTGAGTTATGGAAAGCGTATTTTAGAGTGTTTCTTGCTCTGAGATAGCACTGTTAATGTTCAGCCAATACATATGAAGCACCTAATGATGTGCCAGACCCGGCGTCACCCTCTGAAGTCTCAACAAGGATGTGCCTGCAGCTCCTCCTCTGGAAGAGCTCTCAGTCTGTCAGGGGAGACAGGGAGCAGATGAACATAGCCCAGAGGGGAAAGGACAGATTCTCAGAGATCATCAATGTTCAACTGAACAAGGTCTTCCTTTCTCAGATTCCCTCGTTCCCCATAAGAAAACTCTAAGAGAACATTTCAATAGAAGATGCTTCTAAATTTCTGATGGAACCATTTAAGAGGATTTGAAATGTACCAAATATAGAAGTAGGACAGCTGACGTTTTCAGGTTTTAGAACACAATAAATGTGGACATCATATGGGAAAAAAATCCTTGGAGACTTTTTATTACAGCATGTGACATGTAGGTTTCATGGTTAAGACTAGAATTTTCTAAGTTAAGAGAAGTTAAAAATGGGAAAAGAAGTGCGCATGAGTAATGAGATAAAGCTTCGAACATGTGGGTTTAATCCCTGGCCAAACCCCAGCGCAGGAGAGTGTTAACTATTCAGTGACCAGAAAAAGGAGGGCCTCTCACGATCCTCTTTTCCACTGACTACGTGCGGAGTTTTGAGAATAAGGCCACCCACCCTTATAGGGCCCCACGTGAGTCATGGTCATCCCATGTGTGGTGAAGATGGTAACTAATCTTCACTGTTGGCACCTGGCCTTGCCCGGGGTGGTGGCTCTCCTTGAACCACAAAGCAGCGCTCACAAAACAGGCAGACCAAGTGTTGGGCTACACACATGCTTTGTTCACACGTGGTTTTACTAGCAACGTCTTTCTATATTTTCTGGCTTCTGTTTTTTAAGAACCTGGGAGATGCGGCAGCACCTGCTAGCCTTCCTGCGCGACCGTAAGGGGTTGGTTCCCGCTTGCAGTTGCCTCCCTGAAATAGAACAGACTCCCACCCCATTTTATCCCACACCTGCAGTTGCTTTGCTGATTTACATCACTTGCTTAATCCATGTAGGCATTTGAATTTGCTGCTCCTGGTCTAAAAAATTCCAGAGTAAAGGAGAATGGCCAGCGTTCCCAGGGTAGAAGCTCTCGGGACACTCAGAAATGGTAGGAGCAGCTTCTCTTTAGTGCTGCCCTGGCATGTCCTGCCTGATACTATTTGATGTAGGCAGGGGTCCCCAGGGGAGAGACGCAGAATCACTCTGGAGTGATTAGGCCATCAAAAGCCGCTGTTGTTGGTCAGAGTGTGCGTGGAAAAGGCTGATGACTGCTGATTAGAAGAAGCCTTGAACGTTGCCCTTTCTGAATCCTCCCAGGCTTAGGTGGACTTACCACCTGCCCCCTCCACACACTAGCCCAGGAGCTTCATCCTTGGACTAGGCTTGAGAGAAAGGATATGGTGGGTTTCGAAGAATGAAGTGGATTTGCATTGATGGAGGAGATGGAGAGAACATTCCAGAAGGAGGGAATCACAAAGTGAAGGACTGGTGGCGGGAATGAATGTGCCATGTGGAAGGAACACTTAGGAAACCAGATGGACAAAAGCAGAGGAAAAAAGTGAAAATAAAGTTGGTTAGTTGGCTACTCAATCTGTTCTTGAATGCTAGGCTGAAAACACGGGGGGCTTCATTCTAGAGAGCTAGTCATTGTTCCTTTTGAACGGGGGAATGACCCGAAGAATACAGATGACGACAAAGGTTAATTTGGGGGCTGAGTACAGGGTAGGTTGAAATGGTGAGAGGTAAGAGAGAAGTCGGGGAGCCGTTGGAGGTGGTGGCTGAAGTCTTTCCCCTGGATTCTGGTCATGACAGGAGGATAAAGAGAAAGTGGTGAGTCAGAAACACCAAAAGCCAACTGATAAAACTCTGTTGTTTTTTTTTTCTTATTACATGAGCAGTATATGTTTACTATAGAAGCTATATAAATAATCAAAAGTTTAAAGTGAAACAGTTAATCTCAGTACCCAGATTACCCAGAGATATTCCCTCTTACTATTTTGGGGTATAGATTTCTGGACACCTTTTCTATGCATATGTTTTATATATATATATATCTTTAACAAAAATACTGGTTTCCAGTCTGATTTTCTAGTTTAACATATCTTGATCTTTGTTCCACATCAACAAACGTTTGTTTTCCATATTTTAATGACTACGTAATATTCTATTTTCTATTCATTATTTGCCATGATTTATTTTTGCCAGTCAGGTGAGGTCATTTCCATTTTTTTCTGCTGATGTAAACACTGTAATGACTCTCTGTGTGCGTATCCTTGTTGAAGGTTCTGAGACGTTTTGAAAGGATTGTCAAGACTTGAGGATGGATGCCTTCTTTGCTCATTGTATCCACAGATAACTCAGCATTTTGACTCTAAAGAATTTGGGGCATGTTGATTATGTTACCGACATAAATGAGAAAATATGGGAAAAGGAAGAATTATAATTTTGAAGGAAGGCACTATAGATCAGTTTACAATTTTTTGCTGTAGGTAACTAAACCCTGTTAATAGTTGCTGAAATGTTTTCTTCTCGTGTAACAAGAGGTCTAGGGTTGGTGAGTGCTGACGTTTTGTTCAGCCGCTTCACAGTATCATCAAGGATTCATGATGCTAAGATGGCTGCTGTTACTCCTGGCATCGTAGCCATGTTCAAGTTAAGAAAGAAGGTGGAAGTAATGGCAGCCACCTCTATCCTTTTTACAAACAAGACAAGTTTATCCAGCAGCTTCTCCTCACCTCCTCACTTCTCACTGGCTAGACTGTGTCACATGCCCACCCCTAAATGCAAATGAGGCTGGTAAAGGAGAAAGTAGAATCGTCCAGATTGACTTGCCCCATTGCCCAAAGTCCAATCTGAGTTAGGGTTTTGCTAACAAGCCAAAAATTGCTTATTAGATACCACTCATCTTTTGGGTGGTAAGCAATTCATGATGTCTTAGATACTATGCTTTGAAAACCTGAGTTACTGGGGCATTCAGGAGGTATTTCTCTGGGCAGCAAGGAACCCTGGTATCTAGGCCAAGGCTGCATAATAGAAGAGAAGATCAGAATGATCATTGCATAACCATAGAGGGAACCAAGGATGGTAAATCAGACACTTAAGACAACGTTTAACAACACGTTATTGAGTTTGAAGGAGAAAACTATGAGACGTGGGAAGAACTAATATTTATTAATTTTATGTAGTTGTTTTCATTTCATCTTTCTAAGGGTAACTTAGTCCTTCTCCAAATATTGACCAGTGTTGACCATGTGCTGAGCTAGGCACTGGTGTACGTACAATGGTGAGTAAAGCAAACAAGCCCCTTCACTATTGAGCTTATAGCCTATTGAAGGAGGCAAAATAATACCCAGAGAAACAAATAACGTCAGGGAAAAATACGTGCAGTGAGGAAACATACAGCTGGACAAGGGGATGGAGAGTGATGGGGAGAGACGCGTCTCCGACATCACCAGGAAGCTGCTTCCTCATCACCACTTTACTGCCAGGGACACTGAGGTAGGCAGGCTGGTATCCAAAGCCACAGGTGGTGTTCGTCAGAACCTGGCCTCTGATCCAGGTCGAGCCCTGGAGCACGTAATTGGGAAGTCATCCAGCTGGGAACTGGGGGACCACTTTGTGTCTGCATCTAAGTGGAGACGAAGCATCTCATGTCGGACTCTGTATATGAGAAGAATTCAGAAGAATTCAGAATTCCCGGATGGCATCAAGCTCCTTTAAATTTGCCTGTGCACTACATCAGGGACCAGCCACCTGACTTCCTGGTCTCCACAGGGCACTGGTCGTGGAAACGCAGGGACTATATTCCATGCCATGAGCTGCCTGGACTCACCAGCACCAGGTTTATGTGTAGGATGGAGAGCTGGTCGACGAGGGCTCGCAGGCTCTGGACTCCAGCGGCTTGGGTTTGAAGGCGTATTCTCTCACTCGTTGGTGTATAAACTTGGGCAAGTTAGCCTCTGTGCGGCCAAGTGTCCTCACCTGCAAAGCAGGACTAATCCTAATTTCTGCCTTAGTGCCTAGTTGTGAAGAGCGTCTGAGAAAATACAGGTAAGCGTCTAAGAAAGCGTCTAAGAAAATACAGGGAGCATGGGAAGCACTTAATAAATGCTCACTCTGTGTATTGCTTCTCTTGGTGGCTTTTAGAGAATCTTTGCATCCTTTGATGTGTTCACATTGCAGAGCTAGCCTCAGAAAAACATAATTTTTTTTTCCATGCAGAAATCTCACATTCACACATTTATAAACTGTGAGCAACCTGGTGGCATGATGAGGGATCGTGTTCCCCTGATGGCACATTTCTGAAGCACAGCCTGCTCAAACTTTTATCTTCCGATTCGACATGCTTTTGCAGACGGCACAATATGGAACTGGTCAGACTCCTAATTATGACAGTGGTCCAGAGCCAGGATCCAATCATCTAGTTGACAAAGAACTTGGTACAGAGGACGGTGACCAGCTGTTCCCCATCTCCAGTGAGCAAAGAGTAAGAGGAAATGGGTTTAAGCGGCGTGAAGGATTTGGGTTATTTATGGCAGAATTTACTGACAGTGAAGGTTGCTGAACATTAGGGCTGGATTAGAGAGAGAGTTTGTAGAATTCCAGTCTGCGGAGATTTTGCAAACATACTCATTTGTGCGATTATTACATGGCTGCCTTCCAACTATGCTCTCTGTCTTGTCTCTCTCTCTCTTTCTACCCCCGTGGTGCTTGTAACCAAATGAACTTTCTCTGAAAGACGAGGTGGGAGGAGGCTGGTCTGCAGAGAAGGGAAGAGAGCTCCTGGTTAACCTGTCTTTGTCATTCTGGGTAAGGAGGCATGAACACCAACAGCCTTGGACTGAAAAAGCCCACCTGGGCCAGGTGAGATGCAAAGATGGTCAGGTTTAGGACTTGGATGAACATAGAGGACACAGGCTGGCCCTGAAGAAGGCAGCCCCTTAGGAGAATCAGCTGATTCTCATCACAGGGCTGGTGGGAGCTCACACAGTTGCCGGGCTTTGATTCCCGAAAGGAGTATGAATTTTAGGGAGTTTAAAAATTCTGACTTCTTTTTTAACATCTTCATTGGAATATAATTCCTTTACAATGGTGTGTTAGTTTCTGCTGTGTAACAAAGTGAATCAGCTATATGTGTACATATATCCCCATATCCCCTCCCTCTTGCATCTCCCTCCCTCCCACCCTCCCTATCCCACCCCTCTAGGTGGAGACGAAGCACCGAGCTGATCTCCCTGTGCTATGCGGCTCCTTCCCGCTAGCTATCTATTTTACATCTGGTAGTGTATATGTCCATGCCACTCTCTCAGTTCATCCCAGCTTACTACCCTTCCCCCTCCCCATGTCCTCAAGTCCATTCTCTATGTCTGTGATAACTAATTTTTAAAAAGCCGGTTACATGTGGGCCAAAGTGAGTGTACCTCTGTGGGTCGTAATTCAAAGTGCAGGGCGCTCTTCTGTGACTTCGGCTCTGTCAGTAAGGAGAAGACTGAGCATCTCTCCAAGTTCAAACATGGACTTGAGGCAGAATTCCTCTCTTGAAGTGAGAACCTCTGTATTCATGGGTTGAACCGTAAGAAATTCCTGTTTTGTAGATCAAAAATTATCAAATATTGTCAGTTTCATAAGCTTCAATCTAAAGTAATCATTCACCACTCAAGAAAAAGAATATTAAATGTAAACCATGTTCTCTCCTGTAGCATCAAAAATTGCCACCTCGGGACGCCCCTCGTGGTCCATTGGTAAAGAATCCGCCTTCCAACTCAGGGGACATGGGTTCGATCCCTGGTCGGGGAACTAAGATCCCACATGCCGCGGGGCAACTAAGTCTGCACGCCATAACTATTGAGCTCATGTGCTGCAAACTACAGAGCTCACACACCCTGGAGCCCACGTGCCACAACTAGAGAGAGAAAACCCGTGCGCCACAACTAGAGAGAAGCCCAAGCAGACCGCGTGCCATAACGAAAAAGATCCCGCATGACTCAACAAAGATCCCCTGTGCAGCAACTAAGACCTGACGCAGCTAAAAAATAAATAAATGAATAAGGAAAATAACTATTAAGAAAAACAAAACTTTGCTGTGCAAAGTGAATCATTAAAGAAAACGATTGCTGCCTCCTCTCAGTCATCCTTCTTTTCCCTTTCTGTCTTCCATGTAGTTATAGGCTGCCATTTTCTACAAATATCATTAGTTTGAAATCAACCAGGCATAGCTGAGGATAAAACAGTTGTTATTTGTAGACAGATGGACAGATTCCCAAAGTAGGAAGAGTTCCATTTCAGCCAGGGTCCATAATGCTACTGGTGGCAATCAGATTGCTTACTGATGCTTTCGTTCTCTAAAACCAAAGGTGTAGTGGGGGAGTCGTGGCTGGCAGACCGCCTCATAGGAACCAGAAGAGGAGGTTCTACCTCTGATGCCGCGTCCCTTGCCGCTTGCAGTCTGACTCCTGGGAAGCTAGAGGGTGAGGCGGTCAAGCCTTGGTCCTGTCAGAGGAGAAAGACACGAGAAGAACCTTGCTTTCTGCTCTGGCCTCCCAGTGTGTCCTAGAACTCAAACTCCGATGGAAGGATTTCCCCAGTCAGTTCTGAGAGCTCTCTGGATAAACAGGGGGGCGCATTTTTTTGTTTTGTTTTAACCATTTAAGGTTTACTCTCTATTGATGTATAGTTCCCAACCTTTTTGCATATTTTCTTCGTAACGTGGATCATGCGTTTTGACCAAAGTGCATAATGTATTCTTGTTCTCTTAATTAATTGGAATTCCACCCCTGCCCCAACTTCTTCACTTTTAGTAAAAAGTAGCAAATGAATAAAAACCGTACTCAAGAGAGGGAGGGAAAAAAAGCTGGACTCAGAGACTTAACAAGACTCCCCACTGAAACAATATTCCAGAAGCTATTTTCAGAATACCTATGAAATCAATCATCTGGGGGCTGTTTTGAAGGACGAAACCACATAAAATGATTCATGTATTTTCTTCATGTGGCTTTAAAAAAAGTATAATCTATTCCTCACTCTGTTGATGGTGAACAGTTTGAAAGTCATATTACTATTTAGGAAACACACGTGACCATGCATGGCACCATCCAGCGGCCTCTTTATCTAGTCTAATAAGTATGTAAAAACTTATCTTGATGTGTCCAAAGAGCCTAAACCCTCTGCGTCATCTGTGGCTGGCTCGAAAATTGCAGGACAGTCGTCTGAGGGCTGAGCCCTGGGCTGTCCTCTGAAGCACAGCCACCCCAGAGGCTTCCTTCTCTTATCAAAAGGGGAAGAATCCAGCGCTGCTTTGCTTTCCATTGACTGCTCTCTCAGCAGCTTTGTGCCTCAGATTTTAGACTGATGGCATTGCAAAGGCACTAAAAGAAGGAAAAGATTAATATACACTGATTTTAAAATATGTTCTCATGTTCACCGAGCAGGGATGCATGGAAACATACTGCCCAGTGGTGGTTATCTAGTGCCTGATGGGGTACAACAGTCCTCATTCTTATCATCATCAACAACCTACATTCGCTCAGCACTCTTTTTTTTTTTTTTTGGCGGTACGCGGGCCTCTCACTGCTGTGGCCTCTCCCGTTGCGGAGCACAGGCTCCGGACACGCAGGCTCAGCGGCCACGGCTCACGGGCCCAGCCACTCCGCGGCATGTGGGATCTTCCCGGACCGGGGCACGAACCCGTGTCCCCTGCATCGGCAGGCGGACTCTCAACCACTGCACCACCAGGGGAGCCCTTGCTCAGCACTCTTGATGTGCCAGGCACTGTTCTAAATGCATTTAATTTTCACCACTCTGTAAAGCAGACGTTTTATTTTTCTGTAGTTGAGGAAATAGGTATAGAGCCAGTACCATACAGCTAGAGGACAACAGAGCTAGGATTGAAACCCAAGTTCTGAACCATCGTTCTATCTTACCCCTTTGGATGAGGGTGCCAGAGGCCATTTGGTTATATCCCAAAGAGCGCATGCATTTCGTGATCATTTTCTTTTATCACTACCGCTTGATTTTCCTCTGGAACCAGGAGGTCCCTTTGGAACCTCCAGAAATCAGACCTATTGTACTTCATGTCTTCTTTTTGCCAATGCAAATCAGGAAGTTTTCTCTGTAAGCTGCCAATAGTCTAAAGATAAAGAGAGAAGAACAGAGCGATTTTTATCTAACAGAGATAAGGGAAGATGCGCCCCGGGTAACCCTGGATGGACACTGTTCACATGTTTCTATTGGGGTTAGACTCTGGAGAAAAGCTGCCGAGGTGAAAAGGGCTGCAGCTCTCTGCCCAGACGGAAACCTTGATACTAGGAGAACTTGGGAGAGGAAGGAGGGGAGTTCAGGGCTGCTATTTTGTGGTAAACTTTGAAGTGACCCGTTAGGAAGGTCCTCCCGATCCGTGATTCGGAATAGATTTCTCCTTGGTGTGAACCACAGAGGATTCACGGTGGAGTGGGAGATCCACAGCGCATGTGGATTTGTTCCTGGTTAGTTGAACCTCTTGGACTGGACAGTGAGACTCTTTGCTTGAGTAGTTAGAAACTCAGGCAAGTCTGAGCCTCAGTTACCTCCTCTGAAAGTGAGGTATTTGCACAAAGCAGTGGAGCTTTCAAAAAAGAGACCAATGTGAGCCTCCCTCCAGACCTAGTAAATCAGATCGTAAGAGTGGAGTCCAGACATGTGTATTTTGCACAGCTCCCTGGGTAGTCCTTATGAACTTCTGGGTGGTTCTAAGGTCCCTTCCGTCCAGAGTGTGTGTTGATGGCAGCTCACTCTTTGTTCCTCTGTCTGTTTATTCAACAAGTGTCTAGTGGATGCTTGCCGTGTCGTGGGCAGAACACGGCCACTGTGCTGGATGCCAGGGATTCTACAGGAAGGCAGTGGTCAAGCTTCCTGCCTTCAAGGAGCTTGCAGTCCACTGCAGACAGTCAAACAGGTCCAAGAAACTCTCAAGTGGGGTACAAGCCATGCAGAAGATAGCACAGGGTCGTGCAGTGCAGCCGCAGAGAAGGTGGCCAAAGAAGGCATCTCCGGGCGGCAGGGGGTGGGGGGACTCTGAGGGCTGGCATCTCAGAGGTGAGAAGGAGCCAGCCAGGCAGAGAGATAAGCTCAGTAAACAGGGTGGAACCTGCTCCACACACTGGAGGAACAGATAGTAAACGAAGGCCGGGGCGGCTGGTGCGTGTCGAGGAGGTGGGCGGAGATGCAGTAAACAGGAGCAGCGGTCAGACCTCAGGGCCTTGACCGTGGTCAGGCATTTGGACGTGATTCCAAGTGCAACAAGGAGCCATTGTATGGAGGAGGTTGTTCACTCTTCTTGTTTTTAGACGTAAATTGATTCTCTTGGATTCATATTTGAATAAGTTCATTTTGTCTGCTCTGTGATACTTGGCAAGGTGGATTTATGAAATTATTACTTGATATTTGATCAGTTAGGCTTGCACTTTCTCACGCTTTTAAAATGTACAGTTCAGGGCTTCCCTGGTGGCGCAGTGGTTGAGGGTCCGCCTGCTGAGGCAGGGGACACGGGTTCGTGCCCCGGTCCGGGAAGATCCCACATGCCGCGGAGCAGCTGGGCCCGTGAGCCGTGGCCGCTGAGCCTGCGCGTCTGGAGCCTGTGCTCCGCAACGGGAGAGGCCACGACAGTGAGAGGCCCACGTACCACAAAAAAACAAAAAAAACCCCAAAATGTACAGTTCAGTGTATTCGTCTTAATATAAATTATTTATTTATTTTTGGCTGGTTGGGTCTTCGTTGCTGCACGTGGGCTCTCTCTAGCTGCAGCGCACAGGGGCTACCCTTCCTTGCGATGCGCAGGCTTCTCATTGCAGTGGCTTCTCTTGTTGCAGAACACGGGCTCTAGGCGCACGGGCTTCAGTAGTTGTGGTGCGTGGGCTCGGTAGTTGTGGTGCTCAGGCTTAGTTGCTTCACGGCATGTGGGATCTTCCCGGACCAGGGCTCGAACCCGTGTCCCCTGCATTGGCAGGTGGATTCTTAACCACTGAGCCACCAGGGAAGTCCCGAGTTCAGTGGTTTTTAGTATATTCACAAAGCCATGAAGCTGTTTAGATTGTACATCAGTACTATCTACTTTTAGGATTTAAGAATAAATTGCTTTAAGTTACAAACATGTGGCTATATAAGAAATAATAGTCCCAAGAACAGAGTGAGTAAAGGAAGGCTTGGTGAGACTACAGAGAAAACACAGAAGCACTCCCAATTCAGCACATCCAATAGAACTTTCTACAAAGATGGGAAGGTTCTGTATCTGCGCTTTGTCCAAATTGGGAGCCATTAAGTCACGTGTGGCCGTTGAGCGCTTGAAATGTGACTAGTACAACTGAGTAACTGGAATTTTAATCTAATTACATTTACATTTAAATAGCCACATATGGCTACCATATTGGCCAGTGCAGTTGTATGACAACTTACAAATTCACAGTCTTATCTGAGATCATTCTCCCCATCTCCCCTACCACTCCAGCTTCCAAAATGATTGAAATTTTGAAGCATATGCTATACAAATTGTTGTATTTAAACTTAATCCTCACTACAAAGAAAAAGCAGCA
>NW_020175039.1:2261609-2291532 GCF_003031525.2 Neophocaena asiaeorientalis asiaeorientalis | reverse complement strand
AAGGGAGGGAGGAGCCTGTTCTGGAAATATATCTGGGCAGGAGTCAACTTGGTTGGCAGCAGGCATGGGTGACATCTGTGCGATCACAGGAGGGCAAAGGAAAGTCATGAGTTTGGCCTCGGCTTCACGGCTCACAGGGAATAAAAATAATTCCAAAAGCAGAGTATTTCGAGAGTACGCGAGACTAAGATTTCTTCTGCTCAGATGGTGGGTCGCATGTCACACAAGAACAAAACCACCCTTCTAGGAATCTGTCGCCAAACTATCAGTTAGGAAGAATCGAAGAGCCGTGAAAGATTCTTTAAACTCTTACAGTTCAACTCATTAAATTCCTCCCCTCCCTAAAGTTCCATTTAAGTTGTTTCTGTTATTTAAAAAAAAGGTCTTCAGCAGCTTGCGTTTTTTTCTCAAGGATTCGCTTTTCCATCCTTTAGAAGAAGAAAAGTAGCCCAAGAGGATCTTTCAGCTTTATTAATGTTGTAAAATATTCAGTGTCTTTTTTCATTGTTCTTTACATCCTGTTTTCCTTTTTTTTTTAACTATCATGTTTTGCAAATATGAGGCATACATGAAGGTAAACACACCGAAGATGCTTTTTGTCCAAAAACTTCCAATACTCTTAGAACAAAAATAAATCTTTGGCATTTATTGTGTATGAAGTTAAAGATGGGCTGGCCTTTAATGAATAATTAATATTTACCTATAAAATATGACATGCTCAGGACAAAACCAAAAAGATGCACTGACTGCTTGACAAACTTAGAAGAGAAAGTAATCGACCTCTACCATGGCAGGGTTTTAGGGCAAGTGCACAAGTGGAGACAGAGATTCCATAGGTCAAAGTGTTTTAAAGATATTTATCAAGCTAACAAAGCATTACATATGATACATTTTGCCCTCCTACCTTGACATATCAATCTTCATGTGACCTGGAAAGCTAGGTTCGTAGTTAGAATTCTCAGTCCCCCAGAGTTCCACGCTGGCATGCAGCAAAGTCAGGGAGCCACCCTGTCATCTGCACGGGGCTGTATAATGGACTCCCCAGGTGCCCAGGCTCCTTCCTCACCAAGCAGCCAGCCCTCGGGTCTGGGGAAGTGCACACTGGTGTCTTGTCTACACTAGGAAAGACAGCCCTGGGGGAGAGACCTGCACAGGCCCCGCATGCAAGCTTGGGCATTTGGGCAGGGAATACTGGGGTACCAGGTACCTAGAGAAAGATCTAGAAGACTGGGCATTTCCCCTTGCTTTAGGAGGAAGGACACAGCTGGAGAAGGATCAGAGTGAAGCGTCTAAATCACAAAGTCCAGGGCACAGAGCCTGTGGCCTGGGTGTGAGGGCAGCGTGGAATCTTTTATGTTTTAAGAGCCAGTGACCATTTCAGTGCCTCTCTGTTGGAAGAAACTCTGTTCCCTAATATGCCCCTTAAATCTCACCACCTTAGGACCACAGAACGGTCTCTTATTGGAGATGCCCTTCAAGATCTGGTTCTACAGGTGGTCTCTTTTGCAGTCGGGAACCAGAAATTTTCAGTTTGGTGTTTTTGAGGCTCTTGAGGGCTTTTATTTCTATTTTTAAGCTTTCTTGAGATATAATTCACAAACCATGCAATTCACCTATTTAAATGGTTTTCAGTAATTTCAGAGCTGTGCAGCCATCACCGTAATCAATTTTAGAGCATTTTCATCCTAAAAAGAAACCTGTACCCACTAGCAGTCCCCCGCCTCCATCACCCCCGCTTCCTCCCCAGCTCCACTCCAACTCTGGGCAATCGCCAATCTGCTTTCTGTTTGTCTCTCTGGATTTGCCTACTCTTTACTGAGTGACTTTGCACTTTTAAAGTAGTTTCCCCTTTCATGTGTCCATAGGCCCAGAGACCGTAGTAAAATCTTAGTTACATCCAACCGTTTTATTTTTCTCTTGAGATGTGGATTAGTGCTTCTTAAACTTCAGTGTGCATGCAAATCACCTGGGGAATCTGGTTAAAATTCTCAGTGATTCCCCAGGTCTGGCGTGGGCTTGAGATTCTGAATTCCTAACAAGTGATGCCTACGCTTTGGGTCTGGGGACCACACTTCAAAGGATAAGGGCATGGAAGATGCTGAAGTCATTATTTTAACCGGAGTAGCCTCCATTTCACACAACGTGTCAACAACTTGTGATTTCAACTGGCTTTAGGATGGCAGGTTTCCATCCCAGCATAGAAAGTGGGGGGAAGGAAACATGTGCGTGGGGAGGGGGAGGAGGGCAGCGGGCAGGGCTTTGCATACATGGACCTCTGTCTACCATGAAATGAGGGCTGTGAGGACCCCAAACATCCTTTCTCTCTCCTCTTTTCTTCCAACCCGTGCTCCCCCTGCTTCATCAGCCTCCTCGTGGAAGCAGAGACACCCCATTGTTTAACTCGGTCTGGTTCCTTGTCAGCGCTGCAAACCCGTGTTCTCTGACCATCTCTGATGCATCAGGGTCATCCGTTCTGGTCACACAGCGCTTTCCGGAAACTGTGTTCTGTGAAAAGAAATGAGAACCACATTTTCCACACTTTGGTATTTTCAGTGAGTTCTGTGTCCTTAGGTATAGGAGCCATGGTCCCCCGTTTGCGGGGGAGGCATCCGAAGCATGCGTCACTCGGTGACAGAACTGAGCTGAAGCTCAGAGCCCAAGGGTTTGCTCAGGGTGGGTCTCTGCACAGCCTGTGGCATTCAGTCGCCTTCCGTGGAGAAACTCACTTTCTCTGGGTTTCATTAAATTGTTTTTGTTCCTGTGGTTTCTTGCTAAATAACTGTATCATCAGATCCCAGATGGCAGAGCCGAGGCCAAAAACAGAAACCAAGCTTTCTTCATCTCCCATGATGGCCCACAGAGGCTCTGGGAGCATCGGCTTTTATTGCAGATGTGAAACGGAGCACATCCTTGGAGGCTCATCCTGGGCTGCGGGACTGTGGGTGGCAGAGGCAGGTCGTGTGTGAGACCCTCTGGGAGCGCAGCTTGAGAAGTGGTTTCTGTGACCTCTACTCAGATACATTTCAATCTGCAAAACTGGGAAATCACAGAGAAAGGACAAGAATGTGAGCACAGAGCTGGCCGTTCAGAGCACGCCTCTTCTCAGGTCACTTCCCGGCTCAAACACGCTCAGCGGCTCCGCATTACCCACACGATAAACACAACCTCCTTATTACTGCCTAGAGGACTCCTCTCTCCAGCTCTGGTCACCCCTTCTAGCCTTGCTACCTACAATCCCCGCTATAAATACCTTACGCACTAGCTATCCTGGCCCCGGTTCTCTTCCAGGAACACTGTGCCTTGCTGCTTCCATACCTCCCCTCATGCTGTTCCCTTCAGCTGGAATGCCCCTCTTCCCTTTCTCTTTCTGTCACAGTTCCAGCCTCCTACCAGGACAGCTTGCTTTCCTCCTGCTTCTTCTCTTTGTTTTTTAAATCTTCTCACCTTCTTTCCCTCCTCTGTGCTCTGCTATAACTAGATACTTCAGACACTTGCTTATTGTCTGTACTTTTATTTTTTAAAAAATATTTATTTGTTTGTTTTGGCTGCACTGGGTCAGTTGCAGCACGCGGGATCTTTTAGTTGCAGCACGTGGACTCTTAGTTGCGGCATGCGAGATCTTTAGTTGCGGCAGGCACGAGGGATCTAGTTCCCAGACCAGGGATCGAACCCGGGCCCCCTGCATTGGGAACGCGGAGTATTACCCACTGGACTACCAGGGAAGTCCCATTGTTTATACTTTTAATCAAAACCATGCAAATATGACTACTATTCATTGAGCTCATACCGTGTATCTGGCGTGGTTTGATGTGGTTTACGTAAGTGCCTTCATTACATCTTCCAAGAGTCTCTGCAAGGGAGGTGATGTTACACCCACTGCACAGGTGATAAATTCAAACTTCCCCAGAGTTGCCCAGCAGTATGTCATTAAGGCTGGAGCCGACACCCAGATCCTTGTCTTGTTCCACTGATATCTATTTATCTCACCCGAAGCTTGTCAGAACTGAAGAGGGAGGCCTCTGGCTCATGTACAAAGCCCTAGACTTCCAAGCCCACGGAGGACCTGGTTTTACCTGTTGAGAGATGGATTATGGGACAGTTTCTCTGCCTCAGCACAATGACTGTCCTAGGTCATGCCCATCTCCAGGTCATCCTTTATTTCTTTAGCAGTGTGCTTTGAGCTGTGGCCCTCAGGCAGCCTTAAACTGTATCCCTGTTGCTTTTGCAAAACCTGGCAAAGAAACTTGAGGTCCCTGGGAAACAAAACAAGCAAACAGCAGTAAGACCAAAAAAATGCAAACAGGTGGTCGCAGGGAATGCTGTTGGTGTGGATGGTTATTTGGCCAGGCTGAGGAATGAGAAAGGTGAGACAGCGTCCATGGAACGGTACCTCCAGGGGCTCCAACGGAAGTGGGCAGGGAGCTCCCGTAAAGAGGTTCTTGGGTGGTGAGATTCCTGGTCACCTGACTTATGGACGTGTTTGTGGTCTTGGTCTGCCCTGGGATCTGCCATGAGAATGTGTGAGCGAGAAGGGGAAGCACAGTAAACGTGGAACAAAAAAGTGAAACAGTCAAGCTTGACCGAAATCATGATCTAAAATAGTATTTAAGGACCTAGGGAAATGCTCACAATACAATAAATAATACTTAAAATTTTAAGATTCAGTGGAATCTCAATTTTGTGAAAATGCAAGCCACCACATTTAGGCATAGGAGAGGAGAGAGACCAATCGGAGATACTCAAAAAGGTTGAATCTGATGGTTTGGGATAATGGGTAGTTTTTACTTTGTCTTTATATGGTTTTTGAACCCCCACATGTTCTGGAATGAAATGTGTTCATCAGAAAAATAAGTGGTAATCAGATAATCAGGCAGAAAACAAATGATATAAAACCCCCCAAACCTTTAACTCAAAAAATTAAAAGTGAAAACAAAACAAAACAAAACCTAAACGTTCACAGGACACAAGGAAATCAGTGTGCCAGAGACAGGCTGGGTGGGAAGGACCATTGTTCTGACCCAGCATAGCTTTCTTCTTAATGTTCTTTTATGTGTGTACACAAAATTTCAAAGCTTTTCCTAAGTTTATTTTTGTGACCAGTGGCTTTAAACTTGCTAAAAGATAGCCTTTCAGAGGGAACTACGGTTTGAAAATGTGACGGAAATTGATGGAACCTCCCAAGAATTTTTGGTGTAGACAAGGCTTAGAAGTGTGGATGAGTGAGACCCTCTCAGCAGAATGTCCTCCCCCTTCCATCTGTCCCTCCTTGATCCGTCCCATCCCTGCTTTACCTCTGATGCCCATCAGCCCGTAAGGACAGTGCCCCAGGGAGGGGCAGGGAGGAATCAAGGAAGGAAAATCTTTCCAAAGTATCTTTACCATCTTGGATTCCTTGAGAGCTCTGAAAAATGGAGGCTGGATTTAAGAAATGGGGATGGGGTAGCACAAAGATAGCTTTCTGCTTCCTTTTTCTTCTCCATGTACACACACATCTACTAACATGGTAGCCCTGGGTAAAGAAAACTCCAAACTAAACATTCTGTGCCCGTTTAGCCCAGATAAACAAGAAGGATGGAAGCAGGAAAGCCTTTGGATAAAATCTTTGACTTCAGTGGCAAACTAGTCAGACTTCAGTTTTGGCTTTGTCTGATTTAAATGTTTGTTTTTATTTTTTATTTATTTAAAAACAATTATTTATTTATTTTTGGCTGTGTTGGGTCTTTGTTGCTGCGTGTGGGCTTTCTCTAGTTGCGGTGAGCGGGGCCTACTCTTTGTTGCGGTGCGTGGGCTTCTCATTGCGGTGGCTTCTCTTGTTGTGGAGCACAGGCTCTAGGCACGTGGGCTCAGTAATTGTAGCTCACGGGCTCTAGAGCGCAGGCTCAGTAACTGTGGCACATGGGCTTAGTTGCTCCGCGGCATGTGGGATCTTCTGGGACCAGGGCTCGAACCCGTGTCCCCTGCATTGGCAGGCAGATTCTTAACCACTGCGCCACCAGGGAAGCCCTAAATGTTTGTTTTTAAATCTTTGCCGGTAAAAGATCACCAAGGAGAAAAACCTACATGTACTTGAATAACTTTCTTACATTTTGGTGGTGCCTTTTAAAAATAAAAAAATTTTTTTAATTGAGGTATAACTGACATATAACATTATATTAATTTCAGGTGTACAACAGAGTGATTTGATATTTGTATATATTGCAAAATGATCACATAAGGCTAGTTAACATCCATCACCATACATAGTTACAGAATATTTTTTCTTGTGTTGAGAACTTTTACAATTTACTCTTGGCAAACTTTCAAATATGCAATTATGGTATTATTAACTATAGTCACCATGCTGTACATTACATCCCCGTGACTTATTTATTTTATAACTAGAATTTTATACCTTTTGACCCCCTTTACCCATTTTTTGGTGGTGTCTTTTAAATCTTTAGCAAATGTTTTTTGAAGGGAATTAGGAATGGGTGAGTTCATGCTGCCAGTTTATAGCAGAACTGAGTCAACCCTTCCAAGTTCTGAATTCTGAGTATGTGCATTGGGGCGGGGGGTGGAATTCCTGGATTAAAACTAATGAACCCAAGTTTATAAGACTCCTTCTTGAACATCCTATAGCTCTTCCAAATGTCATTTTGATAAGTTAATATAAATGAATCAGAAACATCTGCACCAAAAATCCCGCTGAACACACAAGGGCTTAACAATTAAATGGAAGAATGCTTGGTACAATGTGGTTCAGGTTTTAGCGGATCCAAATATTTTGAATAACAGTTAAGTTCTTAAGACATTTTGAGAATTTAAAGGGCAGCTGGTTCTCCCACCCCCTCTAAAAATGGGAGCGGTAATTTCTGTTCTTTGTGTTGACTCCTGGTGCTCTTACTGCCTATGGTGGGAATTCTAGCAGAGGCCCTGTCTCTGGTCTCTGCAAACTGCTGTCCTGTTCTCTCTCTCTCTCTCTCTCTCTCTCTCTCTCTCTCTCTCTCTCTCTCTCTCTCTCTCTCTCTCTCTCTTTCTCTCTCTCTCTCTCTCTCTCTCTCTCTCTCTCTCTTTCCTAGATTTGCTTCCTCAGCAGATTCCGTGTCTCAGGCACAGAGTTCTAACAGTGATGACGAGGCAGCCCTTTGTCGAGTTGTGAGATCCATTTCTTGGTTCAGGTGGAGCATTGTTGTCACCCTGGATCACAGAATTTCACGATCCTTGTCCCGGTTCGCCCTTCCTGATGGTGCCAGTATGAGAGCTGGTCCCTGGGAAAAGAAAAAAAATTATCAGACGTTCAGAGGAGGAGCTAAAGTCCGATGGATGGTCAGGAGGAAAACAAAGCTCAAATTGTGGAAAAGGCTACAACGAAAACCTCTACCGTAAATAAAAGCCACGTTGGGTTCAGTCCTCTCCAGCCTCCCTCTCGTGCTTGGACACAGACTGAGTGATCAGTGATCCCAGCAAACGCCAGTGAGGCAGACGAAAGCGATTAGTGTGCAGTTCCCTTTCAAGCTCTTTTCTTCGAAGAAGTTGTCCTTCCATTTTATTGACTTTCAGTCTCGCCATCCTGAAATTTTAATCACCCGAGCACTGAGCAGGCATCTCAGATCACCCAACTCGTAATTCTATCTGAATTGCAAGATGAAAGGGGATACCCTCCTACATTCTTGTTCCTTCTGTTTTCCCCTTCAAGGGACACTGTCAATCATCCTTAGGCTTCCTAAGTGATCATCATTTAATTTTCTTTATAGGTTGGAAAGTCTTGATTTCCTAACTTAAAAAAAGAGAGTAATTAAAAGTGATGGGAGCATATTAGTAAAGAGACGTAAATTCAAGAAGAATGCATGTCTACCTCACTGGGCAAACAGTAGGACTCTACCCCCAGTGACTTTTAAGTTTACTCTTTTTTTTTTTCTTTTTTAAAAAATTTATTTAGTTTTGGCTGCATTGGGTCTTCGTTGCTACACGTGAGCTTTCTCTAGTTGCGGCGAGTAGGGGCTACTCTTCATTGCAGTGCGCGGGCTTCTCATTGCAGTGGCTTCTCTTGTTGCCGAGTACGGGCTCTAGGCTCACGGGCTTCAGTAGTTGTGGCTCGTGGGCTGTGGAGCGCAGGCTCAGTAGTTGTGGCGCACGGGCTTAGTTGCTCCATGGCATGTGGGATCTTCCTGGACCAGGGCTCAAACCCATGTCCCCTGCATTGGCAGGCAGATTCTTAACCACTGGGCCACCAGGGAAGCCTGGCTTTTTTTTTTTTTTTTAACATCTTTATTGGATTGCTTTACAATGGTGTGTTAGTTTCTGCTGTATAACGAAGTGAATCAGCTATATGTATACATGTATCCCTATATCACCTCCCTCTTGCGTCTCCCTCCCACCCTCCCTATCCCACCCCTCTAGGTGGTCACAAAGCACCGAGCTGATCTCCCTGTGCTATGAGGCTGGGAAGGCCGGCTTTTAAGTTTAGCACTGCTAGTTAATGATATTTCTCCACTAAGTTTCAGAAACTAAAAAACAAAAGAATTAAAAGCAGGGCTTCTTCCCATGGGTTCTGAGCCAAAATTTGTTTCAGTCTTGCCAGAGTTCAAAAAATCATACTCTTATTTGAAACCTTCCAGGACTTAACTGTTGCTCCCAGCCTAGATCCCAGCTGCTGCTCTTAACTTCATCTCCTATCTCTCTCTTTTCCACCTGTGTCCCAGCACACAGGCCTGTTTCCTACTTCGGGGCCTTTTGCTCAGTGGCCTCTCTGACCCCAGACCCCAAAGGAACCAGCTTATCTCCCCATCCAGGGCTTAGCTCAAATGGCCCCTCCTTGGAGAGCACCTCCCCAGCACATACATATCATTTGGTATCACTTGATCCTGCTTTAATTTCATCCTCGGGCTTATTGCTAAATGAAATACTCTTGCTTATTGTCACTCTTCCATCACTAAAGTGTAAGCAGTGAATGAATGGTCTGTGTAGGCATGGCATCTCTCCAGAAAAGGTTTGCCACCTTCAATTTTTAAAAAAATGTTGGTACATAAAAAAAAAAAATGTTGGGCATTGCTTGGTTTGTACTTGGCGTGTTAACATGCTAGTTGGTGTCTTATAATAGCTTCGAGTGTTTATTTTGCAAATATTCCACCTCTGCAGCGTGTAATGGCATGCCCACCAAAGCCTATTCTTTCAGAGAGAGGTAGCAGGACCAAGACCTCGCAAAGTGTAGGCTCTAATGAAAGTGGCATCGAGTTCCTTAGATCTGCCCTTCCTAATCTTTAGGCTCTAGATTACTAATTCTGGATGAATGTATGCTGAGCGTGAGAATCAGAGAGCAAGGCTTGCAGAGTTTTAGTTCTGAATCGACTGCCTTTCAGGACACTGCCCCAGCCATGGAAGGCGTTTCTGGGTAGGCCCCCGTCTCTGTAAATGGCTGTCAGTCTGGAGACCTAGGCTGATGCCCCTTTTCTCCCACAGCCCCAAGCACATGAAGCAATTCCCACCTTGAAGAATAATGCCAAGGGGACAACCCTTGGGAGCTGATGAGAAGAATCAGTGTGTAGGCTGAATGTACAGCACATGTAACTAGAAATCACAAAGGCTTTCCCAAGTTGGGTTAAAAAAAAACAGTTTAGGGACTTCCCAAGTGGCGCAGTGTTTAGGAATCCGCCTGCCAGTGCAGGGGACATGGGTTTGATCCCTGGTCTGGGAAGGTCCCACATGCCACGGAGCAACTAAGCCCGTGCACCACAACTACTGAGCCTGTGCTCTAGAACCTGCAAGACACAACTACTGAGCCTGCGTGCCACAACTACTGAAGCCCGCGTGCCTAGAGCCTGTGCTCCGCAACAAGAGAAGCCACCACAATGAGAAGCCCGCCCACTGCAACGAGGAGTAGCCCCTACTCGCCACAACGAGAGAAAGCCTGCGTGCAGCAACGAAGACCCAGAGTAGCCAAAAATAAATAAATAAAATAACTTTATATAAAAAAAGAAACAGTTTAGCGCTTCCCTGGTGGCGCAGTGGTTGAGAGTCTGCCTGCCGATAAGGGGGACACAGGTTCGTGCCCCGGTCCGGGAAGATCCCACATGCCGCGGAGCGGCTGGGCCCGTGAGCCATGGCCGCTGAGCCTGCGCGTCCGGAGCCTGTGCTCCGCAACGGGAGAGGCCACAACAGTGAGAGGCCCGCGTACCGCAAAAAAAAAAAAAAAAAGAAACAGTTTAGAATTGCAAAAACCATTGATATTAACGGAATACTCTCCTGTGAGTTTTTATCTTAAAAATAAAGCAGATTGCTGCCCCTATCTTAGCAAAGAACATAATGGCAGCTGCTCCTGCCTGCAGAGCCAGAGAACCTTGTTTCCACGCCAGGATTCTGATGGTGGTGCAAGAGCCCTTTTTAGGGAAATGAGGTTTCTTTTTCTGTACCGTGATGGTCTGAGAGGTTAGGAATGCTTCTCAAGCTTCATGACTCCTTAACTAATTTTGGACTTGTCATCCAGGAATTTATGCAGACCCTACCCGGATGAAGGGAGGGAGCCTGGGATGGCTTCTTTCTTTCCGCGTCGTCAGTTGGTTGTTTGATCCGCTGCTATTTCATCGGGACGCCTCTTCTCGTGGCCTTCCCATTAGTACCTTTTGTGGTTGAGGGGTGCGCCTGGGCTCAGTTCCTGCATGTGGACCGCTGTGGGATCCTCCGTAGGATTCACTAACTGTTCCCTTCCGGTTTCTCACCAGCATTTTTACTTGTTGCTTTTTTTTTTTAATTAAATTTATTTTATTTTATTTAACATCTTTATTGGAGTATAATTGCTTTATAATGGTGTGTTAGTTTCTGCTTTACAATACCTGCTGCTTTGATCACATTATCTTACTCTCTTAAAACTCCCGTTGGGGCTTCCTCTAACACTGAGAATTAAACCTGAGAACCTTCCTTTTGGGTTTAAAAACCCTTCACTGGGGTGTCCTTGTTCCTTGCTACTCAAAGTTTCGTCCATTGGGGGGCAATCGGGCAGCATATGCATCACCTGGGAGCCCATTAGAACTTACGACCCTGTCGCAGGTGAACTGCATCAAAATCTGCATTTTAAACAAGATCCAGGTGAGTTGCATGTGTGTTATAATTGAGAAGTGCCTTATGGGAAATCCTCACCGCCAGCATCGTCATTCACAGCCGAGAGCTAGGTCTTTGTGAGACGTTTCTCTGCCAGGCTTTGACCAGAACGCCTTGCACACACCAGCAACAGCCTCTGGTTTAATCTTCCCAGCGTCCTCCTGTGGTATGTACTGTTATTATTCCCATTTGCAGAAGGGGAATCTGAAGCCCCAGGAGATCAAGTCATTGGCGTGAGATTATTCAGGTAGTGAGTGTTGGAACAGCCTGGATTTAATCCAAGACACTTTGCGTCCAGAGTTTGTGGACGCAAAGTTTGTCCACCAGCTCTGCACCCTCCCCTCTTCCTGGGCTCTTTTCTCCAGGCCACTTTACCCTGGACCCACTTGCCTCTTATCGGTCTGTAGAACTTCTCTAAAGCAAAGCCACGGTGAATGAAATGATGTTTGGTGTGATCTATAAGAGCTCTGAGTCCTAAAGTTATTTTTAAGTAAGACTGTGCTGTACCCTGTATGGATTTGATCTCTCTCTCGGCCAAAGAGAATGAGCTCCTTCTACTGATTGCAATTAACATGGCTGCTGGGAGCCTTAGATACTACCCTCCCCGATGTGAATTCCTTCCGGCTGTGTTGAGATAGAGTGGTATCTCAAACTTGACCTTTGGAAGAATATTTGCATTTACAGTTCTAATCTAAAAAAAATGGAGATAAGTAATTTGACTTTGCAGAGACATTGGTCCAGAGTTTATCGAGTCCTTTAAAGACCTCAAAGTCAGAATGCCTATAGCCTGTGTTCTCCAGGCCAAGAGTTAGTTACAGAAAGGTGGTATGTGAGGTCGAGTACAGATTAAGGTCGGCGGTTTCCAAACTGATTACGGAACTGCTCTGAGGGGATATTCCAGAGAAAAACTTGGGCGTTGGGATGGGGGTGTGCCTGGCCTGAAATAGGGGTTCCCTGGGACCCTCCTCACTTTCGACCAGTTGGTTTCAATCTTTTTATGTAATAGGTCCTGTGGTAACATTCTGTTTAATGGGCCTTTCCCTACTTAAATTTTCTTTTTGTATATTAAAAGCCAACTGAACTAATCCTACTCCATCATTGGCAGCTGAGGCCGTTTAGGTTCAGAAAGGCGAATTGACTTCCCCAAGGTCACACATTGTTTTGGCTGGCAGGCGGACTCCCAACCACTGCGCCACCAGGGAAGCCCTTTTTTTTTTTCTTTTAATAAATGTATTTAATTTTTCGACTGTGTTGGGTCTTCGTTGCTGCGCGCGGGCTTTCTCTAGTTGTGGTGAGCCGGTGTTACACTTTGTTGAGGTGCGCAGGCTTCTCATTGTGGTGGCTTCTCTTGTTGTGGAGCACCGGCTCTAGGTGCGTGGGCTTCAGTAGTTGTGGCTCGTGGGCTGTAGAGCGCAGGCTCAGTAGTTGTGGTGCACAGGGATTAGTTGCTCCGCGGCATGTAGGATTTTCCCAGGCCAGGGCTCAAACCCGCGTCCCTTGCATTGGCAGGTGGATTCTTAACCACTGCGCCACCAGGGAAGTCCTAAAAGCTATTTCTTGTACTCCTCCTTTGACAGCTCGAAAGCTGGGTCAGCTACCAAGTGTGCTAGGCATTCGCTTCTTTTCTGTCTGGGTCTGCCCTTATTCCAGCCAGTGGTGCTGACCTGGCCATATTTCCTTTACATTTAGGACTCCTCTGTGTGCACTTGGAAAAGTAAACACTGTTCAGGTGTTTCGGGGCAGACCTAAGTCAAGGCGTCATATATTCTCAGCGTTCTTTGTCTTCATCTTGGGGTAAATCTGTACCGCTCCCTTTCGGTCATGACTTAGTTATGCATTGAAGGCAGCCTTGCAGAGAACAGGGACTACTCTTGTATCTGCAAAATAGAGCAGCTGTTCTCCCACCCAAACCTTAAGTTACCAAAAGCCCCATTTTAGGAGAATGTGCATTTGAGAAATTTGTGACCAAAAGGGAAAGATGGCATTGGGAGACTGAGATCATGTTTTTTATCCCCACCTGCAAAACCGTTTTCCTTTTTCACTTTCAAGAAAAGAAACCAGGAAATCAAATAGACAAATGAGAATATCAGTGACACTTGGCAGTTAGTAATAATGGCTATCTGGGTAATTTCCATCTTATCATCCCTTGTTTACCAGAAACTTCTTTGGCTTTGAGGCAGGTGATTGGTATACTAAGAGGTATTTTATTTCTAAAAGTAGCTCCTCTCCACTAACCTGAATGTTCAGTGCTTTTCCTGATCTTTTGTCTAAAAATTAGCTGCTAATCACTGACTCCTGAGTCTGTGCTGCAGAAACACGGCTCCACTGCCTGGGATGTCAGCTCCTTGGGCACGACCAGTTCTACAGAATGGTCTACAGTTCTCAGTTTTATCTCCTCTTCTCTCTGCCATTCACTTTACCTACCATTTCTATTTCTAACCCCGGTTTCTTTTCCCTCTAACTGTTCCTGATGCGACCAACACATACCCTGAAACTGAAATTATTTACAAAGATATATTGAAGTGATACACACTGAGATTTCCTACAAGGGGAAATTAGATTATTGTCCTGAAAAGACAAGTAGTTAACTACTTTACTTACACTACATATAATTCTGAAGAATTTGGAAGAAAATATTGGCTCTCAACCTATTTAATTACATATACAGAGATGTTATCTAAAAGCTCCTTTGGCTGCCCTATATACATGTTGATATTTTTAACTTCACCTTTGCTTTTTGTTTCTAAAGAAGATTTAGAGAATATTTAGCTCTCTACTCAAAAACGAAAAAAGAAAAAAGAGCGTTTCTAAAAATTAAAGAGAGTTCCTAAGAGAATGTAAAAGGCATGCCTAGAGATATTAGTTAGCGATATGTAATACTAAAGCAGTTTGCTGTCATCCGTGCCAGTTTTTTCGATTATTTACTAGGATGAAAATATTGAACTTGGTCTCAGTTAAGCCTCTAGGGTAGAGAATGGTTGTCGCTGAATATTTATAATGTCATGTAACACTTGGGTACCATGAAATGACACGAGGGAGGGGTTTGACCCTTGTCAAAGTTTGGCAAAAGTTTTCCTCATAAAGCTTCAAAGCAGGACAGATTACCAAGTGTACCTGACAGCTGGTGCCTTAAAATAACTAATTTTTACGTGAAAGACGTCACTTCACAGGATTTGCCCCAAGGTCAAGCCTGTTGGATGTATGTTTATAAAACAGAATCTGCAGAGATTAGTCCTCATATTAGATAATGAGACGGAGAAGGAGGGAGGGAGGAGTTTGTCATTTATTCATCTCAGTCCCTTGACCTTGTTTTGCACATCTAACCGTAGTATCTTGGCAGAGAGGTAGAACTATACACTTCCTTATTTAATTCATTTTGTGCATTATTGTCTTTCCACCTTACGATGCATCCGTTCTTTCTCCTTTGAATTCACTTAGAAGTAACGTTCATCCCAGTAGAGAGATGAACTTCTGGCTTACGTTGTATGCTCTCTCTGACTAGCATCTTCCTCCCAGGTAGCGCCATGTACTGCTTGGTTTGAGGCTGAATTTTTGAACATAACCGTGACTGGTTTACACGAATCCAGATATGCCTCTGGAGCCGAGGGCAGTGTCGACATAAGGCTTTTTTTTTTTTTCCTCCCTGCCTGCTACCAGGATAACAGGATGGAGAAGGATGATAGAAAATGGGAGTGCATTTTTAGCAGGCCCCGTGCCCACTTGCTGTGTTTCTTGCACCATCACTGTAGTGGGCCGACTTGACGAAGCCCATTTAAAAGGTAAATTACAAACATTCATCTGCAAGGATTTTTCTAAAGTCTTCATGTTAATTTCTTGTTGCTGCAACAAATTACCACGAACTTAATGGCTTAAAACAACACGTATTTATTCTGTGGATACAAAATATATGGGGGTCAGAAGTCCAAAATGGTTCTTATCTGGCTGAAATCAAGGTACCAGCAGAGCTGTGTTCCTTCTGGAGCCTCAAGGAGAGGATCCTTTTCCTCACTTTTTCCAGCTTCTAGAGGCGCCAGCATCCCTTGACTCACGCCCCCTTCCTCCATCTTCAAATCACTTTCTGCCGCTTGACTCTTCCGCCTCCTTCTATTAGTTAAAGATCTTTGTGTTCCATTGAAGCCACCTACATAACCCAGGGTAACCCCTCAATCTCGAAATCATTAATTACATCTGCAGAGCCCCTTTTGCCGTGTAAGGTAACATCTTCGCAGGTTCTAAGGATTAGGAGGTAGACATCTTTGGGGACATTCTCCTGCCTAGCACACTCATAGACCCACACAGTGTGTGCTAGCGGAGTTCACCTCCCTTGAGTTTCTAGCCCTCTGTGGACACAGGAGAAAGGTTTGGGTTTTTTTGTGTATCTTTCCCTGATATTTCTGTCTTGGATGTTACTAATTTAATTTTAGGAAGAATTAACATCATCTGTGTTTGTGTAGACACCTGGGGGTTGATAGATGTTCAGTAACACTGTAGGCTGCTAGTACTGATACTGTAATTACACAAGG
The DNA here is from genome assembly GCF_003031525.2 of Neophocaena asiaeorientalis asiaeorientalis. NCBI lineage: Eukaryota > Metazoa > Chordata > Mammalia > Artiodactyla > Phocoenidae > Neophocaena > Neophocaena asiaeorientalis. Next base: position 2,275,936 of record NW_020175039.1, on the reverse strand, counting down.
GGAGAGGAGGTAGCACCTTGGCAATTGAAACCCTGTGATTCGTAGATAGAGGGTTTTTTTTGTTTTGTTTGTTTTTGTTTGGGGGGCCACATCTAGGGGCATGTGGGATCTTAGTTCCCCCGACTAGGGATGGAACCAACACCCCCTGCAGTAGAAGCAAGGAGTCTTTGGACGACCAAGGAAGTCCCTAGGTAGAGGTTCTTTTTTTTTTAAATTTATTTTTACATATTTATTTATTTGGCTTCGCTGGGTCTTAGTTGCGGCATGGGGGACTGTTTCAGTTGCAGCATGCATGCGGGGTCTAGTTCCCTGACTAGGGATCAAACCCAGGTCCCCCTGCATTGAGAGCATGGAGTCTTAACCACTGGACCACCAGGGAAGTCCTTAGATAGAGGTTTTTAAAACTTGCCTTATAGTGACCTGTTCAATGAACTCACAGAGTCTTCTAACTTTTGTCTTTTAGGCTTATGTACAGAAGTACATTGTGAAGAATTATTTCTACTATTACCTATTCAGATTTTCAGCCGCTTTGGGACAAGAAGTGTTCTACATAACATTCCTTCCGTTCACTCACTGGAATATTGATCCTTATTTGTCCAGAAGACTGACCATAATATGGGTTGTAAGTATTATTATTACTTATGAACCAGTATTACTTCTACAACAACTACCTGCTTTGGGATTCAAGTACTCTGCATATATGCTCTTTATTAAAAATCACTTAGAGTTGAATTTTTACCTGGTTTACTTTGGGAAAATGGAAGAAAAGATTTAAAAGCTATGCGTGAATAAGACTATGAGAGAGGAAGAGATGATGTACAGGAAAAGGACCTTTCTGAGAATCCATGAAGGGACATAAAATGCTTCCTCCCAAGAAACCCCTTTTAGTAAAATTTGATCAGAAACAAAATAGGAGCTGTTGACTAATAATTCCTAGTGGTATTAAGTGTAACCACCTCATGTCTATTGGATACACAAAAGCATGTAAGGCAGGGCAACTTCTCTGAGGAAGCTTGTAGTATTGTGGGGGCAGCCGGCGTATACACGAAAACCCAATGATAATTCTGGGTGGAGAGGTGGAGCCCCTTCTGATGTTTTGTTCGGGACCCTATCGTTGAACTTTGTTCAGGATCAAATAAGTCCTGACTTTTATTTATTTGATTTATTTTTTGGGCCGCATCGGGTCTTAGTTGCAGCACGCGGGGTCTTTGTTGAGGCATGCAGGCTTCTCTCTAGTTGTGACGCGCAGGTTTTCTCTTCTCTGGTTGTGGTGTGCAGGCTCCAGGGCAGGTGAGCTCTGTAGTTTGTGGCATGCAGGCTCTCTAGTTGAGGCACGAGATCTCAGTAATTGTGGTGTGTGGGCTTAGTTGCCCAGTGGCGTGTGGGATCTTAATTCCCTGCCCAGGGATCGAACTCTCGTCCCCTGCATTGTAAGGTGGATTCTTTACCACTGGACCACCAGAGAAGTCCCTGATTTTTTTTTTTAAACTGGGGGAGATGGTGGTTATTTGCAAGGCTGCAAGGCATGCTGCCAGCATCCGGACCCTGGGATCAGGTAGGCCTGGGTTCAAGTGCAGCTCAGCCACTGCGCTTGTCCATGTGCCCTTGTCCTGAGCCTGTAAAATGGTGTTAATGCACGTCTCCCAGAATCGTCATGAAGACACGTAGGGTATGGCCTGGTGCACGCGAGGACTCTGCAAGTCCCCATAAGCGTGCTAACACATGGTGATGAGTCCAAGAAGGTGAAAGAGTCTTAAAGATCAACCAATTTTTAGGTCAAAGATGATTTAGCCGGGAGAGGGGGCTTCAGGGACAAGGTTGCCAGCGCGGCTGTTTCCCTGACTCAAGATTCTGCTCTGAAAACAGCTTCAGAAGTGCCTGGTCAAGAAATATTTTAGATTCCACATATAAGTGATATGATATGTCTTTCTCATTCTGACTTACTTCACTTAGTATGATATTCTCCAGCTGCATCCATGGTGCTGCAAATGGCGTTATTTCATTCTTTTTTATGGCTGAGTGGTATTCCATTTAATATATGTACCACATCTTCTTTATGCATGAACCTCTCTACGAAACAAACAGGACTGGCAGACATAGAGAACAGACTTGTGATTGCCAGTGTGGAGGGCGGGGAGCAGAGGGAAGGACTGGGAGTTTGGAATGAACAGAGATAAACTAGTATATACAGGATGGATAAGCAACAAGGTCCTACTGTATAGCACAGGGAACTGTATTCAACATCCCGTGAGAAACCATATGGGAAAGAACATGACAGAATATACATGTGTATAACTGAGTCACTTTGCTGTACGGTAGAAATTGTAACACAACATTGTGAATCAACTCTACTTCAGTTAAAAAAAAACAGAATAAAAGGAGTGCCTGTTGTATCTAAAGAAGCTGGGGTTCTTGGGCGGCTCTGCTCTGAGAAGCCGTGGCTGCACCCCTGGTGCTTTTGTTTTTCTCATTTGTAGAACAAGTGAGAGGGGCCTTGATCAGGAGGCATAAGTGCAGATATCCTAAAAGGCAGGGCAGAGGAATAAAGCGGTGAAGTGCTGGGTGGGGCACCTGGGGCATTGGGAGTGGCTACCCCTTACCTCCACCTGTGCCTGAGAGAGGCAAGACAGGCTGGTGTGGTCAGATCTCTTTTTCATGTGAAATCTTTAAATGTAGGGCTTACATTTTTAAAAGCTCTATATGCCAGTTGAACAAAGAATCCTTTAAGTCTAAACTTCCGTGGCTTGGTTTGAAGCCTCTGGCCTTGAAGAACAGCTAAGGTCCCTCGGGCTCATGGTTAAGATTATTTGGCCCCAGATTCTTCCTATTTGCTCCTTTTCTCTCTCAAACTACAAGCCACTTTTTCCTTTCTCCATCCCTGTCTCCCTTCCAGCCCTCTTCTGAAACCTAGCTTCTGTCTAAAAGTGTGATCCAACGAGAATCTGCAAAAGCACAGGCATCTTGCAAGAGATGTACATGAGTGCGGTTGTTCCTCTCCCTCCGCAAGCGGCTTCCGTTCCTGCAGGGTGGTGATGTCCCCGGGAGGAGCTGGGGGAGGAGAGACAGGGAGCGGGGTGCAATCCTTCTGTTCTTAGGACGTGAAAATGCACCCAAGACCCGTGGTGCTTGAGCTTCTTTTCCTGTCATTTATTTTCTGAGATACCAAAAATATATATATCTCCAACTTTTATGGTTGTCAAGTGGGGCAAATGATGCAAAATACTTCTAGTAACCTGGGAATATCTTATACTGTGTACAGTCAGCTCAAGGCCAATTATCTTGCCCACCGAGGGTGGAAAACTTTTCCTGAGTGGCCGGAAAGATCTTTAGACCTGATGGGAGGCAGTGGTTAGGGGACTCAGATTGTCATTATGGGTTGTTATTTTTCGCTTTGGAGTCCTCATTTCAAAGGGCTCAAAAGATTTTCCATTTGAGGTAGAATTACCAGTCTTTTGTCAGAGAGTGGGCAAATAAAGTCTTTACTTGAGAGAGGAAAGAGCACCCTTTGACTATGCAGTTTGTCCTGAGCTTTGGCGATGTGCTATTTGCTCTCAGAAATGGGTGCATGGCCAGGTCCAAAAGGCCCCCATGCGGAGAGGTATGTAATTCGTATCAGTGAAGCAGTGTGTGCATTCCTGGCAGTTCCGGTGGAGGGAATAGTGGCCGGTCCAAGGGGAGGATGGAGGGAGGGAAGGAAGAAGGGGCAGAGGGAGAGAGGTAGAGGCTGGGGTGGGTGGGGGAGGGTTCAGAGGTGGGAAAGGTGTTTGCCTTGTGCTCTGCTGCGGAGATAGATAATAATGAGAGAGGCTTGGTTTGGCTCCAGTGTTGAAAGTGGGTGGAGGGAAGGAAAATTCCCGATGGTGTTGGCAGTTGGGAGGGAAGGAGGGGTGGAGACGGGTGAGATTCTTTTGGGCAATCAGCTCCCTGCTGAGGCAGCCTGTCTCCTGTAAGGGATATCCCTAAATTAGTGGCTGCCTCTTTAAGGGGTGAGGGTGAAGAAATGTTAATTATATAAGGGGCAGAATTTGAAGTCCCCTAGCTTTAAACATCTTTTCTCACCCAAAATCCTTTGGAAGGCAGCTGTGTCCGAGAGTGCCAAACCTCTTGACAAATTTCATGTTAATTCGACAATTGTCATTGGATGAAGTCTCAACAGGTTTTATTGCTTTTAAAAATAATTTTTTATATTAGGGGTGACTCATACTGTCTGAAGTAGCTTAGCAGAATTTATGGTTATATTAACTGTTTTCTCATCACAATCATAATTGTTCCTCTTGTCTGTTGCACCTCTCATTGCTTTTGCTGGCATCTGTGTTCATTATTTGATCTTCGTAACAATGGGTTGGTATCATTTTATAGATTGGGATAGTAATACTTCAAATAATAATAAGCCATATTATATGTTGAGGACTTACTACACATGCCACTCAGTGCAATAACGCTTTACATATTTTACCTAATTTAATCCTGCCAGCAATCCTGAGAAGTGATTATTGCCAGTTTTACAGATCAGGGAACTGACATGCAGAGAGGATCACTTTGGATTAAGTGGATTTGATCCTGTCCCCGAAGGCCTCTTGTGCTAGAGAGGGCCGCCACTCAGCTTCAAGCATTAAAATGACTTGCCCAAGGTTCTCTTCCATTGCATATTTGCTATGGTTGTATTTCAGGTTTGCCTGTATGGCATTTATTAACTCCATCTACTACTTAAGTGTCTTCTGTAGGCCCTTCTTGACAAGTCAAATGTATCTTATCCCAGAAAAGTTAGATAAGCTTTTTTTTAATTAGCTGAAAAACATCAGTGAGGTATTTTCTTCTGTCACTTATCAAGGTTTTTAACCTGTCATTGGATTCAATAGAATCTTCGACCTTGGGACAGAAAAGGCCATGAATGGGTTATTCATTAGATGCTCATGAAGAGATGTTATAGGTGGTGCTTCACAGGGAGTCACTGCCCAACTGAGTGCTTATCTGATCTCCTGGCTTCCACTGTGGTGTGGTGACAGCCCCACCCAAAAGAAAATAGTACTGCTTGTGTCTTAAAAATGTTAGAGGCAATTTCGTTGAAACTGCATCGTGTTCAGCTTTGTAACATGAGGCAAAATCTCACTTTTTGCTAAAGTTATTCTCCATTTTGTAGAATAATGCAAATATCGATACCACAACTGGCCCATGGGAGGCCCATCTTCTCTATTCTTATGATACTTACATCCTGCCTCTTTTCACAGATCTTGCATGGCATTCAAGATGAGATGCAAGAAAAAATGGGAAATGTAGGTAAAATCAAAATTAGGGGGAATACAGATAGAATAGGAGATGAATGCCTAAAGTTGAGCCACGAATTTCTTTCAACTTTGTCTTGACTAATTTTAAATGAAACGACATTATTCACTAGGGAAGAATAGGCTTATTCCTCAGAGGGGAAACCTCCTGACACATAGTATTGATAGAATCATTAGGGATAGTGATGCATGTTGCCAAATTGTATTCCTAGGAGTGTTGTTTGCTATCAGTACCCCTGATCAGCTGTGTGAGAGTACTCCTTTTGACTCTTCCTCATAACCTTTGTGTGTTCTCATTTTTTCAATCATTGCTGATTAAACCGATGAAAAATGGTACCTCCATTAATTTTCATATATTTTTAGTGAAAATGAAAATATTTTTCAGACTTTCATCAGCCATTTGTGTTAACGCTTGTGAATCGTCAGTCTTTTGAGTATATTTTTAAAGGGCTTTAAGTTTTTAATTGCTTTTCAGCAGTTAACGTAAAATGTATTCAACTATTGATCTTCCATGTCTCAGAGGCAATGCGCCTTTATGTATAAGATTTTTAGAAATTTAAGATTTTGAGAAATGGTACGTAAGTTTATGGTATCAGCAATAGTGACCTAAGAAAATCCCTTAAAATTGAATTTCAGTGCTTTTATGCTGGGTGTTCACTTTAGTTTTAGGCGCAGACCTCACCACTCCTTGTTGCCCTACCTTTTGTGACCTCCCTGGCCCCTTTAATTTGAATTTGGGACTCCCATCTTCAGGCACTTAATCTTTCTGGCCTGCAGTTTCCCTGGCCACAAAATAGCTTACTCAGGAGAAACCATGCCTCTCACTGTTGTGGCCTCTCGTGTTGCGGAGCACAGGCTCTGGATGCACAGGCTCAGCGGCCATGGCTCACGGGCCTAGCCCCTCCACGGCATGTGGGATCTTCCCGGACCAGGGCACGAACCGGTGTCCCTGCATCGGCAGGCGGTCTCTCAACCACTGCGCCACCAGGGAAACCCAGAAAACCTGATTCTTGCTGCCTAAACTGCAGGAAGGTTTAAATTTGTCTTGGAGTTTTTCCTTGTCTTTTTTCCCCATTTGTAAACACTTCTTTTACCTAACATCAAAGGATACAGTCTCCACCATTCTAACCCATGTGTGGTTATTTTTAAGTAATGGTCATCCTATGCAAACTGTTCTTGAATGTTGAAGATCTGGTTGCTTCTGAGAGTTTCTGGGCAGGGTTAATCTCTCTTCTGATAATTCGTGGGGTGTTTTTGTTTGTTTGTTTTTTTTAAAGTCCCCTCCATCCATTTTAATTTATGGCTTTTGATGATCTCCTTGAATGGAAGCAAGGAGTGTTCATGTCAGGGGAGGGGGGCTGCTTCTACCTCTATCAGCAGCTTTGAGGTTTGGTCAGAGGTTCCTCATCCTGAAATACCATGAAAGGAACATGAGGCTGATGTTTATAGGGTGTTTTTTTGGTTTCCACTCAAACTAGCTCAGGAAAGGGGGGATTTGTTGTAAGGTTTCAAAGAATCCCGTAGGAGTCAGAACCTCACAGGAGCTGATGCCAGTGAACAGCTAGGTTTCTGCTACAGTTAAGCAATTGCTCCAGGATCTGCTTCTTTACCTCCTGTTGCCAGCTGGTAACTTCCTGTCTTTTAGTTCAGAGTTGCCGGACAGTCTGACCCAGCTCACTGTGTAGCACAACTCCATCCATCTCGGGGTCAGTGCGTATGTTGACTGTATTTCATCCAAGCAGCTGTGTCGGGGGCGGCGATAGACAATGAATTGGAGCACAGAGCCATGGGCCAGGTTGAAACATCAAGAGACTTGGACTATAATCGTAGCGGTGAAACCTTGCTCAAGCCACTTCATGATTCTGACCTGCAGCATCCCTAGCTTCAAAATGAAAGGACCCAGCTAGAGAATCTTTGGAGGCATATAACATGGTCATGACTCTTCTTTATACGTTCGCTATGTGACACTTAAGAGATCCATCCATGGCATGGAGTAAGGGGGCAAAGAGTAAATGCTGGGCAGGGCAGGATAACATTAAAAAAAAAAAAAAAAAAAGGCCTGTCATCTCTTCTGCAGACCAAATGCTAACGCGGTTTTACATATTTTGTGCTGGGAACCCCTCAGTATTAGACAGTACATTAGAAATGCATATCAAATCCACCGCTAAATATTTGTTAGGTAGTCTGCTGTTTTGTGTTCAACACGATCAAAGGAATGCTTTAAGAGGAAATGCTGAACTGCTTGGTGACTGTAGATTCCATTTTTATGTACACTCAAAATCCCGGCCATAAGGAAGTCATAACAGCAGAAGGTTCCTCTTGGCAGGTCCTTCCGTTCCTACTCTTTTTTTTTTTTTTCGTTCCTGCTCTTGCAAGTCAAATTAACTTGTGTTGGAGAGCTTGAGTTTAAATGATGGATTTTACATTTCTCACGTTCTGGTTATTGAAAGCTAGCTAGCTGGTATCTACATTATAAAGTAGAACTAAAATTTATATTTAAATTGTGCCTATGATCTAGTGTCTAACTGCAGCAGAGTCTAGGGTATTATTTTATAAACAGTTCCATAAATTGGTTAAGAGGTAGCTTTATGATTAACGTGTCTAAATGCAGTGGTGTCTCTTTGGATGTGGGCAGGCTGCCATCTGGCTGTGTCACAGGGGAGTCTCTGAGACTGGGTAAGAGAGGAGTGCAAAACAGCCTGCCCCATCCCTGTAATTCACAACCCTTAGACAGGGGTCAATTTTAGTGCCAAAAGATGACTTTTAATGTGATTATCTCCTAATCCTCTGTTTAAATCACTACCACCATTCACTTCAAAAGATTGCCCTGCTTGTTAAGTTGGTTCTTGCTTGAGATTAATGAGTCTTGAGAAGTATTCAACAATGGCCAGATTGTAACCCTCACTAACTTGCACTGAATGAAATGGAATTAGGTGTCAGAGATTCTGCCCAGTTCCTCTGAAGTAGAACCTTGTCATTTAGCCTTAGTTAAATATTAAGTAAATGTCTGTAGGGTGTTTGTTATGCAAACTGGATTGATTTGGTTTTAAAACACAACAAGGAAATGTTTTGGTTTTAGTGTAGCTTTAAAAAAAAAAACAACCACCTTGAAAACTGGACTCAACAGATGTGATCTCTCTGATTATCACCATCATTACCTGAAAAATGATCTGCCCCTCCCCCCGTTTTTGATGATGACTGGAGAATGTACCCACAATTTTCCCTAGCTCTTCTGCCACCCCACCCTCACTACTGTCCCGATTTTCAACCCCCTAAGACTTTCAGTGCTGGTTTTGGGTTTGGTTTGGTTTGGTTTTGATTGAGCAGAATTGTGATCCTCCCACACAGAGACCAGTGCCCCTGACTCTCACCCCTGAGCATCACTTCTAAATGCTTCACTTAATTTATCTCAGGATGTGTGATTACTTTCAAGCTTAGCTAGGTATGAGATTGTTTGAGACACCAGGCCTGGAGGCGCAGGGTATCTTTAGGGTGAAATTAGTTTGAATCTGCTAAGACAATGCAAAAAGAAAAAAATTAATCATTTCATACAGAGTTTGGATATGCAGTTAGTCTTTCTCCTCTCCCTTTGGTTTTATCGTAGCTTTTAATGTCTTATCAAGAAAAACAAATAGTCTTTGCTAAGTTATATCCAGACCAGAAACCAAGGCACATCCGGCAGGGCAGAGCCTCAATTCACTTTCTGAATTCAGCTGGAGTCTAGGACCAGGCCTGAGGCTGCTCTCCCCAACTGCCTGCAGGCGAATCAGTCCCTAGGGGGTCTTTACAAAGCACCCTTCTGGACTGGACCTTGTCCCAGATTCTCTCCCATTCATTTGCAAAACAAAGGGAAGGAAAAATGAGCTAATCAACAGGCCTGCGGGGGGCCTTTCTTGCAGAAGAAATTTTCAAATAAAATCTTAACAGTGCTCTGTTTTTTTAACCAATCAATTCCATTTGCAAAGCTGCATTCTTGCTTTTTTTTTTTTCAATTACTCTTTTTAATATGCGTTTTTTTTTTTTTTTTTTTTTTTTTTTTTTTTTTTTTTGCGCGATACGCGGGCCTCTCACTGTTGTGGTCCCTCCCGTTGCGGAGCACAGGCTCCGGACGCGCAGTCTCAGCGGCCATGGCTCACGGGCCCAGCCGCTCCGCGGCATGTGGAATCCTCCCATACCCGGGCACGAACCCGCATCCCCTGCATCGTAAGGCGGACTCTCAACCACTGCGCCACCAGGGAAGCCCTCTTGTTTGTTTGTTTTTTTAATTAATTCATTAATTTATTTTGGGCTGTGTTGGGTCTTTGTTGCTGCGCGCAGGCTTTCTCTAGTTGCGGTGAGCCGGGGCTACTCTACATTGCGGTGCACGGGCTTCTCATTGCAGTGGCTTCTTTTGTATAGCATGGGCTCTAGAAGTGCAGACTTTAGTAGTTGTGGCACATGGGCTCAGTAGTTGTGGCTCTCGGGCTCTAGAGAACAGGTTCAGTAGTTGCGGTGCACAGGTTTAGTTGCTCCACGGCATGTGGGATCTTCCCAGACCAGGGCTCAAACCCATGTCCCCTGCGTTGGCAGGTGGATTCCTAACCACTGAGCCACCAGGTAAGTCCCAAAGCTGCATTCTTGAATGGGTGTGATTCTCACAGCAGCTGCCTTCTGAGCCTTCTCTACCTGCCAGATGCTTTACATACAAGAACCCCATTTCACAGGTGAGAACACTAAAACCCAAAGAGTAGTTAAGTGATTTACCCACAGGGACACATCTAGTAAGCAGAACAGGTACATCTGTCTCCCAACCCCATCCACTCCTTTCCAGTGCACCATCTTGCCTCAAATGGCTAAATTCTTTTTCCCCCCAACCCAGTTAATTAAAGATAATAATTGCATTGGGCCTATTTGGTTGGAAAAGCTCCATATATTATCACAGCCTCGTTAGCAAGTGCCCTATATGTGTAGCAGACTCATGTCACAGGTTCCCCAGGCATTTGTCCTGCAGTTCTCTGTGCTGTAGTCCCTTGTGTCGCCCCTCGCTTGTCAGACTGTGTGTCCCAGACTCTTTACCCTCCCCAGAAGGCCAGGGCATTACAGGGACCTGGGAGCGGAGAAGGGCTTTGGTACCTTTGTTGGGGGCAGGGAGTAGGGGAAGGCCTGATGAGGCTGACCCCGCGGGCTCGTTGGGCCGAGGCCCACGTTCCACTTCCTTATCCAGTTCTGTAAAGAGCCCAGTGGAAAAGGAGGAGTAGGGAAAAATGGGCCTTTGTCCCACGAGGAGGTGGGGATCTGCGCTATGGGGACAGTCCTTCCCTGAGGAGCCTCTGGTGGAGGGGGGTGGAGCCTTGCACCCCTCAGCAGCTCTCCCATAGGATTAGGAAGTGGCCCCTATGCTGAGAAGGGGAAGGAAAGGTTTTTCCCAGCTAAGTGCTCTACCAGTTTACAGCTGGAGAGGCCATACTGTATTTTGGCCTCTGGAATTTTCTGGAAGCTAGAGAGGTAGTAGACAAACCCAGTCTTGTTAACCTCATGGCGGTCACCTCTCTTCTTCCCTCTCCTTTCACTAGGGCAGCCCTGGGGCTTCCCTAGGTGCGCCCTCTGCAGCCCCTTCTCCCCAGTGCAGACTACAGCCTTGACCTCCATTCCTTTCCTTCCAGGCCCAGCTGCCACCAGGCGCCAGTCAGCCCTGTTGAACCAGTGGCCTCAGTGGGCCTGGTGGCCGGGAGGCTTTGTGTTTGCTTGGGGGGAGCTGGGCCTCAGCCATCTGAGGGTTAATCTGGGAAACTGAGGCTGACCTCTGACCTCTGACCTAGGGTGCCCTCTCACTTCAGCCTCTTGCCTCTTGCAGCAGGCCTGGTGGTGCCCGAGGCCCAGCCCCAGTGCTCTCCTCGCTGGGCTGAGTCCAACTCGTGTGACCTTATTATGTCCCCTGTGAGGCGGAGTGAACGTATTTTCAAGGAGCCACAGTCTAACTGCTTATGAACAAATAACACTGTAAAGGTCCTAAACGGGAGCAGAGCCTCTGCACCAGCCTACGGCTCTGTGTGCGGCCAGCCGTAGTCATCTTACTGAGTTCCAGCTGGGTGCTGGACTCGGGGCCGTGGACCCTGTAAACATTGTGGCGTGAGGCATAGGCACTACTATTGTCACTTTAAAGGTGAGGAAGCAACGTGGAAAGGCAGCCAAGTTGGTGTAGCCAGTAGGGAGCCGACTCAGGATCTGAGCCCGTGGCTGTCTGGTGCCAGAATCCTGGTTACGAACCGCAGCCCTCAGTCACCATTTTCCTTAATGGTGTTAAATATAGCCGAGCTTTTTTGTGTATTAAACTTGCCCGATTAATTTTCTTTTTCATTTTACAAGTAGTGAACTGTGTTAATCAAAAATTGAGAAAAGAAACAGTTCCCTAAATCCTACCACAGCTGTTGATTGGAGGGTGATTCCCCTTTTCCATCAATTTGCCTGCTTGTCTCTCTATCTATGCACTGTTTGATCACAGGACACAATTTATATGATACTTTGTGATAAATGGTTTGATAGAACATTAAACATGACTTGGGGTTCATGGTGCCTACCTAAGAAAAGGAGGGGAATGAAACGGGGATGACTCGTGAATCTTTTAACCTAAAAGAAATCATTGAATCAAAGGATAGTTTCGTTACCTTATGAATTAGAAGATTGGGATTCTAATCCAAGTGAGAATTGTTCCACCTCTATTTTACATAGTATATGTTTTAGTGAAATAGAGGGAGACGCCTTGTAGTTGGGGGAGATGGCCAAGCTGGGATGGGCTCATAACTGCTGGCTGATACAGGTGGGTAATCAGTTAGTCCAGAGTTACTTAATAATTAGCCAAGTGGGACTTCGCTGGTGACACAGTGGTTGAGAATCCGCCTGCCAATGCAGAGGACACGGGTTCGATCCCTAGTCTGAGAAGGTCCCACATGCCACAGAGCAACTAAGCCCGTGCACCACAACTACTGAGCCCCTGTGCCACAACTGCTGAAGCCCGCACGCCTAGAGCCCACGCTCCGCAACAACAGAAGCCACCACAGTGAGAAGCCCACGCACCGCAACGAAGAGTAGCCCCCGCTTACCGCAACTAGAGAAAGCCCACAAGCAGCAACGAAGACTCAACGCAGTCAAAAATAATTAATTAAAAAAAAAGATAGGGCTTCCCTGGTGGCGCAGTGGTTCCAAAAAAAAAAAAAAAAAAAAAAAAGATAAATGTCACTTGGCTGATTTTTCTTTTATCTCTGGCCTCAGTTTGACCATCTCTGAAATGTGGAGTTGAACAAAATGACCTCTTTTATTTTGAAAGTTTTACGATTATATAAATATTGATGGTGATGTGTTTTTTAAGATACTCTTTTTAATCATATGCTCCGGTTTCAACAGTGCATCTGGCCCTATACAGTTTCCCCCACGTGACCTCCACACAGGTGGGTTGGCTCCTACCAGTTTTTTTGGGGTCTCCATGAGGAACACTAGTTAGTGATTCTCTGAAAAAAGTCTTGAGACCCTTCGTTGGGCCCACCAGATCTGAATCGCTAGAAATCACTTGGCCCTGCAAATGCACACCAAGGGAGGGAGGGTTTGGTGAGGGTTAAGGGCTGCAAACATTAAGCGTGAGCGCGTGTGTGTATGTGTGTGTGTGTGTGTGTGTGTGTGTGTGTGTGTGTGTGTGTGTGTGTGTAAGTAACAGGGAAGAGCCAAATCTGACTACATATCGGATCTGTTTCTTTTACTTTAGCGTTTGCTTCCTGTCGCTTTTGTTCACTAAAAGGATACTGTCTATACATAATGGCCTGCCTTGGGGAACCCTGCCCCTCCGCCTGAATGTTAAACCAAAGGGCCTTTGTTCAGGGAAACATCCGGACCCTGTCCCCCTGTGGATGGCTGCAAGAACGAAATTAACACACCCCCTCCCCCAGGCTGGCCATTCCAGGGGATATTTGCAAAACTTATGGCCTTTTTACTTTACTTCCTCATCTCCTCCCCCTCTCTGTGCTATAAAAGAAACTGGCATCCAAACCCTGATAAGACGGTTATTTTGAGACTTTAGTCTGCCATGTTCTCGGTCTGCAGGCTTTCCGAATAAAGTCGTCTTCCCTACCTCAACACCTCATCTCTGATTCATTGGCCTGTCGTGCGGCGAGCAGAGCGAGCTTGGACCTGGTAACGTGTGTGTACACATAAAAATCCATTGTTTGCATTGCATATGCTCCAATTTAACTAGAAAAAGATGTTATGTTTTTATTCCTCTTAGAATTAAATTTCTTCTGGCATTCACAGGCACTGAACTCAGGAGGGAAAAAAATGTTTCGATTTGAAAATGTTTTTCAAATACGTAGCAATTCGACTCTAGGGGTTCGGACACGCTTTTTCCAGAAACTCGAACTTGGAAATTAACAACTGAGAAGCAGTAAGCTGGCTTCCTTTTAAACTAACACTGATCAGCAAATAAAGGCTAAATGAGTGAAATAAGAGAGCTGATTTCTTTATTAGGCCATAATAGGAGGTTTAGTCAAAGGAGAAAATGAAACTCTGGTTTTAATACTAACTCTACATGGCACAACTGTAAAGGGGCTGCCACTGGACAGGAGCCCTTCCCAGCCTGACCATGCCCCAACGAGGGCTTCTTTTTTTTTTTTTTTTTTGCAGTACGCGGGCCTCTCACTGCTGTGGCCCCTCCCGTTGCGGAGCACAGGCTCCGGACACGCAGTCTCAGCGACCATGGTTCACGGGCCCAGCCGCTCCGCGGCATGTGGGATCTTCCCGGACCGGGGCACGAACCCGTGTCCCCTGCATCAACAGGAGGACTCCCAACCACTGTGCCACCAGGGAAGCCCCGAGGGCTTCTTAAACCTGGGTTATGTGAAATAATAGTTGAGGAGTTTTCAGCATTTGTCTACATAATTGGGGAAAATATTCAGCCAGAAAGAATGGATACAGGGCAATGGATTGAACTGCTCTCCAGTTTTCTTTAGCCAACAAAGACCACAATGGGGCTGTCTTATGAGAATTCATTAAAAAAAAAAAAAAAAAAAAATCCGGGGGCTT
>NW_020175039.1:2251188-2261583 GCF_003031525.2 Neophocaena asiaeorientalis asiaeorientalis | reverse complement strand
ATCCGGGAGCTCATTCACTTGGGTGAGCGTTCCAAACAAGCTCTTTGAGGCTTTAACCCACTGGGGGCTGGGTCCAGAAATTTAAACCTGAATTTGTACTGTAGAAAGCTCTTCAAATGTGTAAGACTGGGTTTTATGCTTAAAAAAAAAGTCTACTAATCTACAAAGAATGCTAGACTATTTCCCCTACAGGGCAATCAAAAGGGTGTGTCTTTAACACAAAAAGGATTAAATCATTATAACTCTGTCAAGAGCCTGAGTTTCAGAAAACCAGGTGCCTGTCTTTATTTAAAACATCTCAGATGCCTAAAAGGATGTCTAAGCGTGTGTTAATCTGTTATCTAGCTCTCTTATGGATGTTAATTTTGTGTAACCGTATATACATTAATGAGGAATATATTTTAAGGAAAATGTAACAGAGGTGTAAAACCACCTAGAGCCTTTTTAGTCTGTTATCTTTAAGATTAAAATATAAAGAGCCATGCATGGGATGTGCTTGGTAAGTGGAAGAGTTTTTGTGGTGGAAGTTCTAGAAAACTCGAGGTGAAGGGACACCCGAATCAAACCTAGACAATGTTAAATACTCCTTTGTGGTCACCTGGACATTTTTCATCCTTTGCAACCTGAAATTCTGAGACTATGTATATTTAAACACTGGACATTGATCCAAGCAAGAAGACAAGCATAGTAATTGTTTTTTTAAAACAATTTAATTAATTAATTTATTTATTGGCTGTGTTGGGCTTTCGTTGCTGTGCGCGGGCTCTCTCCAGTTGCAGTGAGCGGGCTCTCTCCAGTTGCAGTGAGCGGGGGGCCACTCCTCAGCCGCGGTACACAGGCCTCTCACCGCAGTGGCCTCTCCCATTGCAGAGCACGGGCTCTAGGCACATGGGCTTCAGTAGTTGTGGCTCGCGGGCTCCAGAGCTCGAGCTCAGCAGTTGTGGCGCATGGGCCCAGCCGCTCCGCGGCATGTGGGATCTTCCCGGGCCAGGGCTCGAACCCGTGTCCACTGCATTGGCAGACAGACTCCCAACCGCTGCACCACCAGGGAAACCCCAAGCATAGTAATCTTTTGAAGGTGTGTCCTAAAACATCTTCTGAATCCTGTATTTTTACGGATTCAAACTCAGGTCTTCACTTGTAGTTTTTTGTTCGGTGGTCTTATAACCCTGAGCCTAATTCATTAGTTATCACCAGTAATGTAATATCCCATCCCTAAACCATTTACTTCTAGCTGATGCCAAAAGTGCGGCCTCTGTGCACCAGTGCCAAATCGAGTCTCGGAGACAAAGTTTTGGGTGAAGTAGAAAAGAATTGCTTTGCCAGGCAAAGGGAGACACGTGGGTTCATGCCCCAGAAAACTGTGTGTCCCAACCTGGAAGGCTTTGGTGAGGATTCTTATAGCAGTGGTTCAAGGGTGGGGTTGCTGAGAAGAATTAGGGTGTGTGCAGGGCATGCACTCCTTTAGCTGGCCTCAGGTCATGGAGGCTGAACAGAAAGGCTCCCATGCCCAGGAGCCCCATAGGGTCCTGCTTGGTTTCATAGGTGCACCATAGCCAAGTCTGATGTGAAAACGTGCTTGTCTCTTGAAATGATGAGGTGATATGAGGGTGCATTTGGTCTCACACCAGCGCTCCGTCTCCACTGTAAGAACAGCTGGATGTAACTCTATAGAAGTAGGTTCTGTAGCGTATCTGTATCTAAAATGTGATGTCAGGAGCATGTAAATAAGAAGTTCCATGAGTCAGTCATTGTTTCTAAAAATAAGGTTTTTAAAAAACATACAACTCCACAGATGGCAGAGCACTTCCAAACATTTTTATCTCAATCCAACATCATTTTTGTAAGCTATTAATATCTACATTTACATAAGATGAAACTAAGGATGAGATATTAATATCACCCAGACCTCATTCTCACTCCAGCCCTCTTCTTACTTCATCATCTTGTGTCAAGCCTAAAATAAAGGTTCTCTTTGAAGCAAATGAAGAATCTTTGAAAAGAGCCTAATAAGCTAGACAGTGGGTGGTAGATTTAGAGAGAATATTGGTGGGTGGGAAAATGCACCCCTCATGAAAGTTCAAAGGAGAACAGTTGTACAGCTAGCATCATAAGATACGTTGCATAAAGCTGAGCAGGATTTAAAGACATTTAAACATTCAGGAAAGACTGGACCACTTTGGGGGTCGGGGGGTGGTTCTTTTAATTTTAAAGGAAAGTTTGCTCCTTTTCACTCAGTGCTGGAAGTCTTGGCTTTACCTCGTGTCAGCTTCTCAGGAAGCCCCCGACAGCTCTCGCTCAGCTGGCCCTTGTCGACTGAAAAAAAAAAATACACAATGTGAGAGTTGTGAGTTAAGTTATATTTGGGGCAAAATGAGGACTGTAGCCCGGGAGGCAGCATTTCAGACAGCTCTGAGAAATTGCTCTGAAGAGGTGGGAGGTGGGGAGGTCAATATACATGTGATTTTGGTGAAGGGGGAGCGCATGCAATCAGGCACATATTTTTTGCAGAAGTTTACTGCTAGTCACAAGGAGCAGACGTCACCGTAAAGGATTTTAGTGCTTTTCTAGATCCGAGGAGATGCAAGAATTGGGCTCATAAAATCTTCTCCTGAAAATATCTAACTGTCTGAAGACCCGTCCTTGCCAGTTTTCCTAGAGCACAGAGTACCTCATTCCTGGTCTCCACCCTGAACTCCTTTCAGGGGGTGTTGAAGGTCAGCAGCTGCAGTGGCTTATAATCTGATCCTTGTAGAGGTAGATGGCAAGTGCCAATTTGTAGGTGACACCCTCAGCCTAAGAGTCGCTGATGGTTTGAGAGCCTGAAGGGGTTTGCCGTTGTCAGAGTTTATCTTAAAGTACTTTCACCCTTTTGACATCTACATTTTCTCCTGCAAATCAAAACCTGATTAGATAAAGCCCTAAATACACTCTTTGCTTAAAAATAAAAGAAAGAGGTGACCCTGCTGAATTTTACCAGGGCCCTGTCTGTACTCCTGGAAAACAGAAACCACGAAGATAATTCACCCACCCTTTTGTGTTCTAGGAATGATTTACTACCAGGAACCGTCCTTCCCCATGTGACTTAGACAAGACTTACAAGTCCCCCACCACTCCCCTTGTTTACCTGTGACAGGGTCAGTCACGGACCCTCCAATTCCCACTCTTTGCCTTATAAATGATTTGAACTCCATCCCCACCGGCCAATCTGGACAAAACACCTGCTACCCTGACTTGACCAAACTTAACCAAAGTTAAGCTTCTCTCCATTGCCAGACCCCTGAATTTTGACCCATTCTCACGTAGCCAGCACACAGCCCCTCCTGAGGATAAGCTGACCTCAGGGTAAACAAGCTCTGATCTACTGTCCTATCCACCTCCCCACATCTTTCCAGCCTTGATCATCCCTCTCTATAAAAGAAAAGCCCTTTTCTGCCCGGTCTTTGAACACTCACAGGTCTTATGATCAGAGAGGTCTCCCAGTTGCAGTAGTCCTTTCAACTAAAGCTATCCTTGCCTGAATCCAGATAGTTTTTTATTTGATAAAGACAATAAGGAAGCAGAGGATTCCACCTGGGAGTCCCTCCACGTGCTGTACTACAGTTCTCACTTTCCAAGATCGTTCGCGGCAAAATTTACTCTGTGTTTACTTCCCTTTAAGCAACGTACAATCTTTGGTATTGCAGAATAGCTTTCAGGAAGGCGTTTGAATTCTTCCTCTAACCAAAGCACCATTTGAAAAACAAAATGAAAAGGAGTCATTTTGCTTAGGTTAGTATTTCACGTACACTTGAGACTAGATTGCTGCTCAAACACAAAGGGATTTCCTAACTTTGTAGTTATAGCTCCAAATCACAAGCGTCAGAGATAACTATACTCAAATGTAACTACAAAAGCAACTTCCACCCCCCAATATTTATTTTTATTCTCTCTCGCTTTGTCTATTTTAGAGCTGGCTTTCCCAGCATTAACTAGAGACGTTGAGAATTTGCTGTAAGGTACCTCCTTCTCAGCTGTGTCCAGTCAGTCACCTTGTTTTGTTATTGTTTCTAAGGAATAAATAGTCCACAAAAAATATGGGTTTTAAGGAGTGCTATGTCATTTAAAAATAATACATGGGAAGTCAGTTTTAATTCTATTAGGACACCCAGGCTGTTGATTAACTCTATCAAACATGTATTCTACTTTGTGTACCACTTAATCCAAGGACCTTAATTTAACCAGTTGTATGATCAGGTCTGTAGTAGTGAAGCACGGAATATTTTCTCAGTCCTAAATATTCTAGTATATAACTTAGAAGTTATATGCTAGGATTTACAAAGTATTGAAGAAGTTGTCCCATAGTATTTTTTTTTTTTTTTTTGTCCCATAGTATTTTGTATACTGGCTACAAGCCGTTAAGTCCCAAGTTGTTTACCAATAGAAGTGACTTCTTTTCTCTAATTTTTTCATGAGCTTGGGATATCCAAAGAGCAGGACTTTTAAACCAAAACGTCTGAATGATCTTCCTTCACACAGGAAGATATGAAACAAAAGCTACAAAATAAAAACAACCAACTTAAAACAGTTCATGTCCATTAGGTCTTCACTTCTCAGATGGAGTAGTGAACAGAGTGTAATTCTCCAGGGAGCCACAGTTTGCGCATTTATTCATTTAGTAAAGATGTTTGGTCTATACTGGGCACCTGTAATTTTAGATTTCCAACAATTCTGGAAACGTTCCCTCACTTCAAGCCTGCATCATCTTTATTTTGCATGCTCATGTTAACCATCTAATGAGTCTCCTTCCAGCTATCTTATGACCTTCAGATACATCCTCCCCACAGCATGGAGAATGACCTATCTCAGGAGCTGCAGTGGCGCAGTCGGTATAGCGTGTGGTACTTATATAACGTGACCTATCTCAGATGCAAGTATGACCATGAACCACTCTTTAGAACATATTAATGTCCAAGCACCTTAAAATTACCTATAAGGGCTTTCATAGTTGGACTTCTGCCTAAATCTCTACCTTTAACCCTTCCCCCTATCTGTTCTCTTCCGTGGAATCACAGAACTGCTGACAACTCCCACTCCCACGCCAGTTCCCGCACTGCAGACATATCCACGCTCTACTTTATACTTCCTTCCTATTGTTGCTACTGCCTTGCATGCCTTCACCTGCTTCAAGTCTCAGCAAAGGCATTGTCTCTAGATAAGCCACCTTGAACCTTGTATCTCTATTCCCTACTAGATGGTTATTTATTGTTCCTTGAACCTGGCATGTAGTAGCAACACAATAAATAATTATTGAATAAAATAAATAAAGCCTGTTTCTACAAAGAGGATTTAAGAGCTGTCCTCTTAGAGGAAACAGATGTGAAGAAGTAACTACAGTTCAGAGTGCTAAAGATACATTAGAAAATTCTACAGAGTGCTAAGGGAGCAGCCTAGAGAGCTTTTTTTTTTTTAGAGAGCTTTTTATTTTTTATTTTATTTTATTTTTTTGCGGTATGCGGGCCTCTCACTGTTGTGGCCTCTCCCATTGCGGAGCATAGGCTCCGGACGCGCAGGCTCAGCGGCCACGGCTCACGGGCCCAGCCGCTACGCGGCATGTGGGATCCTCCCGGACCGGGGCACGAACCCACGCCCGCTGCATCGGCAGGCGGACTCTCAACCACTGCGCCACCAGGGAAGCCCCTAGAGAGCTTTTTAAAATGGAATGGTTCCCCATCTTGAGTGGTTCCCTGGTGGCCCTGATGGAAATTCAGGACACAAATTTGGTCAAGATTTCACCAAGGATTTTTCAGTATGAAAGTAGTAGTTCTATATGTTTCTGAACTGTGAAGAGATCTTTGAACCAGAAAGCAGATTTTATTTGCCTTTTGAAAAGAGCCTCAGGTCTCTTTCTTATTTTGTAATTGATGAGCAACAACTATTAAATTTCATTCGTTCATTTAAGAAACATCTGACAAGGGCCTATTATGAAATACTGTGCTAAGTGCTGGGGATTAAGCAACGAACAAGACAGACTCCATCCTGCTCTTCTGAGGTTTACTTGTAGGCAAAACAGAGAGTAACAAGTAAATCAATACAGAAATCAAGGATTATACGACTGTTGTTTGAGATACATCAGGTTGAGAGCAGAGACCTACTTTAGAGAAGGTGGTCAAGAAAGGGTACTTGGTGCTAGTTTCACTTAAGCCTTGAAGGATGAAAACTAGCCAGCCAGCTGAGGGGTTGGGGGACAAGGCTCCAGGCTGAGATAAGCAGAAAGGGCAAAGGTCCAAAACTGAGCCGGAGCCAGGCACTGTTCCAGACTCTGGGCTGAGCATCCAGGTGGGGTGGGAATGAGGCTGATAAAATCAAAATGTATAGTCTGAGTGCAGGCAGGGTAGAGTTCTATGAAGAAAAGTAAAAGCAGGGTATGCAGACAGAGTGGCAAGAGGCAGCTGTCTTAGGTAGGGTGGTCAGGGAAGGCCTTTCCATGGAGGTGGCTTTTGGGCACGGGGCTGATTTTACTTATAATTTACTTATAACTCACGTTTAAATTGCTTATGGCAAATCTAGAATGTTCAAAATGTATCAACCGTCTTTGTGATTGATTTCTGTATTCATTTGGAAACCAGTGTTCCCAAGCAGTCTAAATGGCAAGCAAGCCTTCTAAGAACACAGCTGGATTTTAAGTGGAAAGCCACCTTCGAGTTGGTCTTTTCCAACTCTAACACCAAACATTTGCTGTGATTCAAATCTGGTAAAAGCCACCTCATCAAACAGTTCTGTAAAATTGCTGGCATTGCTCACCACCATAGGGACCCCAGCCTGACAGTGGAATGTGGAAGTTGCAGAGGAAGGGGCTCCGAGAGAAGAGCATGGAGGTGCCTGTTGGCCCGGAAGGCTGAGGCTCGCCAGCTCACGTCAAGCTTCTCTCATTACAAAGGGTCACGGGGAGGTTATAGCCCCAGTTACAGTCCTGTTGGGGAGGTGCTGACGGTGTGATCAACAGCCCCTCCTCATAGCTAGAGTTAATCACTCACTGACCGACTGGAAAATCAATGGCGGCCTACTCTCTCCCCCTCCACTCTGCCTATGTTGGTCCAGCCTCCTTCCTTCGCTCCCTGCGGTGAACAGGCGTCAGGAAGGGGATTCTCTGGGACTCTTGTCCCTTCCTGCTCAAAGACTGGCTCTACAGGAGGACAGTCATCTAACTCCAGGGGAGGAGAACCCATTCTTCTCTGCCTGGGAGAAACCTTGTAATGAAGATACCGTGTCAAAGATGAGAAGGAAGCAGCAAAGACAGGAGATAAGGGGGGAGAAAAAAAGACAGTCTTTCGGAGGAAAGACATGATTGCAGCCAAATGAAAAGGAAACTTGATTTTCGGAGATGATGGGCTAGAGAATATTTACATGTCTCCAACCCCTTGTCAAATGCGCTGTAATCTTAGTTTTTAGAATATTTTCCTTTCAGGAGGTGGTGAGTTACATTTTTTTTCGGTTGCACTCTAAAAGTCGGTGTCATTAAGTTTACCCCAAACAGGCCCTGTCATAGGGCTTACTAGACCAGCGGTCTTTTGGCAGGGAGGCTGAGGAATCAGGATGCTGGTGCCCTGGACCAGAACTGAGAATGGTAAGCTCTCACCTTGGGCCTGACCAGGTGTATGTCGGGACCTTGGCTTGTCAGAAATGTGTTACCAACAGGAGGAATTCAATTCCAGGGCCCTCTGGCTGAGAGGTTTCATTCCCGAGTTGTGAGAGCCTCCACCTGAACTTCACGGCCATGCAAAAGAGATTGTCACAAGGTTTATACGCTTCCCAGGAGGGAGGTTAAATCTCAGACCAGGGCCCGTTACTTTCCCAAGTGAGAGGTGAAGTCGGGGTTCCTGGTGGTGGTGAAGGAGAGTAGTGCTGTCATGACAGTGTGGATCCTAACTTTTCCTGCAGTGTCTCTGATTTCCTTTCGGAAGGAAGAGAAGTGATAACCAGGAAAGGTGAGGAGTATTGGGGGTACTGATAGACATACAGCTGATTGAAGGGGTTATGGAAATAGTATACTCAGGTCTCTAGAATTTAGACCCACATTGGCACACAGAGTTGGTAGCCACCCCTGTTCACGGTCATCATGTTGACAGTCGTTCAAAATGACTGGGAAATTGGCTTTGCCAAGGGTTGATAGCCCAGCCTTTGACGCCAACCTGAGAATGGAAATGGATGTTGTGTAAAGTCATATGAGAGTCCGTTTGGCTGTTCCTCCAATGAGTTGAGTAGATACATATCCAGGGCGCCTTCGCCGACAACCAGCATCGTCTGCGTGGTCATAAGTGAATTTTCTTTCCTACATCCTGTGATTATGGCTCCCGTAATTTTGTTAGCCTGCATATTGAGTTTTTATTCTTATGCATTTCCTCAGCTCTCCATTTCCTCCCCAGCCTCTTAACTGGTCATTTTGTTTGCTCATGGACTGCTGTGTGACAGAGCATCTCCCCCCCTTCACATACGTGCAGACGTTCTGGCACAAGGAAATGCAGCCAGCAATACCAGCCTTTAGAGACAGAGAACACCTAGACCGGAAGGATTGGGGACAATTATCTGCCGTTCTTATCACCAGCTGGTTCAATGTTAAGTTACTTGCCAAGTAAGAGAAGGGATAAGATCTGGCGTGTGTGAAGGGGACCAAATCCAGACAGACGGAAGGCCCCTAACCCTGGAACTACTTCAAACCAGGGTCATCAGGACGAGTGCTTCTCTGACATTGCTTTCACAATGAGAAATGCTTTTAATTCCCTGGGGTTACAGTAAGAGTTGTGTGAGCCTGCCTGCAAATCCAGCTTTCTTTCTATGTAGTACAGCTGACTGGTCACTCGGAAGGCATGCCACGGAGATGTGGTTGATGGTCATTCAGAGCTTGGGTGGATGCAGTTGAGTGGCTTGACTCCGTAAAGTCTTTAATCCTTCCAGATATAAATCTTTTTTATTTCTCCTGAGTGACCACCACCCAAATCTTTTCTGAGTTCTATATGATTGTAAACCGGAGGCCAAGGTGAAATGACCCAACTCTTACTGAATGTGTAAGGAGAGCCTGTGATGGCCTGAAAAACTAGGTGTGGAATGTCCATGACCCTTAGCCTAACATCAGTATCGGGTGGTTCATGGTTCATCAGGTCAGCATGACGCCCGCTCCGACTTTACACCACGTCCAGAGACTTTCTCATACACAGACACTTCCGTAGAAAGACAGGAGAGTGCAGCGTGGTCCTGTTCTCCCTTGTCTCAAGGTAATTCAAGCCTAGACGTTCTCTAAGGTGAGATGTATTTCAGGATGTACTGAGCCTGAATCCCATTTTAAAGATGTCTGTGCTTTTTCCAGTGGAATTTTTTTTTTCCAGAAAATTATGAGACACATTACAAAATCCCAAATCGTTTAGTTCTACAGAGCTGTTGTTCTTTTGTTGTGGGTTTGGGTTTTTGTTGATGGCGAAGGTGGGAAAGACAGGTTAAAACATTTTGTTTTGTTTTGTTTTGTTTTGATGACCATCGTTTTTAAGACAAATGCTTTCTCAGTCTTTATGGAGAAACACAAGTTTACTTGGGTACCACTAGAATGACCCGAGCTTTAAAAAAGGTCTGGGCAGCTGTTCCTTATACCATCCTCATAAGTTTTTCCCTCCGTGAGGTACAAATAGCTGCGGTCATAGAACATGGGTGATAAAATGGTGGGAACATTTGTAAAATACGGTGAAACAGGGAAGTTGGCCTAGGGTTGCTCAATTGAGTTATTTTTTCTTAAATCACCAGGAATCAGGATATGTACAGGAAAATGTCTTGGGAAAATTTACAGGTCATAAATTTATTATTTAAATGTAACCTACCGGTATCCCCTTCTTCTTGCATCTACGCAGAAAAATAAGAGAGCGACTTCCCAGGGAGGGTCCTTTGAAGGTGGGGAAGAGTGTTTTCCTGAATTACTGCCAGAGCATAGCTCATTTATAACACACATCACGTTTAGGCTGCTGTTAGCAATGTTGGTTTTTAACATCTCAGTGGCTCCCAAGGTGACGTATGTATAAGCAAGTGAGGACAGATCAATCGAGCAGCAGCTCGTTATTGACGCATGTGCTGAAAAATCTCTAGCTTGCTGTTGCTAAAGACAAGAGGGTTGGGGAGAATGATAGCTCGTTTTGGAGGCTAATATTAGAAATGGTTAGTATTAAAAATGGTACCGGGCTTCCCTGGTGGCGCAGTGGTTGAGAGTCCGCCTACGGATGCAGGGGACACGGGTTCGTGCCCCGGTCCGGGAAGATCCCACATGCCGCGGAGCGGCTGGTCCCGTGAGCCATGGCCGCTAAGCCTGCGCGTCCAGAGCCTGTACTCCGCAACAGGAGAGGCCACGACAGTGAGAGGCCCGTGTACCGCAAAAAA
>NW_020175039.1:2214508-2250954 GCF_003031525.2 Neophocaena asiaeorientalis asiaeorientalis | reverse complement strand
GAGCTGCTTCTTTAAACCAAACGGCCAGCCCTGTACCCTGAAGCAGGGCTCACTACATTATGGCCTTCAGGTCAAATCCAGCCTACCACCTGTTTTAAAAAATAAAGTTTTACTAGAACATGGCCACACCCATTCATTTACATACCGTCTGGGGCAGCTTTCCCACTGGATAACCTATGGTTCTGTTCTGTCCTGGATCATCCTAGTTTCAGCATGAAGAGTCCCACATCCCAAGCCAAAAGGGAGGGCTGGTCACCCTGTTCTGTGTTGCAAAGACAGAGCTGAATGCTTACAACAGAGACTTAATGGGCCACAAAGCCCTAAATGTTTATTACCGGGCCCTTTTCCCAAAAAAAAAAAAAAAAAAAAAAAAAAAAATGGATAGAAGGGCATAAAAAGTTAGAGTACTCTGTCTTATTTTGAAACTTGATGTTAAATGATACATAATTGATTTATTTCTAGTTGAAGAAAAGATGCCCATTCAAAGGACATCACTTAGAGCATCGCTTTGCCCTAATCACCTACTCTGGAACATTCTGCTTTGGGGAGGCCTAGGAAAATTTTGAGACTTTTTTTTTGGATTCTGGTAAAAAAGATCTCTGTTCAGACCGAATAACCCATTAAAAAATAAGCAAAAAAAAAAAGACAAAAAAGGATGAGAGTCAAGAGCATGACTGTGCAGTACAATGAGGACAGTCAGGAAGTCCTTCTGTTATAGCAAAAGCTATATAGTGAAATGTTGAATCATACATTTTATTAAATATGTTATGATAGATTTCAAACGCCTTAGGGCTGAAATAATATGAAGAGAGGAGAAGGCTGGTGGTGAATTCTTGTTTTATTTTAAGTGTTAAGAGCGTAGATTTATATTGGTTCACTTATCTTCAGTACTCAAGTCTACCTTCAAGAGAGATGTGAGGCTAGCTGTTCTGGGACTGTTCCCACTGGAAGCTGACAGAGGGCTCAGTCCCTGGTTGTTTCAGATCAATGTGTAAATTACAGACCACCGGGGGTTTTTTTGTTGTTGTTTAGTTCTGGGGTTTTTTGGTGATTACAGAGTGCGGGATTATAATGTCAATTTTATGTGTCCCCATGGGTTTTATTTCCTCATCTGTGCCCCCAGTGTGGATTTTATTGTTAGTACCAATGGTACACAACAAAGGAAGACTCTTAAGTCCCCCCTTTGTCACCACTCCTGATGGCACCTGTATAGAGAGGATGGAAGATTCTTGGCATATTGGGGGTAGAATTGAGGCAGGGATTCTGCCGTGGCTGAGAGCCTCTCTCTGCCCCTCATGCCTTTGAAGGGGAGGACAGTCCAGGACTCTGACTCCTTAAAGGCCGTGTGGACTGTCAGGTCCCCCATGCAGTTGCTCTGGCCAGATTCATGGTCATACTGAGGAATATGTTTGATGACGTGCTTGTTGAGGACAATACCCACACCAGCATCAAAATCTGAGACTATATTTAATTGACATGTGTACTTAAATGCCTTTGTGTGTGTGTGTGGCTGTGGCCTAGGCTGGCTGGCTGGCTGGGTTACCCACAAAGACCTGTGGCAGCACACTTGGAGATGGGAATAGTTTGTGGTTTTAATCAGATAAGAAAGTTGAACATGGCATGTGGCTAATGTCTATTGCATTTGTGCTTTCAGGGGTCTGTAAAAATAAAGGTTTTGATCTTTCAGTATTATTTTGCAGTTATATTTTTCTAGAGTCAGCAAGACTGACAACTAATATACTTAGATATGACCCAGCAATCCCACTACTGGGCATATACCCAGAAAAAAACATAATTCAAAAAGACACGTGCACCCCAGTGTTCATTGCAGCACTATTTACGATGGCCATGTCATTCGAAGCAACCTAAATGCCTGTCGACAGATGAATGGATAAAGAAGACGTGGCATATATATACAGTGGAATATTACTCAGCCATAAAAAGGAACGAAATTGGGTCATTTGTAGAGATGTGGATGAACCTAGAGACTGTCATACAGAGTGAAATAAGTCAGAAAGAGAAAAACAAATATCGTATATTAACGCACATACGTGGAATCTAGAAAAATGGTACAGATGAACTGGTTTGCAGGGCAGAAATAGAGACACAGATGTAGAGAACAAACGTATGGACACCAATGGAAAGCGGGGGGTAGGGGTGGTGTGATGAATTGGGAGATTGAGATTGACATGTATACACTGATGTGTATAAAATAGGTAACTAATAAGAACCTGCTGTATAAAAGTAAATAAAATTGAACAAATATATATTAGAAATGTGAGGGAGGATTCTAATAGTAAGTTTACTTAGCAGTGATTACATTGTTATCTGAAGCAAGGCTTATTTGTTTTTGCATGAAAAACTCCAATGGCACACAAGGCACCCACCCCAGCCCTCAGTTCTAACCCGCAGTGGATCCAGTATCCACAGTTCCTCATGTAACCTACATGCATTTACTTATAAATACATTTTAAAAATTACAGATGGGATCAAAATATACTCTTACTGCCTCTTGCGTTTTTCATTTAACAGTATATCTCACAATGTTTTATTAGCAGTTGTATAATTTAACTGGTGTCCTGTCGTGAACATTGAGAGTTGTTTCCAGGTTTTTGTGGTTGGTTAGCTGTCTGAAGGAAGGTGGGCTTATGCATGATTTTAACTTTTGTATGCTCTACATTTCCTAAGACTGAAGACACCAATTCCCTCAATGGGCATCATTTTGGATGTCACATCTATCCAGTAGTGAGTAAAGGACACTGGTCCCAGGCTTCTGCTGGACTGTTACTGGTGGAATGGTGTGGATAAGAATTTAGCAATTGTCTCATCAGATGTGACATCTTAATCTCTTAGCCCCAAGGGCAGCCAGGTGGCCTCTAGTGAGTGTTACATGGGTATAATGGGTTAGGATCACAGAATTTGGGTTCTTTAAAAATAAGTATCTGGTCTCAGTAATAATTGTCATGCCAGGTTGGGGGAGGGGGGGCGTGGTGAAAAGACCATAGGATTTGGCCTCAGAGTGAAATTCAAGCCCAGCTTCTCTACACGCATTGTATTTTCTCTAGGAGGACGTTCACCTTCTTTAAGCCTCAATTTCCTCATCTGTAAAACAGGAAGGATGTGAATATTAATGTCTATGAAAATACACTTAAAAAGTCACTGCACAAATATTAGAGTTATTATTTAACCCAAGTCCTCCTTAATAACGAAAAGAAACCTCAACTGTTTTAAAGTAACTTTCCTAAAGATATACATGCATACACCTATGAATTAATTACTAATCTTTGTACCTTTAGTGTTTGTCTTCAAAAATTTCAGACTCAGATCTGAGCTTGAAAAAAATGGAGCATTAGAAAGAACAGGAAAATGTCACTTAATCATTTTATTTTTCTCACCTGCCATTTGTGCTTTCATTATTGTATCTCCATTTTTACAGAACCTGGAATATGTCAAGACTGGTTTGCTGCAAGTCTTCCGTGATTTACGGTGTTTGCTCTGTAGTTTCTTTGTTTTGGTGTTTCAGGCGTGGAATGAAATTTTATTAGTTTGAAATTACACCTGCTTGTCCAAGTGACTCACCATCACGCCACCCTCTACAAACACACACAAACCCACATGACATGCACTATAGAAGGGCTGTGAATTTTAAAAAGTAAATAAAAATAATGCCACAAGTAGGAGAGGATATTCACCAATTGAAAACAACTTTTTATACTGGATGGTAAGCAGTAGTCTCTAGAATGTTCCCAAATAACCATAACAAAGACCTGCTTTTAATTCACTCCCTAAAGCCAAATAGGAGACCCCAGAGCAGTGGTATTCTAGGGAGGAAAAAAAAGACTGAACACTGAATAAACAAAAACACACACAGGCTAATGCAGTCGGTCTTTTTTTTGTAAGACTGTTGATCTGAAAAGCCTCCAGAGATTAAAATTTCTCTTAAAATGAATCCCATACTCATGGGTTTGAGGAGGTAGATTTTCGGCAGCTTTCTCTGTGTCATGTGTGGTCGCCACCTCAGTGCCCTGTAGAACTGGGGTTTGGAGCAGAGGTGGGCAGGACTTTTGAAGAAAATATTAATAGAAGCCATAGCTGCTTCTATTGAATCAGTATTTGAAGGCATTGTTAATAGCACGTGGGAGCAAAAGACTTCAAGGGCACATAGAAGAGGTATTTCAGAACCCATCTTTATGTCTAGTTTATCTTTTTTTCAGTGGGCCACAATTAATATTAACCTTTTTAAAGAATATGATTCAGTGGTTTTAGTATATTCACAAAGTTGTGTAACCATCACCAGTGTCTACCTCCAGAACATTTTCATCTCCCTAAAAAGAAACCCCATATTTACTAGCACTCACTCCCCTTCCCCTACCCCCCCATCCCGCCCTAGACAACCACTAATCTACTTTCCATCTCTGTGGATTTGCCTGTTCCGAACACTTCATATAAATGGAATCATACAATGTTTGTCCATTTCTTGTTTGGCTTCTTTCGCTTAGCACACTATTTTCAAAGTTCATCCTTGTAGCATGTATCAGTACTTCGTTTTTTAGGGTCAAATAATATTTCATTGTAAGGATTTATACCCCATTTTGTTTATGCATTCATCAGTTGATGAACATTTGGGTTGTTTAAACTTTGGGCCTATTGTGAAGGATAATGTTAAGAATCTTACATTCATGTACAAGTTTCTGTGAGGACATAATTTTCGGTGTTCTTGAGTATGTACCTAGGAGTGAGACAGTTTGGTGTCTGATCTTTCTTTATCCAAATTATCATGTTAGTAACCTGAGAAGAAGGGGAATGAGCTTCATTTGGACAGATTAAGAAATGGGATGGGTAGAGAAGCTGTGGTCTTTGGGTTACATCTCATTGTTCTCTAGAATGATGAAACTAATTCCTGACTTTTTAAAAACAAATCCATGGATAGACTATAAATCCCAGTGATTCACAGTGTTTCTGTCCCATGAGACCTGAGGAATACCTTACATCCCTGTTAGTTAATCGCTTGCACTGTGATTTCCCCATGGTGAAGTGGGCTGAGGGTGTAGCCAGAGGGGAGAAAGATGTTAGAGTTTATCATAATTTGTGTGTGTTTGGGGGATGGGGGGGCGGGTGTAATTTGAAAAGAGCCTCTCGGTGCTCCCTCCGTTTTGCAGAGGATTCAGCTTTTATTATAATAACAGTGGAGCCTTCACACGAAGGGATGGGGATGCTTTGGGAGGAGGACAGAGGTGGGAGTGGGGGCAGGCAGCAGTCTCAGAGCGTAAACAATAAATGTATGGCTGTTCTCTAAAATCCCGTGGCTGCTTTACTATTAATGTTATTTCAAGGACCTTCTGTTTCCTAAACTATCTAGGTTTCATTCATCCGGGCGTGAAGACTAAATTCTGTTCATCTGAGCTGTGTTAGACATAGAACAATTGTCATTTTGGATTGTAATAACTAGGAAGGCCCACCACATTAAGAGAAAAAGCACAGTTTTCTCTGCTGGCCCCAAAGAGCCCAACCATCAAGGACAGATCCCAGATTGGAAATTCTTCTAACTTGTGAAGACACATTTCATTTTGACAGAATTGGTTCTCTGGAAAAGCCTTTTGTCTGCTTGGGGTCAACAGTAGACAATCCAGAGAACTGGATTTTCTTTCCACCTATACATTAATTAGGGAAGAAGTAAGCAAGTAGGCTAATTCCTCATCATGAAACGCTCCGGGGCCCCAGCACCATGCAGGGGACCCAGCTAGGGTGCTGAGGCGTTAATGAGCTATAATTGCTTCCTGCCCTGCCTCCCCGTGGATTTTCGCTTTTACACATAGGCCTTGGGGGCCTCAGCCCAAAGGAGCATGATGGATGATGGAACTTAATTTGGTCCCTTTGGGTAGAAGGGCCTTTCAACAATACAGAGCAAAGTCCTCCGTTGAGGGCAAGCCATACTGAGTTAATCATTATACTCTTTTACTGTGAACTAAATGGAGAAATAGTTCTCTTCTGCCATAGTACTCTTTTTAATAGACTTGACTTTTAGAGTAGTTTTAGGTTCACAGCAAAATTGAGCAGGAAGTATAGAGAGTTCCTGTATACCCCCTGCACCCACACATGCATCCCGTCCACCAGAGTGGGACATTTGTTACAACTGAGGATCCTACACTGGCACCCGACGGCCTTAGTTTACATTAGAGTTCACTCTTGGTGTCGTACATTCCATAGGTTTGGACAAATGTGTCATGATGTGTATTCGCCATTAGAGTATCATACAGAATAGTGTCAATGCCCTAAAAATTCTCTGTGTACCACTTACCCATGTCCCCAGCCCCCGGCAATCACTGATCTTTTAACCATCTCCATAGTTTGCTTTTATCAAAATGTCATAGAGATGAATTCATACAGTATGTAGCCTTTCCACATTGGTTTCTTTCACTTGGTAATATGTGTTTAAGATTCTTGCATGTCTTTTCATGGCTTGAAAGCTCATTTCTTTTAGTGCTATGAAGGTGACTGTCTGTGATCCAGGAAACAGGCGCTCGCTCACCAGGTACTGAATCTGCCAGTGCCTTGGTCTTGCACTGCATCTTCCGGAACTGAGAGAAATAACTTCCTGTTTATAAGCCACCCAGTCTGTGGTTGGTTGGTATAGCAGCCCAAGCTGGCTAAGACAACAACTGGCATGTGGGATCTTCCCGGACCGGGGCACGAACCCGTGTCCCCGGCATCGGCAGGCGGACTCTCAATCACTGCTCCACCAGGGAAGCCCAAGACGACAACTTTTTAAGATGTGACTGACATGCAGTAAACTGTACGTACTCAGTTTTATTGAGGTATAATTCACATACGACTCAATTCATTCTTTTAAACCGTATGATTCAATAATTTTTAGTGTATTCACAAAGTTTACACATATTTAAAATGTACAACTTGGCACATTTTGATATAGGTACATACCCTAAAATTATCACCATAATTAAGACAGACATAATTAAAACATAGTTAAGACATAATTAAAACTTCATTACCCAGAAGTTTCCTCATGCCCATTTGTAATTTCTTTCCCTCCTTTCTGGCCACCACTGATCGGCTTTCTATCCTATAGAGTCATTTCTATTTCCAAGAATTTTATATAAACAAAATCATAGAGTGTGTACTTTTGTTTGTTTTTGGCCTGGCTTCTTCATTCAGCATAATTATTTTAAGATTCATCCACGCTGTAGCATGATATCTATAGTTTATTATTTTGTTTTTGCTGCGAAGTATTCAGTTGTATGATTATACCACAATTTGTTTATCTGTTCACCTGTTGATGGGAATTGCCGATTTGAGGCCGTTACAAAGAAGCTGCCGTCAACGCTCATATACAAATCTTTGCGTGACTTACGCTTTCGCTCTTTGAGGGTAAATAGCTAGGATTCGCATGGCTGGGTCATGTGGAAATCATATGTTTTAACTTTTTAAGAAGCTGTCAAACTGCTTTTCCAAAGTGGTTGTATCATTTTGCACCTGCTCCAGTGCTGTAGGAGGGTTCCAGGTACTCCCCATATCCTCCCAACACCTGGTATGGTCAGTTCCTTTCACCTCAGCCATTCTAACTGATGTGTAATGGTGTGCCCCACAATGTAAACTCCGCTGGTCCTAACTGCCTCGGAGGTCCCTCTGCATACCACCCAACATCACTTCTCTAAGTCTTCTCTATTCTTGCGAAGTGGTTGCTTCTCTGTCCACCCCTGATCTTAAACAATCTTCTTTTAACATTCCACGTCAGTGCTCCCGGTGTCTCGGGTTGAACCAAAGTTTCTCTACATATATACATACCCATATAATTCTGTGGATAATGTTTTTCCAAAGCATATTTGCATTATGATGAGATCCTCTGTGTGACTGTTTTCCCCACTCAAGGTTGGAGACCTAATACAGGGCTGGGCCCATCATAGGTTTGCTGTAATGAATGCAAACTGACAGAGACAGGACTTGTCACCCTGTGAGTGGTACTCTTTCCCTACAACCTGAAAAACATAGCTCCACTCTCTCTGGTTTGAAGAGCTCTGTAATTACAGTAATTGCTATTTGAAACTTACTGATCAGAAACAGTGTGCTGCTATGGGAACACTTTTAAATAAAATGAACAATTGTCCTCATTCTTAAAAACATCCTTCAGATATAGAAGGCAAAAGATAAATGAAGTCGAAGAAACTCATGGACTTCAAGGAAATTAAGTTTTGTCTGAATGAGGGTCACACAGTCTGTCTTCACTCTATGATTTTAACGTTTCCTGTCTGAAGATTCTGTGTATTTTTGAGTGAACTAGAGTTAGTCGTAATGCCTGTAATATTCTTTTTGATGTTGATGAGTGGGGAAGGGGCAGGGTTGAGAAACATTTATGTCCTAGCATCTTCTGAGAAATTCTTAGTAGTCAACATCTGCAAGTTTTCCAGCTCCCCAGAAAATAGTCGGTCTGATGTGGTTTTTATAGGTTCACAGGAGGGAGAGGCAGAAACATAAAAGAGTAAGCTGGTTTCCAAAACAGTAGTTTCTGGTAATAAGGGGATGGTAAAGAGGTTAAGTTTCAAAGTCTGATTAGAAATCGCAGCTATGGAATTTGGAGTGATTGTCACTGAGACTTTAAAGCCTGTGGATTTGGCCTGCTGTGCACAGACAGTGGTTCTTGATTTTTTAACCCAGAGCAAAGTGGCAGCAGAGCACAAAAACATATGCAGCGTCTTCTGGGGGATACTGAGTGTGCTGGGATAATGTTCAGAATTCACCGGCAACTAGATGAGTTAAAAGAAAGCACCACAATGTGGGAAACTCTAAAGCAATCTGGCTGACTAATCAAAAGTATTTTGAAATAGTCCTTCATAGTGGGTTTTGTTCCAAAGCCAAGTAACTCCATCCATCACAAGCTAAATAAAGCCCTAGTAAGATCAATGCGATCATGGTAAGATGAGGAGGTTTATAATTAAAGCCCATGACAAAGTGACCTGTGCAAGAATATAGTGTAAAGCCGGCCGTGCTTCTCAAATTCTCATGTGTGCATGAACCACCCGGGAGTCTTGAGAAAATGAGGGTTCCAGGTCCGTAGGTACAGGCTGGGGCCTGAGATTCTGCATCTTAAAACAGCACTCATGTGCTGTGGATGCTGCCTCTCCTCAGACCACACTTTGGGTTGCAAATGCAGAGACTTAAGTGAGTGGGTTGCTTCTCCCTCTTTTATATCATCACGGAAATGTCCTGTGAAGCTCTCTGACAAAGTAAATAAGTCTATTGTTAACAGTCCTATTCATCTCAGGAGGGTATGGAAATCAATTCTGATATCTGTGTTGTACTTCAAGGGAAAAAGAGAAAGGGATTTTTTCATTAATGGCATCATGGAAAAAAAAAATTCAATTGAAAAACTTCCAGATTGAGCTGTGTTGATTTTAGGGTTGAAAATAGTCACGCCGTTTATTTGTATGACGCTCTCGAGTACTGAAAGAAGTTAAACTCTATCCAGTATGTTGCCTGCATACATCAGGAGTAACAGTGGCATTCAAAAAATTTTAAGCCAGAAGTTGCTTTTTTGGTTAAAACTTGAAAAG
Organism: Neophocaena asiaeorientalis asiaeorientalis; assembly: GCF_003031525.2. Classification (NCBI taxonomy): domain Eukaryota; kingdom Metazoa; phylum Chordata; class Mammalia; order Artiodactyla; family Phocoenidae; genus Neophocaena; species Neophocaena asiaeorientalis. The sequence continues at coordinate 2,241,388 of NW_020175039.1, read as the reverse complement.
AAGGGCTGTCTGATTGAGTATTAGATTCTTAGTCCAGGACCATCCCGAAGGTATTACCATGGTAGTTTAAGGCACGTATTTTTTGAAGCCAGACTCTCTGGATTTGAATCCATTGTCTTGCCACTTACTAACTGTGTACAACGGTTTACCCCTCTGTAAAATGGGTCTGCATTCTACAGGTACTATTGGATTAAGTGAGTTAATATTTGTAAAGTTTTAGACCAGTGCTTAGCACACATACCAGCTATACAAATGTTGAATATATGACCAAAATAAGTAAGACATGTGTTAGTGTCATATCTTAGTTGCCCAGTGACCCTCTGGAATCCAGAAGGGCTGTTTCTCTTATTTGTTTAGAAATTTATTTATGTATGTATTTATTTATTTATTTGCTGTATTGGGTCTTTGTTGCCGTGCCCGGACCTTCCCTGGTTGCAGAGAGCAAGGGCTTCCCTTTGTTGTGGTGCGTGAGCCTCTCATGGTGGCTTCTCTTGTTGCGGAGCACGGGCTCCAGGCACGTGGGCTTCAGTAGTTGTGGCACGCAAGCTCAGTAGTTGTGGCACACAGGCTTAGTTGCTCCACAGCATGTGGGATCATTCCGGACCAGGGATCATACCCGTGTCCCCTGCATTGGCAGGCGGATTCTTAACCACTGCGCCACCAGGGAAGTCCCGGCCTGTTTCTCTTCTTAACAACTAAAATGTCTTCCTACAAGACTTCCCCATAGGCCGCTGGGCCAGAGAGAAAGGTGATTTCAGCCAACCAACAGGAAACCTCAAAATAAATTCATAGAACCTAGGAGTTTATTTTGCTCATTTGGTTAGACTTACCTCCATCCTTTGGTTTGGCAGTTGGTGATGTATATTGGCCAGGTGGCCAAGGATGTCTTGAAGTGGCCCCGCCCCTTCTCCCCTCCTGTTGTGAAACTGGAGAAGAGAGTGATTGCTGAGTATGGGATGCCGTCCACCCACGCCATGGCAGCCACTGCCATCTCCTTCACCCTCCTTCTCTCTACCACGGACAGATACCAGGTAAGGCGCAGACTCCACTTCCTCCCGTGTAACACCATCCGTACGATGAGGCAGCAAAGAGTTTCCCTTCAGGATTTTCTTTTTTTGAAGGACTTTGAAGTTTATGAAATAAAGATGGGGAACAAAAATTTACTGAGCAGTGACAAGTTTTTTATAAATGAAGTGACCATATGATTTAGTACCCAAAGCAGGTTGTGCCCAAGAGTGAAAGTGGACACCATTAATAATGACAACAGGGGCTTCCCTGGTGGCGCAGTGGTTGAGACTCCGCCTGCCGATGCAGGGGACATGGGTTCGAGCCCTGGTCTGGGAGGATCCCACATGCCACAGAGCGGCTGGGCCCGTGAGCCACAACTACTGAGCCTGCGCGTCTGGAGCCTGTGCTCCGCAACGAGAGAGGCCACGATAGTGAGAGGCCCACGCACCACGATGAAGAGTGGCCCTGGCTCGCCTCAACTAGAGAAAGCCCTCGCATAGAAACAAAGTCCCAACACAGCAAAAATAAATTAATTAATTAAAAAAAATAATAATGACAACAGCACCACAAACATAACCAGGGTGTGTGGCATCCCGCTTCTGAAAGCATTTTCACCCTGAGCTGCCCAACCAGATGGCACTGAATAGGTGCTCTCATCCTCTGTTTGCAAGAGACTCGAGGCGTTTATGATCCTAGTGAATGATCCTCCAGGGCTGAGATGATTTCACCAAATCCTCCAGCTACATGTCCCAGGGCCCAGGGTGAAATAGTCTGTTCCCAAATTAGCCCCCAAAGATGTCTCTGCCTTTTTTGGGGGCTCACCCGTTAGAAATAATCATTCCATATTTTCTAGAAAGCTGTCTAAATGACAGGTGATTAATAACTGTTGAAAATAGAAGAATTTCACTTAATATCTGCTTAAATGACAGTTATAGTAAGACCTTTCAAAAGCTATACTATTACTGCAATGAAGATTTATTTTTCCTTTCTGAGAACTCTTGCTCTAATTTTGTGCTTAATTTCAGAAATTTTACCTTTTACCCGTTGGAAAATTTAGATTTCATTAACTCTAGCAGCCTTGTATGTAAATGACAGTATTGCTTCTCCTGCCCCTCTAGACCAGAAACCCAGGGATGTTCCATGTTCCAGGTTGTACAAAAATGGGGTGTCAGCCTGATGTGATTGGAAGAGGATAAGATTAGTGTCAGGTCCTGGCTGTACCTGGTCTGCTACCTGGTCACCTGGGGTCAGATCTCAGTTTCCTAAATGGGAAAAGGACAAGTGTATAGTATATCCAACTAGGTATAATCTTTTTTTGTAACTTAAATGTCATGCCAGGATCAAACAATGTCTGAGCTCCCCAGTACTATCGGAATTAATTGAATGCAGACTTCTGAGCTATGGCATATCCCATGCCGTCTGCCCCAGAAGGACATAGTGGGCCCAACACTGACCCCCATCAGGCTGCTGTCAGCATCAAGAGAAGCCTGTGAACATGCTTCTCTTAGGAAAAAAATCAACAAGTGGCGCTGACTGCAGGGAAGCAACAACAATCATTTATATGCTCATTTTAAGGCCACCTGGATCTTCTTAAAAATGTCTTTACAGCTTACGTGATGAAATGATTTTCTTTTCCTTTTTATTTTTTTGGCCACCCCGCTCGGCATGCGGGATGTTAATTCCCCAACCAGGGATCAAACCTGTGCCCCCTGCAGTGGAAGAGCAGAGTCTTAATCACTGGACCGCCAGGGAAGTCCCACAATAGTTTTCTTAAGGCCTGAGTTGTTATGCACTTCTTTCCTATTTAATTTTTTAATAATAAATGTATTCAGCTTGTGGGGTTATTTACTCATGAGTAGCTCTAAAAATGGGTTTATTTATATAAATATGTGTTCAGGAGGATACTAACCTCTAAATTCTGAATGCATGAACTCATTAATTTTCAACACTTTTTCGATTAAAATCAGAGACCCAGTTAATGATAAATCTTAAGAAAAGATGCACAACCCCGTGTTATTATACTCAGATGTTGCATTGGAAAGAACATGCTGGGCTTGTACTCGGAAGATGTGGCTTCTGGTTCAGACTGTGTCGCTACTGGCTGTGTGACCTTGGACAAGTCATTGTACCTCTCTGAGCCCCAGCTCCTGTTGTGAGGGGTGATTGATGGGCAAGCATCTTTGTGCTAAAGTTCAATACTAATGCAACTTATTATCAAGGTTAAGGGTTTCCTCATCTGTGGACTGGGGCTAGCAATAGAACCTATTTCATACGGTTGTGTGAAGATACATGAGATAGTGACCATAAAGCACTTCACATAATATAGACAGTTCTCTATCGTCTTTATCCTTATTACCACAGAAGACCACAGACATCAGTAGTTGAAGCAACTGGATTATAGCTCTGTGTCTAGCTCATAAGCAGGATATTTGTGTGTTCTTTATATGACTCGTCATTAGCCAGATTCCTCCAGCTGTTTTCATTACTCACGAGCAAATGTCAAGATTCAGTGAAGTCTGGACTCTTGCCTTGACATCTGTACAGAAATATGCCCAGTCTTAACATGGGGCCATTGTTCCCAGGCTCCCTCAAGAAGCTGGTTGTTGCCAAGCTTTATCATCACAGCACATGATGGGGAAGTAGCTAGTTGGACTTCCAAATTACAGCACTGTCTATCTACCTTGCCTCTTGGAAATACTGTATATTTCATAAGTTTTAATCTAAAAATAGGTAGAAATAAAAAATTATTTATTCCATTAAAACTTGTAGCACAATAGCTAAGGTCAAGTTTTCTACTGTGTCTTATTTGCATGTCAATATGTTGTGAAACTTCCTTCCAGAACTGTATTCCTAGGCATCTTCCCCTTCTCTTTCCTTAGTTTTCCCATTTTTCAAGTGATTTTAGATCATCAGACTGCTGGTCTAGGGAATATGAGATTGAGACTAGGAGTTAGGGGATCAGAAATCCTATTCCTTTCCACAGCATCAAATTGTATGTGTCTGAACCTGACCTAATGTCCTTGTTTTCTCTTCTCCCCCTGCAGTATCCCTTTGTTTTGGGACTGATGACGGCTGTGGCGTTTTCCACGTTGGTGAGTCTCAGCAGACTTTACACTGGGATGCACACAGTCCTGGTAAGGCTTTGTGGGCAGGTCTTGGGGTGATTATCTGAATAGGAGTGTGGTTAGTATGTGTTTATTAAGTTATTTGCATATGTAATTACGTTTCCCATCGGGCCAATGAATTAAGGAATTATTATCTTCTGGCACATGTATAATAATAGTAATGAATCATAAAATGATATGAAGGAGGCTGAACTGGGCTAGACCCTCATGACTTGGAAGCTAGAATGGTAACAAAGATTCAGGTAGTTTGATTACATGCCGGTTTACCGATGATGCAACAAGAGGTGCAGAAAAACACCCAGGGTCAGGGATGTGAGTGATGGATGAAGTCCTCCACTTGGTCCTCGAAGATGTGGGTGTGAAATTTGGGGGTCTCAGCTGCCCTTGCAGGGTAGGAGTCCCACCAGGTCAAAAGAGCCCAAATCATGAGCTCGCTTCCTTCCATGCTGGCTTTGCGTTGAAAGAGCTGTCCATGTTTTTACCGTATTAGGCATTTTTTTCAGGGCTTCCGTAGTTAGCACAGTTAAAATTACTCAGTTCTATTTCCTGGTGTTCCAGCCAGCTACCCTGGAGTTGCAGAGCATAATGCTGGCCACGGTTTAACTATTTATCATCATAATTGCTACAAGAAAGGTTTCTTTAAAAAGGACTAGGCCCTTGCTTATTGTGTTACTCTGCATGTGAAGCTGAAAAATTATGTTAGCAAAAGACCTCAGAGGGGGCTTCCCTGGTGGCGCAGTGGTTGAGAGTCCGCCTGCCGATGCAGGGGACACGGGTTCGTGCCCCGGTCTGGGAACATCCCACATGCCGCGGAGCGGCTGGGCCCGTGACCCATGGCCACTGAGCCTGTGCGTCTGGAGCCTGTGCTCCCCAACGGGAGAGGCCACAGCAGTGAGAGGCCCGTGTACCGCAAAAAAAAAAAAAAAGAATATGCAGGACCCACAACCCACTGTGCATACACCCACATCTATCTATCTGTCTATACTTGAATATCTTGAGGTGGAGGATGGTACTTTCCTGTTTACTACAGTCTCTCTTCTGCCCCCTTTGTCTAAGGCAGGCTGTGCCCCCAGCATTTGCATATGTGGACACCTGATGGCCCCTGAAGGCATCTGTGTTTATAGCCCCTGCTTTTTCCTCAAGTGCCAACACCAGAAGGTAGGAGGGAGGTCAGAGAACGCAGTAGCATGACAGGTGTTTATTGATCTCCTAGAGGAGGAGAGGGCTGGGCACAGCCCAGTTGTCACCTCCTCAGAGACTCCGCATTGTGAATTGCCCCTGCAGGGTCACTTTTATAAAGCATGAAGTAGCCCTGCACCTCGGCAGGGCTGATCTGAGTTGTAGCTTGAAGGACATGGTCTGCAAAGGTCTCGGCCAGGGAAGCTGCTTGCCCTGGATAGAACCTCTGGAACATCTGGGTCAGCTGCCAGCGTGAGCAGTGGCCCACGTACTCCTTCATGTCTACTCTCCCAGGGCGTATCAGGGCAGGGTCGAGCCTAAGAGAAGAAGGCAGCAAAAGCAGAGTCATGAGCAGCAGTGCCACCAGCACCCCCAAAAATGGTCCTGCTAGGGCTTCCCTGGTGGCGCAGTGGTTGGGAGTCCGCCTGCCGATGCGGGGGACACGGGTTCGTGCCCCGGTCTGGGAACATCCCACATGCCGCGGAGCAGCTGGGCCCGTGAGCCATGGCCGCTGAGCCAGCGCGTCCGGAGCCTGTGTTCCGCAACAGGAGAGGCCACAACAGTGAGAGGCCCGCGTACCGCAAAAAAAAAAAAAAAGACCTCAGAGGGAAAGGCCGGCCTTCACTGGCCCTCTTGTATCTCTTCCTGGTACCTGATGTTGGTCATCCTGGGAAAGGTGGCGGGGGGGGGTGTGGAACGGCAGAAGCCGCAGAGGTGAACAGATTTAGGGAGAGAGTTTGTCAAAATGGGCAGAAGAAGAGAACAGGGAGGAAGTAAACCCGGAGAAAGACGTTTGTGGCTGCATGAGATGCAGAGAGCAACGTAATGCTTTCCTCTTAAGAAAAAAACAAATGATAACTCCAAGGAAAGCGGGGACCTGAGTGGAGTCAGGGCTGGACCCAGGGTGAGGCAAGTCAGGCAGGAAATTGAAGGGGTGCCAAACAACTCCAGAATCAAAAGAAATGATTTTCATGCGATACTTAAAAAATCAAAATCAATGCAGAAACTTTCTGCAAAATATCCCAATCTGAAATAAAGTCCTGCATTTGTGTGACCTTGCTGGTTTTGCCCTACCCTGATCCTGGAGTGCTGCACGGTGCAAGGGGGCCCAGATTTTGAAAATACGACGGGAGCAATTAGGGGTCAGCCTTATTATCTACCTACCAAGACACGTCCCTGCTGTTCCCGTCCCATTGCACAGTGTGTCTCATGGCTTCTAAGACTTAAGGGGAAAGGGGAGAAGAGCATTCTCAATTTGCTACACCGCTGCTCCTCATTATAAAGAGGGTCTCTCCAAATACGTCCACAGACTTAAACATGGAATGAAGCAGAACCCTCTCGGGTGTTTGAGTATTTCTTTTATCTGGGGCTACTTTTTAATTTCCATTGGTTTTAATAAAAAGCGATCTTAGGAACTCAGGTTAAAATTAAAACCAAAGTAAACATGAGAATGTGGAGCTGCAGACATGAATAGAGGGCACAGAAAACCCACCTCAATAAAAATCCAGCTACGTGTCTGTCTTTAGTTTTAAAAGTGGGTTAGGGGGTAGGGAAGCACAAATTTGTGGGGAAGATCGTTTAGACCTCTCTTTGAGATCTAAGGAATGGGTCCCACCACTCATTTTGGAGCATCCGTTCCAGAAAAAACTGGAACAAGGGGCAGTAGCAACTATTCCTCCCACCCCCATCCTGCTCCACCATTGCCGTGCAGGACTCCTTCACACGTATAATTTTGTCTCCTAAAGACCTGAGACCCTCAACTTCCCTGATGGTCTAGTGGTTAAGACTCCACGCTTCCAAAGCGGGGGTGTGGGTTCGATCCCTGGTCGGGGAACTAAGATCCCACGTGCTGCACAGTATGGCGAAAAAATTAAACGAATTAAAAAAAAAAAAAGATCTGACACCCTGACTCAGGCCCAGGTCTGAGTCAGGCTCCACAGCCACAGACATGGCCCAGGGTAGAATGGTACATAATTTCTAGTAGCAAAGGGGAATGGTTAGTTTTAATAGAAAGATGGAGTTGAATTATGGACTGGTTGTCTTTATTTAGCAGCAACTTAATAAGCTTCCGCAGGGTGACAGGCTTGGAGCTAGATCTAGAAGATACTGAGGTAAACAAAACCTACCTCACCTTCCCAGGTGTCCGAATCTATTGATGGAGACAGATGTATGAGCTACTGATTGCTGTCTGTGATGAGTATTATAATTAGCATGGAACAGCTGGATCAGGCCAACTAAGGCGGCGTGCCTCTCCCCTGGACTCTTCACATTCTCTAGGGACTGCCACACACTGGTGGTTCTCAACCTTGGCTGCACGTTCAAATCCCATGGAAAACTTTAAAGAAAATATTTGGGCACGTTTGGACGTCTACGATCATAACAGCAGCATTAGTCACAGCAGCCAAAATGTGGAAGCAACCCAAGTGTCCATTGATGGATGAATGGATAAATAACACGTGACGGATACATGCAACGGAATATTACTCAACCTTGAAAAGGAAGGAAATTCTCACACACACTACAGCATGGAAGAAACTTGAAGACGTCACGCTAAGTGAAATAAACCAATCACCAAAGACAAATACTCTATGATTTTGCTTATGTTCATAAAGACAGAAAATAGAAGGTCGTTCCCAGAACCTGAGGGGAGGGGGAATGAGGAGTTATCATTTAACGGGTACAGAGTTTCAGTTTGGGAAGATGAAAAAGTTCTGGAGGTAGACAGTGGTGACGTTGCCCAACAATGTAAATGTACCTAATACCACTGAACTGTACACTTTAAAACGGTTAAGATGGTAAAATTTATGCTATGTGGGGTTTTTACCACAATAAAAGATACAGTCCTAGGCATTGGTGTTTTTTCAAAGTTCCTCAGTTGATTTCAGTGTGCCGCCAGGGTTGAGAGCCATCTATTAGACTGTCCCTTAGAGCTGGGCCAGGACACAAGCCTGGACAAAAGAAGACTTGGAAGGTGGAAGGAAAGTCGGGGCAGGTGCTGTATAGGCAGCCACTGTGTCCACAGCGTGAACGGCTCTAATTGCACCCAGCTAGGAGGCTCACAGCACACGAGTCATTCAGGTGGCTACCAGCTTCATATAAATGGTTCTCCGTGCGTAAACAGGAAGGACAGTTCACAGAGAGCAGTCATTTGCTTATCTCGCCTGGTAAGAAATCTCTCTTGTCAAAGGTGAGTGGTTTGCTGTGAGATCAGGCTTCTGGACAGGCTCTGGCTGACTCCTGGGCAGGTCTGAGTGAAGCATGGGGAGGCATTGAACCTGCATGTGGTGTCACCATCCGGCCAAACCAGCTCTGGCATTGCTTCTATCTACCGGGACGCCCAAGGGAGAAACTTGGGCGCTGTCCTAGCTCTTCTCTTCCCACACCCATCAGTCAGGTAGTCACCAAGTCAAATTAGTTCTGACTCTTAAAGATGTCTTAAAGCTGTTCTGACACCACTGCCAGGATAGTATTTCCAAATCTGATGATGCTCTTCCGTGCATGGAAACGTTTCTCCATCTCCTGCTGAATGTGAGGAACAACACAGGTGGCCCCAACTGGGGCCTTTGGGGGAATCGACCTTTGAGAGAAGTCAGCACTGTTTATGGCAAAACATGGACATAACACAGGGGCCCTGATGACATTCTTGTACCGTACCTGGGGCCACACTACCTGTAGGCTGGCTGTTCCTTATTGCCCAAGCTGATTTTTATTGAAATTGTACATTTCCCATAGTAAAAAGCATGCTAACCAGTGATTTACAGAAATAGATTTTGGTGTATAATTTCATGTTCTTTTGGTTTGAAAAGTAAACCAATTACAGCCAGCTGAAGGGGCAGGGGAGAGGGTAGAATGTCTTGGAAAGATGGGGTAGCCCGTGGAATCCAACACAGATGGGGCCGAACAGCTAAGCTTCATACGTGTCTTCCTCTCCCTGCAGAGTGCCACGGTGCACAGAACGCGGATCCTAACAACTTCTCTCTCAGATCCAGACCTTCACTCTCAGAGATGAAACTTTGATTGGACTGGGCGTTACCCTTGGGCATGGGAGCCTGGCAGGGAAGCAGGGTTGCAGAGCAGAGACAGGGCCTCAGAAGCCACCCCTGTGGGCTGCAAAGGCAGTGCCCAAAGAACAGGAACTGGAAAAACAACCCAGTAAGTAAGTTCACCGTGATTGAGAATGCCCAAACTCAAGTGGTTACCTTGTGCATGAGTCAGGATGCCTTGAATGCAAATAACAGAAACCAGCGCAAACTTGTTGAAGCTGGAAAGGAAATACACTGGTTTTTTTTTTGTTTTTTTTTTTTTTGCGGTACACGGGCCTCTCACTGCTGTGGCCTCTCCCATTGCGGAGCACAGGCTCCGGACGCGCAGGCTCAGCGGCCGTGGCTCGCGGGCCCAGCCGCTCCGCGGCACGTGGGATCTTCCCGGACCGGGGCACGAACTCGCGTCCCCTGCATCGGCAGGTGGACTCTCAACCACTGCGCCACCAGGGAAGCCCCACACTGGTTTTTATAACCACACTGTAGGAAGGGCAGAGGTGCAGGTGGCCACTGGGAGTGTGGGCCTCTGGGTCTAGATCTTTATTGCAAGTCTCCCCCACTCTTTCCCTAGGTTCTTTTCTTTTCTCTGGCAGGCAGATTCTTAACCACTGTGCCACCAGGGAAGCCCACTAGGTCATTTCTGTATCTCTCTACATGGTGGATCCATCCTCTTGGGCTGCCCTGTCTCTGATGCTAGACCCAAGGCTTAAATTCTTTCTGTGTTACTCCTGAAAAGATTCTAGTGGAGACTTTCATTGGCCTAGCCTGGATTATGAGTCTCTTGCTGTACCAGACACTGTCCAAGGGGATCAGGGGATTGTGATTGGACAAGCTGGGCCAGAAGCCAGCCTATGTGAACAGCGGCTGTGATTGGCAGTGACGGTTAGGGTTAGCACTGGCGTGTGAGAGGGCCCCTTCTCCAAAATAAAATGCATCTGTTGCCAGAAGACGGCAGGCAAAGCACCAGCGACATACTTCGTACATTGATATCATTGCATTTTCCTACTGTTTGAAAGACTCAAAAACTGGACGTTATGTTTGTGGGGAAAGGAGGACTAGAGAAAATCAAGAAGGCTGATCATACTATGTTTGTGAAACCTAAAATAAATCAACTTATACAGAATTGATTTTAAGTCTTTTAACTGATAAAGCAATCATCCCTAATATATTAACGGTAAAATTAGCCAGAATTTTGTTGTTGTTGTTTGGTTAGTGAATAGTTGTTCCATTATTTTAAACTTGAGTTAGCTGAAATTCTGTTCTTTTTTATTGTCCTTAAATTGCTTGATCTGTGAATAATTATATAGATATTAGGTTTTATTTGCTTACTCATTTTTTTTCCCCCTAAGTATTGCTTTAGTTTTGGTTGGAGTTGGAGAATGTTGAAAAGGTTTCTCAAATATTAAATTATCTGCAGACCATACAAAACTATGTTCTGGCTTTGGACTAGAGCATTTTGGGTGTGTTTTTTCAAGTTCTTTGAAACTACTTTTTTTTTTTAAAAAAAAAACTTACTTCAAACTGCCTTACTTAGAGAGAAAGCGAATTGTAATATAAATTACACCCTACGAAGCTCTACTTTGTTATACCCTGTTGGGTGAGTTAGTTACTGAGATAAGAAGGGAATTTGGTTGTGTTTCTAGGCATCAGTCACCACAATATTATGCATGTTCTTTTCTCTTTACCTTGGAGATAAGTATTTTTACCCTTTCTTTAAAATCGAGGATTATTTCTGGTTTCAAAAGTACTAAGTACTCATGGTAAAACACTCATCCCCTCTTGTTTTTAAAGTTGTTGTTGTGTGTGTGTGTGTGTTTTTAAGACAAAATAAATTGCCATTAGTCAAACCACCATACGAGGAGTTCAGACAGCCAGACAGCCATTTGTTAGGACGACGCAAAGGGAAACTGAAGGCACTTTAGGCTTCTATATTAATTGAACCAAAATTAGGACTTTGCACAATTACCAGCAAGGACTGCTCATGGTTTGTATTCCTAACAACAAACATAGGCAAATTAATTTTGTATCTCCTTTCTCAGTGCCGTCTAAAAAGCCACAGTTGGAGTAACTTTTTCCACCTATTCTGTAAGTGTGAGGCGCATAGACTCCTGGAAACGCCCTCAATCTAGGAGGGGGAGCTGGACTGAGCCTTGAGTGCAGCCCACAGAAGATACGCAGAGACAGAAGTTGGTCAAAGCACCAGAATCACGCAGAATTCGGAGGTCCCTAGGGGCAGTGGGCCAAGCCCTAAAGGGCTGAAAGCAGGCACAGTCTGGTCCTGGGCCAGTTTGCCTCAGACCAGAAGCTACTTATATCCTTCCTCCTGCAGTTGTTGGCCTCTAACATTCTGTGGCCTGGAGCCTCAGAAGCTGCTCCAGGAGGATGTGTTGTCAGACCTGCCAGAGTGTGACAACCAGCAGTTAGTCTGATAGGGGAGGGGAGCCAGTGTCTGGGCAGCCAAGCCAAATGGACTAGGTCTGCAGCTACAGAGATGGTCTCTTGAGGCTGAGTTGGGCAGGTGAGGTGGTGATGGGGAAGCAGGTAGTTTACCTCAGTGAGAATGACACCAAAGTACCTGTATAGCCCAGATTGCTGAAGAGGGAGCCCAGGTCAATGGTTAAGGTCTAGAATGTATTGAGAATGCATTCACTTTTCCCAACTACTCATGAAAAACAAGCACATTCAAATACAGAGCACAGATTTGAGATGCAACACTACCGTGGGTTGTATCTGTGTTCTACATGAGTCCCCTTTACTAATAAAATAAGAGTAAGGGATCAGATTAAACCTTCTGTAGAAGCCAGTCTCCATTTTTCTTTCTTTTCCTAGGTTATTGCTTTTTGGATCATATAGTGTGTTACAGTCTTGAAGGGTGAAGTTTTTCTGTAAGCTTATAATCGTGTGCCTCTTTTTTTTTTTTTTTTTTTTAAAGAAAATTAAATTTATTTCTCACACCAGAAACCAGAGTGGTCCAGACTGGTGGGTCAGCCGGGAATCTGGCTTCTTCCCATCTTGTAATTGTATGCCTCTCTTAATGGAAAAAGCATTGTCTTCAAAATTTGTGAAATCAGCTTTTGTAAATTGAATCATACCTTCCCATTTATTTACATGATTATTTTAAAAAAGATTCTTCGGCCCCTTGGGGAAATATGTACACGCATTTCTGCCATAAATGCTCACTGTTGCTGTGCCATTCCTGAAAACATTGGCACTCACTGGCACCTTATTTTCATTGCAGCTCTCTGAGTTACTCCTAGTTTGTCCCACTAGTGGAACAAAGCGAAAGCGATATGAAATGCTTTGCCGTGATTCAACTAACCACTGAAACCAGAGAATAAAACTTTATTTCTGAACCAAATCCAATCATAGGAAGAAAATTCAGTCTAGTTTCATAAACTATTCACCTTCTTCAGAAGGCAGATGAACCCCTTAGAAAAGAAGAATCCTGCATATTTTATATCAGTAGTTCAAAGCCATGAAGGCAGAAGCAAACCCAACGTGCTAGGGGCGAAGTGACGTTTTGTCTGCCTCAGCCAGGAAGCCTTCTGTATTCTTCATGCTGTTTTTCCAAACAAACATTTGGGAAAATATAAGTGAATATTTATGTAAACATAAAATAGAGAAGGACCTTTCTAGGCATGATATTAAATGTGATAATTCACAAAAGAAAAGATTAGAAGAGCTGATTACATCCATTTTTAAAAAGCTTCTGTATATAAAAAAATATATATATATAAAGTAACAGGCAAAGGATTAATATAATAAAGCAAAAGCCCAGCATACAAACAGACAGGAACAGGCAGTTCCCGAAAGAAAAAATAAAAATGTCCAAAAAATATGAGGTGCCAACTCCACCTGTATGTGCAGGGATATAAAAAAAAGTCATAAAACAAGTACAAATAAAAATGAGATGTCATTTTAAAATTTTTGCCTGTGAGATTGGTAAAAAATTAAAAGATGGCAATCGATGTTGATAAGGGATTGAGTGCTGGGATATTCTCATAAGGGACTTTTTCATGTAATATGTATCAAAAGCAGTAAAATGTATGATGCCTACCGTTTGACCTAGGAATTCCTTGAGAATTTCTCCTGAAGAGCAATTGAACAAATACATACATTTGCATGAGGTTAGAGTGTTATTTAAAACAGTAAAACATGGAAGACGACTAAACGTGCAACAGTAAGGAACTGCCAGATTAAATTAATTTAATATCAGGATATGGAACAATATTCAGCTGTTGAACATGATGTAATTAAATATTTGTCGATACAGCAGTTTTGTTTATAACCTCTAAAAATTGGAAACAGTACAGATGCCCTTCAACCGGTGAACTGATCAACAGACCTTGGTACATCCACACGATGGATTAGACTCCACAATAACGAGGAACAAACTACTGTTTCCTGTAATATGTTGGATGGTCCTGTCTTGTTTTTTCTTATAAGCTTATTGAGATATTATTGATATATAACATATGTAAGTTTAAGGTGTATAATATGATAATTAGGTATACATATATATTGCAGAATGGTAACCAAAAAAGTTAATTAACACCCCTAGCCCCTCACATAATTACCTTTTTTGTGTGTGTGCTGGTGATAACATTTAAGATCTACTCTCTTACAACTTTCAATTGTATAATACAGTTTGTTAATTATAGACATGATGCTGTTCATTAGATTCCCCAGAACTTATTCATCTTATAGCTAGAAGTTTGTACCCTTTGATCAACATCTCCCCATTTGCCCCACCTCCCAGCCTCAGGCAACCACCATTCTACTGTCTCTATGAGTCTGGCTTTTTTAGATTTCACTTATAAGTGAGATCATGTAGTATTTGTCTTTCTCTGTCTGACTTATTTCACTTAGCATAAATGCCTGTAAGGTCCATCAGTGTAGTTGGAAAAGGAAGGCTTTCCTTCTTTATTATATATATTTTTTATATATATTCATATATATATGATGGTTCTCTTTCGAATTATGCTAAGTGAAAGAAGCCAGAATCAAAAGGCTACATATTATATGATTAATTTATATTATGTCAGGAAAAGGCAGAATTATGGTGATGGAGAAAATATCAGTGGTTGCCCGGAGTTACGGTGGTGGCAGGGCTTGCCTGGAAAGGACCAGCGAAAGAGTTTTGGGGGTGATGATACCATTGTTCCATATCCTGATGGCTGTGGTTGTTACCTAAGTCTATACATTTGTCGAAACTCATAGAACTGTAAATGAAAAAAAAAGAATTTTAGTGTATGTAAATTTAAAAATTAAATTATACTCTTAAATATAAGAAAAGGCAGAGGGGTCTGGGGAGAGAGGGAGAGAAGTAGAACTTGTAGAAAAATAAAGGCTAAAAAGACTCCAATTTTAAGGGAAAAAAAACTGTAACACAAAAATCTGCTACAATATATCACTGAATGAGGAAAGCAGGGTATTTCTCTCTGGTGCATTTTGCACAACACTCCTGAAAACAGTTGTCCCATGAGATTCCCTGGTGAAAATAAGAGGATTCCTTAAGCAGTTTGTGACAAGTGTTCTGCCCCTCCTCAACCTAATACACAGTCGTATATAAAGGTCCTTAAACATTTGAAATCAAAGAAACCAGTGTAATGTTGCTCACCCAAGGTTCTACCCCATTGAATCCAGTTAAGGAAATTCTGAGTGCTTCCTTTAAAATGCACTGTAGGTCTCTGGCCAACTCTTTATTATTCCCTTGGAGATTTCTGAATTTCAAATTGTTTTCTTTTTCCTGCTTTGTATGTTTCTGGACTCCTCCCTAGCAACTATTGATGGATGCTTGATAAATGCTAATTACACAACAGAATTTTATTTAAAAACAACAAAAGCCCAAGATTCTACATTACAGCAGAAAATAGAATCAACTCTAGGTATGTTAAGCAAAGTGGAATTTAATACAGGAAATGTCACCCAGAAGTCGAAGTGCTGCTGGCGACTTGTCACCACCGTGCTCACCATCTTCCCCTCTGGGCACTCACCAACCAGATGAGCAGATGCTAGGCTGGAGCCTCTGTGACCAGACTTTGTTGCCTCTAGAAAACTAGGAGCTGGATTCCCCAACCTACTGCTGCAATTCAGCTTCCTGTGATGTTGCAGGATCCCAGGAACAGCAGGAGGAAGGTAGCCTCCACCTCTTTTCCACTTTCCAAATTCTGCAAGAATGCATCTAAATGGTGGAACCTGATTTCCAAAGGAGCCGAGGGAATGTAGTTTTTTATCTTTCCCACATCTCAAGTTCAGGGGAGGCAAGAATGGGCACAGGGTGCTAGTTGAAAATTTCCATTGTGCTTCGGGATCCCTTTTCCCATTGTCATCTGGTTTCCTCTAAGCATACTGTGGGAAATTCTGCTTAGGATAATTTCCTAGAAGTGGGCATCCTAGGGAAAACTATGACATTTTACCAACAGAAAAAACAAGAATGTGGATTTCCTGACATTTGTTTCTTTTAACATTAAATACCAATATTTCTATTCCAGTAGATAAAAGGACACTTGAGAGATTTTCATTCAAAGTCCCTTAGCTCACCTAACATTTTAATGTAGAAATATCACTTTCATATCAGTAAGAGCAGGCTATAATAAGTGTATGATTGGTTATATTCATGTCTGTCTTCCCATTAGATTGTGAGTGCCTTGAGGCTCAGAATCTTATTTTCTTCACCTTTGTTTGCCCCAGAGTTCCCAACAGAGTGCCTGACAGTAAGTTCACAGTAAATGTCGAGTGGGTTGTAATGGATATCATCTGTTATCTGTTCATAAATCAGTCTTTTTTATTTCTTTGTACTTTACTGAGTCAGATTTGACAAGATTCAGCCATTAGTCTGCATATTGCATTCACTATAGGAGACCAGGCAAGATCACATGTCTAATATTCTTTTTCAGCATTATTTTGTTTTGCCTATAAGAATAAACTTGTGAAAAATTTAATAGGGGCATGCAAAAGTAAATACTGCTCAGGCATGGATGCTCCATTTTGGAGCTTCTAGAACTCCCAGAGTTGAATGTGGCAGGTGTCTTGACATGTAAAAAGGGACCCTGGAACAGTGGTCTGCAGCATGAAGCTTTGAGGCTCTTTGAGGGACCAGTTCTTAGGAGAAGAGTATCTGAAGACATGCTGCTTCAATGCTTCACACATTTCATTTTATGAATGTGTTGCTGATGTAGCCAGGGATGGAGAGGAAATTCTTCAGTTCCTAATGGACTTGAGAATTGCATAAACAGAAAACCTGCTACCTAGTTCTTGGGTATAGGTGTGTAAGTCGTACCTAGAAGATAAGGAGAGATCAGTAAGCACGCCCAAGGAATCACCACCCAGGTTACTGTAAATATAGCATTACCAGTACCTCTGAAGTCCTTGTGCCCTTTACTCTGCATGTCCCCCAAAGTACCCGCTCCCCAGGTCTCTGACACCATACCTTAGTTGAACTTCGCATAAGTGGAATTACACCGAATATTTTCTTCAGCCCTGGGCTGCTTTTACTATTTCATTTGTCATATTCACCCATACTGTATGTCGCTTTAGTTCATTAATTTTTATTCTTGTATAGTATTAAATCATAGAACTATATCACATTTTACTTGGCTCTTTTATTACTGATGGATATTTGTGTTTCCAGTTTGAGGCTATTATGAATAATGCAAAACTTTCTTTAATGTGCCTTTTACAGCACATATGTATGTTTTACTGTTGAATATGAATGTAGAAGTGAAATTGCTGGATCATAAGGTATGTTCCGTTTTCAGATGTCCAGTTGTGTTTTCTGAAGAATTGTACCAGTTTATGCTCCCACCAGTAGTATATGAGATTTCCAGTTCTCCACATCCTTGCCAGCCCTTGCTAACGCTAGTCATTTTCATTTTAGCCGTTCTAGTGGGTGTGTAGTAGTATCTCTGTGTGCTTTTATTTTGATTTCTCTGATGAATAATGGCATTCAGCCCCTTTTCATGTTTACTGATCACCTCTTTGGTGAGGTGCCTGTTTATCTTGGACCATTTTTTATTGGATTGTCTTCTCTCTACGGATTTATTGCTGCGTCACTGGTCAGATGTATGTATTGAGAATTTCCTTCCCCATTTTCTGCCTTGCCTTTTTATTCTATTGGTAGTATCTTTAAGTGAAAAGAAGTTCTTAACTTTAACATACTCCAGTTATCAATCTTTACCTGTGTTTATAACTTTTTGTGTCCTGTTTAAGGTATTTTTGCCTACCAGAAGGTTGTGAAGGTATTCTCTTAGTTTGAAAAGTTTTATTATTTTGCTTGTCTTATTTAGATCTACAATCTACTTGGAATTGATTTTGTGATCCACTTTTATTCTATAGGAATACCCAATATACTCAGCATTATTTATTGAAAATTTAGATTGTCTTTTTTCCACCAACTGAAATGTCAACTTTGTCATAAATCAAGTGACTATACACTCTTTATATATATTAATATGTACATACACTCTCTATTCTTTTCCATTAGTTTACTGGTCTATCTTCATGCCAATACCGCTCTCTTATTTATTGTAGGTTTGTAATAAGTCTTTTTTTTTTAAGCATCTTTATTGGAGTATAATTGATTTACAGTGTTGTTATTTCTGCTGTATAGCAAAGTGAATTAGCTATAGATACTCCACATCTTCTTTATCCATTCATCTGTCGATGGACACTTAGGTTGCTTCCATGTCCTGACTACTGTAAATAGTGCTGCAATGAACATTGTGGTACATGTCTTGTTTTGAATTATGGTTTTCTCAGGGTATATGCCCAGCAGTGGGATTGCTGGGTCATATGATAGTTCTATTTTTAGTTTTTTAAGGAACCTCCATACTGTTCTCCATAGTGGCTGTATCAATTTACGTTCCCTCTTGTAATAAGTCTTGATGTCAGCTAGTAAAAGTCCTCCAACTTTGCTCTTCAAATCTTTTTTTGTTATTTTTGGCCCTTTGGATTTCCATACAAATTTTGGAATCAGCTTGTCATTTTCTCCAATGCTAGACTATTTAAAAATTAATTTATTTTATTTTATTTTATTTTTGGCTGCATTGGGTCCTCATTGCTGCGCGCGGGTTTTCTCTAGTTGAGGCGAGCAGGGGCTACTCTTCATTGCAGTGTGCAGGTTTCTCATTACGGTGGCTTCTCTTGTTGCAGAGTGGGGGCTTCAGTAGTTGTGGCTCGAGGGCTCTAGAGCGCAGGCTCAGTAGCTGTAGCACACAGGCTTAGTTGCTCCGCGGCATGTGAGATCTTCTCCACAGACCAGGGCTCGAACCCGTGTCCCCTGCATTGGCAGGTGGATTCTTAACCACTGTGCCACGAGGGAAGCCCCAATGCTAGACTTTTTATTGGGATTATATTGACTCTATAGATCAACTTGGGAGAATTGGCATCTTTTGCAATATTGCAGTTTTCAATTCATTGGCATAGTACATTCCTCTACTTAGATCTTTAGTTTATCTCAGTAATGTTTTAGTTTACTGTGTAGAGGTATTGCGTATAATATATTAGATTTATTCCTAGGTGTTGGTAGGCTTGTTGCTGAAAGTTGCATTTGTTTCATTTTCTAATTATTCTATTTCTAATTAGCCCATATATATAAATACAATTGATTTTTATACATTGACATACCCAGTGTGTTTAGTAAATTCAGTTATTAATTCCATTAATTGCTTGTATATTCTTTTGGATTTTCTACTTAACACAATTATGCAATTGGTGAACAATGCCAAATTTACTGCTTCCCCAATATTTATTTCTTTAGTTTGCCTTGTATCCCATGGGCTTTGATCTCCATTACGATATTGAATAGAAATGATGATGTGGTCATCCTTGTTTCTAGACTCAGGGAGAAGGTGTTTTATATTTCATCCTAAGGATGCTGTTAACTGTAGATTTTTTTTGTTGGCACCGTTTATCAGCATTAGAAAGTTTACTTTTATTCCTGATTTGCTATGAGTTTTGGGTTTTTTTTTAATCCTAAATGGTACTGAATTTTATTAAATGATTTTTTGCATGTCTTGAGATGATCTTATGATTTTTCTTCTTTATTTTATTAATGTTATGATTTCTTCTGATTGATTTTTGATTATTACACTAACTTTGCATTTCTGGTATAAACTCAACTTGGTCATTATATATTACCTTTTTTTATATCACTGAATTCACTTTCTCCTAACGTGCTTTTTATGGACTTCTATAACTATATTCATGAGTGAGATTGGTGTGTGATATTTTTTTCTTGTGGGTTTTAGTATTACGGTTAGGCTGACCTTATAAACTGATTTGGGAGCTCTTCCTCTTTTTCTATTTTTAGAAGAATTAGTATAAGTTTTTTTTTTTTTTTCTTTTTAATCTTTGGAAGAATTCGTCAGCCCAATTGGATCTGGAAGAGTTATTTTTGAGAAAAGGCTTTAAATTATATTGATATATTTCATATATATATAAAACTATTCAAATTTTCTGTTTTCTCTGTATGTTATGTTTTTCTAGGAATTTGTCCCTTTTATCTCAGTTGTCAAATTAATTGCCATAATGGTGTTTATAAGTCTCTTTATTATCTTTGTAGGATCTGTAATTTCTGTTTTTTCATTCTTGATTCTATATTCTTTGTTGATCCATTTTATAGGGGCTTATCAATTTTAGTCTTTTTAAAGAACCAACTTTTGGTTTTGTTAATTTTCTCCATTGTACATGTATTAATTTTTGTTCTTTATTATTTCCATCCTTTCGGCATTACTTTGCTGTTATCTTTCTAGTATATTTGAAGTAGATTCTTAATCATTGATTTTTAGTCCTCCTTCTTTTCCAATATATCATTTAAGGCTCTACATTTACCTCTAAAAATATGTTTAGTTGCATCATACAAGTATTAACAAATTATTTTTCATTGTCATTTATTTGAAAATATTCCCTAATTTCCCCTAAGGGTCACTTAGAAGTATATTACTTAAATTTTAAATACTTGGGAATTTTCTAATTATTGTTTTAAATTTTATTTCTAGCCTAATTTCCCTTTAATCAGAAACGGTACGCTGTATGATTTCCATTTCTTGAAATTTGTTGAGATTTACTTTATTTCCCCACATATGGTTGTATTTTGTGTAATTGCTGCATATGGTGTTTTATATGACAGGTCATTTTTTAAATTGTACTTTTTGAAGTCCTGTATCCTCATTGATTTTTTTTTCCCGCTTGTTCTTTGCATTGCTGAGAGAGGTATGTAAAAATCACTCACTGTGGTTGTGAATTTGTCCATTTCTTCTTTTAGTCTGTCAATTTTTCCTTCACATATTTTGAAATATTTTGAAGCTATATTATTTGATACATGCAATTTTTAAATGGTTGTCTCTTTGATAGGTTAGCCGTTTTACCAGTATGGAATGTCCTTTTTGTCACTAGCAATGTTTCTTGCCTCAAAGCCTACTTTGTCTAATGTTAACATCGCAACACCAGCTTTGTTTGGGTGAGCATTTGCAGAGCATTTTCCATCCTTTTACTTTTTGCCTTTTCTGTATCCTAATATTTGCATTGTGATTCTCATGGGCAGTAGGTAGTTGGGTTTTGTTTTTTAATTTAGTGTGACAGCTTTGCTTTTTATTTGGTGTATATAGTCCATTGTCACTTAATATAATCGGATATATTTGGATTTAAATCTGCTCTATTGCTTTGTTAACTTTTCCCCACCTGTTCTTATCTCTTTTTTGCCTTCTTTTGTATTAATCAAGTATTTTGACTCTCCCTTTTCCCCTCCTCTATTAACTTGTTCTAAAGTCTTTACAATCCTTTCAGTGGTCCCCAAGAATTACAACATGTATCCTTGATTTACGAGCATCAAATGCAAATTAGTAACTTTATCACTTCCTGGGAAGAGTGTGTAGGAGTTCTGTAGGAGTTGTTCCACGTGTGGATGTATTTCTGGTGTATCCGTGGGGAGGAAGGCGATCTCCGCGTCTTACTCTTCCGCCATCTTCAAGGTCCCCCCCCAGAGTGGGTTATTAAATAAAATTTAATTCTACAAATATTTAAAGCCCTCAAGGACTTGTTGTTTTTATGGTCGTAGACCTAATATATATTTAAGTTCATCCACATATTTATCCTTTCTGTTGTTCCTCATTCCTTCCTACAGTTTTGTTCTTCCATCTGGTGTCTCATTCCTTCTGCCTAAATTACTCTATTCAGTGTTTCTTTTAGCGTGGTTCTGCTGGTAATGAATTTCTCAGTTTTCGTTTTACTGGAAATGTCTTTATTTCACTTTCATTTTGCTGGGTTTAGAACTCTATGTCGTTTCCTCTAATGTCCCTGAACTGGAATCTTACCATTTCCGTTTGCCCATGGTATACACTTAAATCATTGTAGCCAGCTTGGTCACACTGGCAGTGAGTTTCCAGATCTCATACCTGCCAAGCAAGGATGACTGATTTCAAAGTTATGGATAAACCATTGGTATAAGCTTTTTGGAGGGCACTTTGTAGACTGTATTAAGATCTAAAGTGTACATTCAGAGCCTTCTAGGCTCTTAGCCCATTTTCCTAATGCATATAATTGCACAGGTATAAAAGTAAAAATAATAGCAGACATTTATAAAGCACTTACGATCTGCTATGCACCATTCCAAGTGCTTTACATGTATTAACTACCTCATCAGGGTAATTAACAGTGACCCTATGAGGGAGGTACTATTATTCCAGTCTTACAGATGAGGTTAAGTAAACTGACCAAGGTTATACAGTTGGTAAGAGACTGAACTGAGATTTAAAACTAAGCAGTCTGACTTGAGAATCCATGCTTTTTTTTTTTTTAACATCTTTATCGAAGTATAATCGCTTTACAATGGTGTGTTAGTTTCTGCTTTATGACAAAGTGAAGCAGTTATACATATACATATATCCCCATATCCCCTCCCTCTTGCGTCTCCCTCCCACCCTCCCTATCCCACCCCTCTAGGTGGTTACAAAGCACCGATCTGATCTCCCTGTGCTATGCGTCTGCTTCCCACTAGCTATCTGTTTTACATTTGGTAGTATATATATGTCCGTGCCACTCTCTCACTTCGTCCCATGTTACCCTTCCCCCAGAATCCATGCTTTTAAGTAACATTCTATACTGCCCCTCCAAGGGTGTTCATTAATGCGTTTAGCAGCAAACAATGAGAATAAACGTCCACCAATCAGATGGAGTTAAGTATGGTATTTCCATAGAGTGGAATGATATAGCCATTAAAATAATGTAGTTCTGTAGTCACAAAAAGATGTGTATGACATATAGTCTATGAAAAACAGGTTACAGTATGGTGCCATTAGTTGTAAAATTATGTGTGGGAAGAGGAGTTGGTTATGGACAGAAGGCTCAGAAGTGCATTTTTAATAGTGAGCCTGAATTACTTTTGACAAAAACAATGAAGTTATTTTTATTTAATGGACAGACACTATATCTTATTCTTCCTCTATCCTAGTATTTTTTTAATCTCTTCTATTTTTCTACCTAGTATATTTTTTGATGTGTTATAACCAATCAAAAATAAAAGCACGTGATAACTATTGAGTGAACTAATAAAGAAATATTTGAGTTCCATTATTATTTACATAAGGATTTCCTAGAAGAGAAGGAAGTTTCTAGACTTTGCTGTGATGAATGATAATTCATTGACTGGGTACTTGCATTTCTTATATCTTCCCTTGCACTCTGTCTATTTTTCTTTTTTCTTTTCTTTTTTTTAAACAGAACAACACTTAATGTGGTTTTTGGCTATAAAACAAATACCTGCATTTCCAAGTGCTTTTGTCTTTGGTCCCTTTATTGTTTGGGAATCAATTTAAAAATTCACAAACCATTGATTTCCAAAATTCCTTTTAGTCGCTGTAACCTTACCTACCAAATCTGATTAAGAAAGGGAACCAAGTTGTCCACAGAATTAATATCCATCCATCTTCTCTGTGATGCTGTTTCAAAATAAGAAATACATCTTGAAGGGTTTAGAGAGTTGAGCTGGGCTAAGTTGCCTGTGGAGAGAAATAGCAGTATCTAGCTTGCCATACAGGGCAAATGGATGGTTTATCCCTCACATAAACCATCCGTATAAAACTGCCTGAGAATTGGTCTCATTACCAAACTGCCCTGTTGGTGATCGAAATGAACACTAATTGGGGCACAGCAGACAGATGTAGAGTAGTGAATTAGCTGCCTTGCATCTTATGCTCTGAAAATCAGCTAAAAGTCTAGAACTTAATTTTAATCGCAAAATACGACTGAGGTCTGTGTTTGTGTATGTCTGTGGGAATGTTCCTTAAACCATGCTCACTGGGGAAAGGAAATAAGCACTTCATGAACCATATTTTTAAATGCACACAGGGCTTCCTGTAAGTGCTATAATTTATTTGATTTTTTTCCAACACTGAAACCTCCATAAAATTATTCCACATGCATAGGGTTATGGCACAGTTTGGTTTCCACACCGCACGCCTGAGCTCTCACCACATGTGTGAAAACAAAGGGTTATGCACGGACCACAGTCTTGTGCTTCACTGTATCTTGAATCCCATTTCTCCATTTTAATAGTTAACGTGGTGTTACTGTCTTCTCACTTGACACACAATAACAAGGAAGTGACAATCTCTGTGATTGAGATGGTCCAGCCTCATCATAAACATTGTGTGGCCATATCAGACACACCTAGAACAGTCTGCAGAGCAAGACTGATATTTTTTAGGTCTCCAGTAATCTCCGGTTCCTCATGTGATATAAGGGCCGCAAAAGATCCCCTCAGGGAGTTTTGTTTCTGCACAGGGAGCCAGGACTCAAGGTTTTGGAGCCAACATTCCCTGGGGTCAGTGACAAAGGACTGGACAGAATTATTTTTCCTCTAAACGTGAGCAGTCGTGTCACCACGTCTACAAAGAATTTTCAGATCTTTCTCTAGGACCTCTTTACACTCAAATGTTTCTTCACTGGAATATCATTCTAAGATTTTCAATAACTACACCATCACTTTTTTACAGTACTGACCCAAGTATTATATGAGTATGTGACACTGCTCATATAATTCAGAAGGTTTTATTTTTTTAATCTTTTTTTATTTTTTGGCCCGTCTTTATTATTTTTTTTTAATTTTATTTAAGTGTAGTTGATTTACAATGTTGTATTAATTTCCTCTGTACAGCAAAGTGACTCAGTTATACATATATATATTCTTTTTTCCATTCTTTTCCATTATGGTTTCTCACAGGATATTGAATATAGTTCTCTGTGCTCTACAGTAGCACCTTGTTGTTTATCTATCCTGTATATAATAGTTTGCCTCCGCTAATACCAAACTCCCCTTCCTTCCCTCCCTTACCCCCCATCTCCCTCAGGTGGTTTTATTTTTTCAATGTGTATTTCAAAAAAGCACTCAGGAAGCTCTGACCTGTCATATTCAGCTTGAGGAGGCTGTGTCGACCTCTGCAGTTCAGCGAGGTGAGATAGTCTTTGCCATTCACAGTGTTGTCCCCTGACCAGCAGCCGCAGAATCACCTGGGAGCTTGTTAGAAATGCAGACTCAGAACTTCCGTGGTGGTCCATCGGGGAAGACTCCGAGCTCCCAATGCAGGGGGCCAGGGTTTGATCCCTGGCCGGGGAACTAGATCCCAGAAGCATGCCACAACCAAGAGTCCACATGCTGCAACTAAGAAGTCCGCATGCCGCAACTAAGAGTGTATACAGCAATGCTGCAGCTAAGACCTGGCTCAGCCAGAATAAATAAATTTTTAAAAAAAGAGGGGGCTCCCTTGGTGGCGCAGTGGTTGAGGGTCCACCTACTGATGCGGGGAATGCAGGTTCGTGCCCCGGTCCAGGTGGATCCCGCATGCCGCGGAGCGGCTGGGCCCGTGAGCCATAGCCACTGAGCCTGCGCGTCTGGAGCCTGTGCTCCACAATGGGAGAGGCCACAGCAGTGAGAGCCCGCGTACCGCAAAAAGAAAAAAAAAAAAAAAACTGCAGACTCTCAGGCCCCACTTGGACCTACTGAATTAGATTCTGCATTTTAACAAGTTCCCAGTGGGCTCTAACGCAAGACGCAGTTTGAAAAGCACTGAAACAGTCTATACACAACGTCCCAGCCAATATGGGGACAATGCCAATTAAATTTCAACCTGCATGGGCCTGTTCAACAATTATATTACATTTGAATATGACTTTCTTCTGTTCTCTTGTTGCTCAGAGGCCCCTCTGCCCACCCAGATTTGAGAAAAATCACTTAAATGTTTGACAGTGTCTTTTGTGTCTTCTAGCAGGTTGCCCTTCCCTATACTTGTCATTCTTGCAGGCTGCTTAACAGTTGTCAAAGACAATGTTATAACCTGCCTGTGAAGCTTGTTTGATCTAATGTCATAATCCTGTTGACCTGCCAGGCCCTGTGATTCATTATAGTTAGAGCTGCTCATATTAATGTGAATTATGGGTAGGGAAACTTTGTTTCATGAAGATCTCCTGTTTGGACTTGTTAGATTTTGTGAAACCAAGACAAGCAAGTGATTATTTCCCAAATCATACTGTATATGGACTAGAGTTTAGAAATATATAGTATACCTAAATGCTTTCTAGTTAATATTGTAAAAAGCATGCAGTAAAAAAAAAAGCATGCAATAATATCTTATTGTATCACCACATTAAGAAACCTAACACCTGCCTTATTTACTTTTTGAGCAAACCAGTGCCATTTAAAGAGACTATACAGGGACTTCCCTGGTGGCGCAGTGGTTAAGAATCCACCTGCCAATGCAGGGGACACCGGTTTGAGCCCTGGCCTGGGAAGATCTCACATGCTGCAGACCAGCTAAGCCTGTGCGCCACAACTACTGAAGCCCGAGCACCTAGAGCCCGTGCTCCGCAACAAGAGAAGCCAACAAAGTGAGAGGCCCGCGCGCCGCAACGGAGAGTAGCCCTTGCTCGCCGCAACTAGAGAAAGCCCACATGCAGCAACAAAGACCCAACACAGCCAAAAATAAGTAAATAAAAATTTAAAATAATAATAATAAAAGAGAGTATACAAAGGAAAGCAACATAAAAAATGCAGCTGTTACATGGGATATGCATATTCAATCATTCAAAATAATGATCTTCCCTGACCAGGGCTCGAACCCATGTCCCCTGCATTGGCAGGCAGATTCTTAACCACTGCACCACCAGGGAAGTCCCTAGAGTATGATTTTTAAATGGTAAAATCATAACTCTTGTTGAAACATAAATGTCGAAGATTTTATTCAACTGATTTATTCATGAAGGAACTAGTCAGATATAAAGAACTTAATATTTACAGACAACTTAATAAAGAAATATTACTTAGATTGCTAGGTTATACAAAACTAGTTACTGACCTACAGGGCAGCAAGCTGTTACCTTTGGGGGTCATCATTTCCACTGAACGGGAATTATTTGCATTTCTACCAAAAAGAAAAAAATCTGTCAGCTGACTTGTCACTTCACAAGGTCTCAGACCTTTAATAAATAGCAAACAGTGACAGTACCATACTGTCTTGATTACTGTAACTTTGTAG